>NC_134501.1:2179770-2498520 GCF_040206685.1 Ascaphus truei
GGCTTACAGCCTTTTTTTCTTATCTGTGCATTGTAAAAAAATTAGTAATTTTAAGTGGGAACACGCGTGCTAAAAATGACGCAGATTTTTGCAATTAATACTACATTTGATCCCTATCACAGTTAGACTCTCGGCCAATGAGTTCCTGCCCTGAAGAGCTTACAATCTAACTGTGGTGCTAAAGTAAGCTTAGCACCAGTTGCTTTTAATGCAAATAAACTAAACATTATGATTCAGAAAACTTAAAAACATTTAATTGACACTTCTGATGAATGACTGATATCCTGTAAGTAAAACAATATACTGTATTGTAATATTCTAATGTTTGGTACTGTTTGTGGTGCCTCTGAGCCTTTTCAACACAGATATCCTAGTGTAACACCCCTATCCCAGCCCAGCATCAGAGATAGGGTGCTACACTGGGATATCCGCGTAACACCCCTATCCCAGCCCAGCATCAGAGATAGGGTGCTACGCTGGGATATCCGTGTAACACCCCTATCCCAGCCCAGTATCAGAGATAGGGTGCTACGCTGGGATATCCGTGTAACACCCCTATCCCAGCCCAGCATCAGAGATAGGGTGCTACGCTGGGATATCCGTGTAACACCCCTATCCCAGCCCAGTATCAGAGATAGGGTGCTACGCTGGGATATCCGCGTAACACCCCTATCCCAGCCCAGTATCAGAGATAGGGTGCTACGCTGGGATATCCGCGTAACACCCCTATCCCAGCCCAGCATCAGAGATAGGGTGCTACGCTGGGATATCCGCGTAACACCCCTATCCCAGCCCAGCATCAGAGATAGGGTGCTACGCTGGGATATCCGCGTAACACCCCTATCCCAGCCCAGCATCAGAGATAGGGTGCTACGCTGGGATATCCGTGTAACACCCCTATCCCAGCCCAGCATCAGAGATAGGGTGCTACGCTGGGATATCCGTGTAACACCCCTATCCCAGCCCAGTATCAGAGATAGGGTGCTACGCTGGGATATCCGTGTAACACACCTATCCCAGCCCAGCATCAGAGATAGGGTGCTACGCTGGGATATCCGTGTAACACCCCTATCCCAGCCCAGCATCAGAGATAGGGTGCTACGCTGGGATATCCGGGTAACACCCCTATCCCAGCCCAGCATCAGAGATAGGGTGCTACGCTGGGATATCCTAGTGTAACACCCCTATCCCAGCCCAGTATCAGAGATAGGGTGCTACACTGGGATATCCGCGTAACACCCCTATCCCAGCCCAGTATCAGAGATAGGGTGCTACGCTGGGATATCCGCGTAACACCCTATCCCAGCCCAGCATCAGAGATAGGGTGCTACACTGGGATATCCGTGTAACACCCCTATCCCAGCCCAGCATCAGAGATAGGGTGCTACACTGGGATATCCACGTAACACCCCTATCCCAGCCCAGTATCAGAGATAGGGTGCTACGCTGGGATATCCGTGTAACACCCCTATCCCAGCCCAGTATCAGAGATAGGGTGCTACGCTGGGATATCCGGGTAACACCCTATCCCAGCCCAGCATCAGAGATAGGGTGCTACGCTGGGATATCCGTGTAACACCCCTATCCCAGCCCAGTATCAGAGATAGGGTGCTACACTGGGATATCCACGTAACACCCCTATCCCAGCCCAGTATCAGAGATAGGGTGCTACACTGGGATATCCGCGTAACACCCCTATCCCAGCCCAGCATCAGAGATAGGGTGCTACGCTGGGATATCCTAGTGTAACACCCCTATCCCAGCCCAGTATCAGAGATAGGGTGCTACACTGGGATATCCACGTAACACCCCTATCCCAGCCCAGCATCAGAGATAGGGTGCTACACTGGGATATCCGTCTAACACCCCTATCCCAGCCCAGTATCAGAGATAGGGTGCTACACTGGGATATCCGTCTAACACCCCTATCCCAGCCCAGTATCAGAGATAGGGTGCTACACTGGGATATCCACGTAACACCCCTATCCCAGCCCAGCATCAGAGATAGGGTGCTACGCTGGGATATCCGTGTAACACCCCTATCCCAGCCCAGCATCAGAGATAGGGTGCTACGCTGGGATATCCGCGTAACACCCCTATCCCAGCCCAGCATCAGAGATAGGGTGCTACACTGGGATATCCGTCTAACACCCCTATCCCAGCCCAGCATCAGAGATAGGGTGCTACGCTGGGATATCCGCGTAACACCCCTATCCCAGCCCAGCATCAGAGATAGGGTGCTACGCTGGGATATCCGCGTAACACCCCTATCCCAGCCCAGTATCAGAGATAGGGTGCTACGCTGGGATATCCGCGTAACACCCCTATCCCAGCCCTGTATCAGAGATAGGGTGCTACGCTGGGATATCCGCGTAACACCCCTATCCCAGCCCAGCATCAGAGATAGGGTGCTACACTGGGATATCCGCGTAACACCCCTATCCCAGCCCAGTATCAGAGATAGGGTGCTACACTGGGATATCCGCGTAACACCCCTATCCCAGCCCAGTATCAGAGATAGGGTGCTACACTGGGATATCCGCGTAACACCCCTATCCCAGCCCAGCATCAGAGATAGGGTGCTACGCTGGGATATCCGCGTAACACCCCTATCCCAGCCCAGCATCAGAGATAGGGTGCTACGCTGGGATATCCGCGTAACACCCCTATCCCAGCCCAGCATCAGAGATAGGGTGCTACACTGGGATATCCGCGTAACACCCCTATCCCAGCCCAGTATCAGAGATAGGGTGCTACCCTGGGATATCCGCGTAACACCCCTATCCCAGCCCAGTATCAGAGATAGGGTGCTACGCTGGGATATCCGTGTAACACCCCTATCCCAGCCCAGTATCAGAGATAGGGTGCTACACTGGGATATCCGTCTAACACCCCTATCCTAGCCCAGTATCAGAGATAGGGTGCTACACTGGGATATCCACGTAACACCCCTATCCCAGCCCAGTATCAGAGATAGGGTGCTACACTGGGATATCCGTGTAACACCCCTATCCCAGCCCAGTATCAGAGATAGGGTGCTACTCTAGCAAAACATGTTTACTTGAATTCTTACTCGATGAAAAGGCTAAATAAAGCCTCTGATAATACACTGAGCAGGATGTTCGGATAAGCCAGGTAAAATAGCCACAGCAATAAAATCAATAGGTGTTATGCTATTGTGTGATGCAACCGGGCTTATTGTGCTATGATCTTCTTCAAAAGGATAATCGATAAACACCTATGTTAGTGTGTAGACTATATATATATATATTAAACAGCCACCAAGTACATTCTGTTCTGTATACATTCTGTATTAAGAAGCCTATGAAAAGGGGATTTTTTTAAATTATTAATCATAAAAAATAAAATAAAACAGGAGCCAATGTGCACATGCTGGAACTTGTTGTAAAATACCGTGCAATGTGTAGAACTGGAGCAATAAGATGCACTCAGATGTACAGTATCATAGGGCACATAGCAGGGCTCCTGTGGACTCTATGAAACATGGTGAAATAATGAATACCTTGCTGGTTATTCATTTATTTGTCTTTTTATCTGAAACGTAAAAAAATATTTGCAATTAGATAAACCATCAGTTAATTCATTTGTGTCCTCAAGGGCCACCAACAGGTCAGGTTTTAAGGATATCCCTGCTTCAGCACAGGTGGCTCAATCAGTGACTCAGTCATTGACTATTTAATTAGTCACTAAAGGAGCAGTAACCCTGAAAAAAGCTAAATAATTGTAATATGATAAAATGATGAATGTTTAGCCTAGAAGCTGATTGGACGCGCATGCGATGAATTCACAGAACCTTACTGATGAAGGATCGATATTTCTTTACAAGACGATGAAGGGAAATAAGTTTTCATACAAAAGATATACTGAAACTGCAGGTAATGTTCTCTGCAGCTGGTTCCTGAGCTGATTTACAATCTGCAAAGCGAAATACCTTTAATTGTTTAAGGAGACAGGGCCAATAAACGCACCAAAAATATGTCAATTTGTGGCGGCGTGAAATGTATGAAATTAGTTACTTGAGATTCTTACATCTGAACGTGATCTGCACAGAAAGTTAACGCCTCCAAATTTAAAGGTGCAATCTCATGTAGCTGGAGGAAAAAAATACTTAACAATCTAATTGGCTTATGTAAGGAAATCTGGCCCCGCTAAATGGAAATATTTGACTGCTTTTGTTTGATGGAAATTAATTACAAATTGAGTTTATTAGGGGAGTTTGAATGGGGGAATATTTGTCAAATCAAACAGTGTCTGCTCATCATCTCCTCCTTAAATTCCTCTCCTGGATTCCTATCAAGTTTTGAATCACGCACAAAGTTCTCCTCCTTACCTTCAGGGCTCTCCCCTCATCTGTTCCTTCCAACATATCAGCTCTGATCTCTCACTATGCTCCTGCTCGTCTCCTGCGCTCTGCCCATAACTGTCTCCTTTGCACCCCTTTCACATCTACAGCTCTCTCTCAACTTAAACCCTTCTCCCTCACTGCCCCTTACCCGTGGGACTCCCTCACACTCCGCATACACCCAGCACCTTCTCTCCCTCACTGCCCCTTACCTGTGGAACTCCCTCACACTCTGCATACACCCAGCACCTTCTCTCCCTCACTGCCCCTTACCCGTGGAACTCCCTCACACTCCGCATACACCGAGCACCTTCTCTCCCTCACTGTCCCTTACCAGTGGAACTCCCTCACACTCCGCATACACCCAGCACCTTCTCTCCCTCACTGCCCCTTACCCGTGGAACTCCCTCACACTCCGCATACACCCAGCACCTTCTCTCCCACACTGCCCCTTACCCGTGGAACTCCCTCACACTCCGCATACACCGAGCACCTTCTCTCCCTCACTGCCCCTTACCTGTGGAACTCCCTCACACTCCGCATACACCCAGCACCTTCTCTCCCTCACTGCCCCTTACCCGTGGAACTCCCTCACACTCCGCATACACCGAGCACCTTCTCTCCCTCACTGCCCCTTACCCGTGGAACTCCCTCACACTCCGCATACACCCAGCACCTTCTCTCCCACACTGCCCCTTACCTGTGGAACTCCCTCACTCAGTATACACCGAGCATCTTCTCTCCCTCACTGCCCCTTACCCGTGGAACTCACTCACACTCCGCATACACCCAGCACCTTCTCTCCCTCACTGCCCCTTACCCGTGGAACTCCCTCACACTCCGCATACACCCAGCACCTTCTCTCCCACACTGCCCCTTACCTGTGGAACTCCCTCACTCAGTATACACCGAGCACCTTCTCTCCCTCACTGCCCCCTTACCTGTGGAACTCACTCACACTCCGCATACACCGAGCACCTTCTCTCCCTCACTGCCCCTTACCTGTGGAACTCCCTCACACTCCGCATACACCGAGCACCTTCTCTCCCTCACTGCCCCTTACCCGTGGAACTCCCTCACACTCCGCATACACCGAGCACCTTCTCTCCCTCACTGCCCCTTACCCGTGGAACTCCCTCACACTCAGTATACACCGAGCACATTCTCTCCCTCACTGCCCCTTACCCGTGGAACTCCCTCACACTCCGCATACACCCAGCACCTTCTCTCACTGCCCCTTACCTGTGTAACTCCCTCACACTCCGCATACACCGAGCACCTTCTCTCCCTCACTGCCCCTTACCTGTGGAACTCACTCACACTCCGCATACACCGAGCACCTTCTCTCCCTCACTGCCCCTTACCCGTGGAACTCCCTCACACTCCGCATACACCCAGCACCTTCTCTCCCCACCTTCAAGACTAACCTTAAAACTCACCTCTTAAATGAAGTGCTCCAGTAGCCTGGATCAGTGGTTTTCAACCTTTTTTTTTATCGGGGCATCTCTAACCACAATGCTCAGTCCCTGAGGCACCCGCCAACAGGACAGGGTCACAGAAAACACATGATACAATAAACTGTCACAGGAGTCAGAGGGGGCAGGGAGTCACAGGAGTCAGAAGGGGCAGGGAGTCACAGGAGTCAGAGGGGGCAGGGAGTCACAGGAGTCAGAGGGGGCAGGGAGTCACTGGAGTAAGAGGGGGCAGGGAGTCACTGGGAGTCACTGGAGTAAGAGGGGGCAGGGAGTCACTGGGAGTCACTGGAGTAAGAGGGGGCAGGGAGTCAGAGGGGTCTTAGGTAGAGGGACCATATTTGTCACAGCAAAGCTGGGCCAAATTTTGCGCATGCACAATCAGTGTTTGCCGCTCAAACCTCCCAAATCTTAGCTTGCCGTCTTTATAAACTAAATTTACAACTTGATTTAAACATGTTTAGGTGTCAGATTTCATTCAAAATGCATCAATCGCCCAGATGTAGATTAACCCCATCATGTATAGCTCCGGGAACTGCTATTAATTGCCGGTGTTGAACGTGGGTTCTCTCATAGCTGATCTGTAGCCTCTACGGTTCTGAGAGATACACTTACTATTGTTAGGCCTACTCATACACGCACATACACATACGCACACATACTCATACACGCACATACACATACGCACATGCACATATGCACACATACACACATATACATACACACATATACATACACATACGCACACACATACTCATACACGCACATACACATACGCACACATACTCATACACGCACATACACATACGCACACATACTCATACACGCACATACACATACGCACACATACTCATACACGCACATACACATACGCACACATACTCATACACGCACATACACATACGCACACATACTCATACACGCACATACACATACGCACACATACTCATACACGCACATACACATACGCACATGCACATATGCACACATACACACATATACATACACACATATACATACACATACGCACACACATACTCATACACGCACATACACATACGCACACATACTCATACACGCACATACGCACATGCACATATGCACACATACACACATATACATACACACATATACATACACATACGCACACACACACACACATACTCATACACGCACATACACATACATACACATACGCACACACGCACACATACTCATACACGCACATACACATACGCACACACACACACATACTCATACACGCACATACGCACGCACACACACACATACACATACACACATGCACACATATACATACACACATATACATACACATACGCACACACGCACACATACTCATACACGCACATACACATACGCACATGCACATATGCACACATACATACATATACATACACACATATATATACACATACGCACACACGCACACATACTCATACACGCACATACACATACGGACACACGCACACATACTCATACACGCACATACACATACGCACACACGCACATACACATACGCACACACGCACACATACTCATACACGCACATACACATACATACACATACGCACACACGCACACACGCACAAATACGCACGCACATACACATACGCGCACACATACTCATATACGCACACACATACATACACATACGCACGCACATACACATACACATATGCACATGCACACATACACACATATACATACGCACATGCACACATACACACATATACATACACATACGCACGCACATACACATACACATACGCATGCGCATGCACATACGCATGCACATACACATACGCACGCACATACACATATGCACACATACACACACATACATACACATACGCACACACACACACACACACATACTCATACACGCACATACACATACGCACGCACATACACATACACATACGCACATGCACATATGCACACATACACACATATACATACGCACACACGCACACACACGCACACACACATACTCATATACACACATACGCACGCACACACACACACATACACATACGCACACGCACACGCACACGCACATGCACATACGCACACATACACACACATAGATACACATATGCACACACGCACACATACTCATATACGCACACACACACATACATACGCACACACGCACACACATACATACGCATACACCCACACACACCTACACTCTGGTCTTTTATTTCTCTATATGTTTTTGCCATCATTGCTGAAATTCCTTTTTACATTTATACATTTAAAATACATCAAAAGCACAAAGGCAGGAAAAACAAATAGAAAAGCAGTTAAACAGGTCTTTAAAATAATCTTTTTTTTTATGATGTTTCCTGAAGCTAGTATAACATAATATCAAAAAAGTGACATGCTATCTCATATGCTCATATAGTGCACACAGACGGGAAAAATGAAATCGAATATTATTTCTCAATACACAGTATGCCAGGTGCTATGAAAACTCCAACAATAAATAGCAGCATTTTGTGAGTGGTGTCAGAACCCGTAGAAATCAGAGAAAGAAACAGGAAAGTAGAATTGTTATTCTATATTAAATATCCAGAGGTCGGTTTGAACAGAATAAGGGAGTTTTGCTGTTCAAATCTTTTTCGTTAACTTTTTCCCTTAATTTTCTGTCTACAGCAAAGTCTGCCCTCTGGCATCTGGTACGTGGTCCAAAGCTACAAGGATGCAAGTGATACCATTTTTTCCTGTAGTCTCTCTAGAGCAGGTCATAGCACACAGATATACTTATCACCCTTCATTGCGTTGTCTTATGCCAGTCTTTAATCTTAGCTATACACAGGATTTACCGCTCGCCGTTTTTCTATTCCACAGTAACATTGTCAGAATTTTTATTTGCCAGAACTCTCAAATGGATATTACCTGACCTTTTAAGGGCATGTTGTAGCAAGTTATGCTACATGAGACCGCAAACTGCGATTTTAAAATATCTGTAAATTAGCGACGTGTGATGTAACTGAGATTCGCTCGGCCGCTGTTTTACTCGAACTTTCCAAAACATTAGAATAAATCAGAAGTATTTTAGTTGAACTTTTGGCACCAAATGTCTTTGGAAACAGGCCAAATTGTTAGAAAAGTGTCCATTTTATATTTCAAAGTGGCAAAATAGCAGCTCATCAACTTAAAAAAAAACTTTTTTTTATGTTAGATCAAATTTCAGAAGTGAAATTAATCAAACATGCAACGTCCATTGACTTTTTAGCTTTAAGTTTGCACATTTCTACTGTCAATATTGAATAATTTCTACCAAATTATTTATGACTTTGGGGATAATTATCAAAATCTCCCGGTTTCACCAGATACAAAATAACCACATTTGCTAAAGATAAGCCCTCTCATTGGCACAGCTGGGTTTTTTTCCTATGATAAATATGATTTTTTCCCCCCAAAGTTTTAAAGCTGGGAGACTAATAAAAACTCTTCAACTTATTTTCTGTGTAATCTACAATATTTGGTTACAGGGCAAAGACCAGGCCAGGACCAGGCCAGGACCAGGGGACATCCAGAGCTAAACCTAACAATTTCAAGCGCTGGTGAGGCCATTGTTCTTGAGATGTTGGTGTTCGCAATGGACATGTAAATGGCAATCCAGTTGGAAGGAATCCTGATGAAGAGACCTCTGCCGACTTGACTGCTTATGCACAAAACAACTTTGAATGATTGATATGTTGGTATGTTAGTTGATATGAAGGTATAACAGTTTAAAACCAGAGACAGAACATGAAACACAGACAGAGCTCAGTGCTACATCCATTAACACAGAAACACGGTACAGTGCATATATATTTATATATATATATATATTTATATATATATATATATATATATATATATATATATATAAAAAGATATCTTTTAAATAAATTGGTCTTTTAGTTTAACCCTTTGGCCAAAGTGTTGTAAGCCCTTGAACCCCTCCAAGGCAGACCACATCTCAAGGGTCCTAACACTAAAATAAATTCTTAATAACCTGTACATTACCAGGAAGAATGATTTATAATAAATCTGTCAAAATTAGTTGCAATTTTCTAAGTCTGATTGAAGCTCCTATTAACCTGTACATTACCAGGAAAAGCACTCTATTAGATTTGTAACAATCAAACTGTATGCAGGTTCCCATGAGTGTGGAGGTGAAGTGGAATGAGCTTTTAACCATTTAAAAGTGGGAGGGAGTGAGCTTCAAAACTGGGAAGGAGGAGCCACCCTCCAAATCAGCCAGGACCAGCTGAACAGAATTTCAAACATACAGAACTCCAATAAACTCATATTGAACCCCCAAAATATATGCGTATGTGACACCTATACGCATATATACAGTGTTCGACAAACCTATACATTTGCACGCCCCGGGCGAGTAGATTTAACATCGTGGCGAGCTCCTATTGGCCCAAGCAGCACACGTGTGGTACTAGGTGGCGAGTAGATTTTTTTGTTCGGCGAGTAGATTTTTTGGTGATTTGTCGACCACTGCATGGGGGTTCAATATGAGCTTATTGGGGTTCTGTATGAAGGTATAACAGCCTATGAAGTATCTTCCATGCATTTATAGGATATTCCAGGACTGGTGAGAGAGAGAGAAAAAACTAAGTAACATACATTACATGAACGTATCTCATGATCGTATGCTGGTAAATTGCTAGGAAAATCCTTGCTTCAGAGATCTAGCAATCTTAAGGGAGCTATGTAATGAGATTGTTTCTAAAGCGCAGTATACCATGTACCGCAAAAAATATTCTGTTTTCCTTCCTGAAGTGTTTGCATCCAATTTAATGAATGCTAGGTAGAGTTGACACATTGCACATTACACATTTAGATATGCTAATTTAAATAATGTTCAAATGGGGAACGGATGGACACAGAGGTAGAAATTGGTGCATCCCTTTTTTACATGAATGTCATTTTCCTCCCCCCCCCCGACACCTCCAATTACTTCCCGCATAACCACTTCCTTCTGATGAAATGATAAGCAAGCATATGCAATGTACCTTGCTGTGTTTGTATAAATGAAACAACCCGAGCCATTTATTTTCAATAGAGCTTTGCACTTAGATAAATTACACCAGATGTATCAAAGAAAACATATACCTTTGGGCATTTGGGTTTCTTAAATCTGGTGTCGTTTCCTGTTCCAGTTTTGCCCTGGTTTTGCAGCTGTGAGACCTTCACACATCACCCCTTTTCTTTATATTATACATTGCTAACCTCTGTTATGCTGCCCTTAATCCTTTAGTATGGTCTCCTGTCATCGCAAATGAAAATGATACATCATTTGATACCATGCTCATATGATCAGCCGCATCCTCAGCATCACCTTTGTGCAGAAGTAGACTTCCCTGTAGCATGGAAAGGTTTAATGTACCACTTAGCTCTGTAAAATCGCTTTCCCATCATGCAAAAACAAAGATTTAATAATGGTAATTTGTGGCATTTGGAAAACAAATTTCCCAGCAGTATAATTTATCATCTTCGGTGACGGAGGTGCCTGTAATGCAATACCGAATAAATGCTGCTACGAAGTACTGAAAATGAGGAATAGGTGGTAGGCAAATTCAAGGAAAACCCTGTGGAGTTCTTTTTCTCCATATATTATAACCAAATGTCGTGCAGATACGTTAAACAGACTGAGTGCCTGGTTGTTATTACAGACAAATCACTGGCTGATCTGGGAATGAGACAATAATAGACCAATACAATCTGTTGTCTTCTTAGGCAAATAGCTCCATAAATATAAGACTGCGCATACAGATGACTCGAAATAAATCATGGAGATGGAAATGAACCTTGCCCGTCCCTTATGACCTACATGGTATGTCACTGGCCTTGGTGACGTGCCAGGTGGATCATGGAGAAAGGCTCCTTTTCCAGGGGCTGAAGGGATAGGACATCTCGGTGGAAGCAGAGCCCCTTCACTTCCATTTCCATCACGGTGGCGGTTATGTGCTCGCTGCTGAAGAGTTGCCCGCAAATGCCAGAGCTCTGGTGGTGCCGGACACCAGCACAGAATTGTTAATTAGAGGAAAAGTGCAAAGTGTTACATGCTTCTTTAACAAGTGGAGAATGATAATAAACCAAAAGTTACAGTTGTAATTCAGAAGAAAGGACGCATTTAGAAATTAATATTGACTTACGCATTTTATAGGCAGCCTAAAAGGGCAGGGTCTCCTAGCAATGTATGCTGAAACTGCAACGTAGTGAAAAAAATAGGTGTAAAACCAGCGCTTATGTAAACAACAAATATGTGAATAAAGAAACAACCTTAGATATAATGTCCAAATGGTAGTCCTGGAGCTGCCTAAAGAGATTGTTCTGGTATCTTCCACCCAGACTTGGATTTGTAGAAAAAAGCAACCTCCTCTGGCGCTGAGGCAAGGATGTAGATCATAGGTGGGCAACATATTTTTAAATGAAGCCACAGGTGTGGCGAATGAGAAGTGAAAATCGCCACACCATGTAAAAATTGAGAAATTAGGTTGCTCAATTGATCATTTAAAACAACACACAGTGTTCATCTGCTTCACTCACCTCAGCACTATCACCTGCTGCCGCTTCCCCCACCTCAGCACTATCACCTGCTGCCGCTTCACTCACCTCAGCACTATCACCTGCTGCTTGTTAACTTCGTTGACTCATTCATTAAGCGGAAACCAACACACACCGTCAGGAAAAACTTTATTTTACTGTGGGAGCTGGCAAAATCAAAATAGCCACACTTTCATGGCCAATTCGCCACTTGTGGCGATTGGCGACATGGTTGCCCACCTTGGATGTAGATAGATGAACTCGAATTTCTTCTGTTGAACAGTGACCTCAGGAAAGAAGAAAAAAGACAAAACATGCAGAAAGCCTGCAATGGTGCATTACCCAGGGATAACAAAGATATAAATGTGAAGAGCAATTTATTACACAGGGTTAAAAATGACCGTTAAAAAGACAATTCTATACATACATGAAATAAAATGAATAATTAAATGAGTGCCTAAGCACTAACCAAGATCTTGAGCACTAGCCAAGATCTTTGTGATTGCTCCGCCTGGTTAAAACTGGAATCCTACTCACCAGAGGTGACTAGGTCATGAGCACTGGTTTAATGGTCTTTGCCGCCGGATCAACCGCTTGCCTTGGGGTGTAATTCGTCTGCTGCTGTCGGGGGATCAAATTCTGTGCTCCGTGATGAATTGCTCCCTGGAAAACACACGATCCACTCGCTCGCTGACGTCACCACTGAATGTCCACTGCTATGGTGTCCCTGACCATTAAACCAGTGCTCATGACCTAGTCACCTCTGGTGAGTAGGATTCCAGTTTTAACCAGGCGGAGCAATCACAAAGATCTTGGCTAGTGCTCAAGATCTTGGTTAGTGCTAAGGCACTCATTTAATTATTCATTTTATTTCATGTATGTATAGAATTGTCTTTTTAACGGTCATTTTTAACCCTGTGTAATAAATTGCTCTTCACATTTATATCTTTGTTATCGCTGGGTAATGCACCATTGCAGGCTTTCTGCATGTTTTGTCTTTTTTCTTCTTTCCTGAGGTCACTGTTCAACAGAAGAAATTCGAGTTCATCTATCTACATCCTTGCCTCAGCGCCAGAGGAGGTTGCTTCATGAAACTGCAACGTACCTAAAGCCCTCAGCAATATAAAACATTCTCTATCATGTGTAAATGTGTAATAGTTGCTTCATTATTTAAGACAGGATTATTAGCATTGCAAATTTAGGCCTCAAAGCCTAACTGCGAAAAGCTGAATAATATATGTCACAGAATATACTGCACAGGTATATTACAAGATGCTTTTGTTAAATACTAAGAGACTTGTCTTACTCAGGGATGAACTATTAAGGTTAGGATCCTCTTCAATAGACCCTTCAGAAAATGCTAAATGCTTTCAGACTCATAACTAATTCCTCTATGTATTCTGCTTCATAGAAATCCGTCCATTCCTTGCATCTCTCCCCTGGTCTTCACTTGGAATAGTTATTTATTATAGTTTCCCAGCTGCAAAACAGGGGCAAAAACAGTTGGCAGACAAAAGGAGCCCTATAGAAATCGATTGAAGTTTCTCCCTTGGTAATTCCCCTGTTTTGTAGCCAAGAGACTTTAGTAAATAATCTTCTTCTTGCTTAGATGCCAGAAGTTAAAAGGCAGGTTTGTCAGGTTCCAAGAGGAATAAGTGCCAGTGGGATCAGCAAGGAATATCAACACACGTCAGCCTGTCCATGCCATTAGAGACATAAAGGAAGGATAAGAAAGACAAGTCAGCAATAGACTGTCTGATGAAGACAATATTTTACAATAATTATTATTATGACTTTTATCAGTGAAGTAGGGAGCAGGTGCTGCAGGTATCGTGTGATATAAAGCCCACCTTGTAATATCTCTTTGCACAATTACAAGTTCCACATTAGAAAGACTTTTAATACTAAAGTGTTTAAGAAAGTGAAATGATATCAGAATATTTTTAATTAAATGATGATAAAATGGGTAACGTTGAATGATGCTGCTTTAGTTTGAAATGATGTGTAGCACTCCCCCCCCCCCTGCCCCTACGGGAGATCATGTAGCTACCTGGGGTATTCTGGTGCTGGGGCGTACCTGTTGGTGTGATAGAAGTCCTGAGGGCTCCGTGATATTGTTGGGAGATATCAGGTCAGGCTTTCAGCTGGTGGGTCTTCCTTTTGCGCAGCGCCTCCATCCCATGAGAATACTGGGATGGCCAGGGTGGTCCTCACAGGCAACTCTTTCTCTGGTCTCAGAGTCAGACATCACACCATGGGTAGTACAGTGGATCTTTATTTGGTTCACTCTGCTCCACAGCATGTACATTCCCTGGAGCAGGGCATGAGGTCCCCCAGGCCCCACTCCCTAACAGGGTAAGGGTTCAGCCACTCCTGTCCAGGACAAGCTTTGACATGCTCCCTCCACGCAGAGAGATAAAACACCATGTGGCCGTCCCAGAACCACTTACTCTAAATTAGAGGATCCCACCCCTCCCCAGGGGAGTGCCTTGTAAGACGGCCTCTTACCAGGCATAGGCCCTTGTAGTACTAGGCTAATCCTGCACTGTATTCATTAACATGGCTAGTCCATGAAGGAATTACTCCCAACACTGCCGCTCTTTACCAGGATTTATGACACTGGGGAGGGCCAGAGAAATTAGTAGCCAGGGGCCTTGGCTACAAATGTTTAGTGGGAGGCTGCAGTGCAAAATGAACAGAGAGACCAGCATAGGTGGTGATGTCATCTTCATGAGCAACCTGCCACATGTGGATATGATGTATTCATGGCTGAAGTAACTAGACTCACTGTGTAACCCCTTCAGTACTGAGAGCCTGCACATCTCTGTACAATACACTACTTTCTTCATCATCGCTGAAAGGGTGAAAATAATTATAGTAATGCCAGCCACTCCGACGTTACCAAGGACTCTGACTGACAAAAATCAGAAGTGAAATATATGGTATAGGAATTAGCAGATTGGGGGTTAACGGTGACTAGAATGCATCACTTTGTATCTGACAAGAGGCAAGATTAGGGCCCTTTTAATTTCCAGTGGATAGGTGAAGGTGAATTGGGAGCAGATGAATGCAAAGGTCGTAACTAGTAGCTTTACTCAGCTTCTCATTGCTGGAGCATGATATATTCCTTTTCTGGTTTCACTCAGGAAAGTAAATTATGGAGCAGCATTTCTAGCAAGTGTGTGACTAAGCCTCTGAGATGCAAGAGAAAAGTTTTAAAGTTCACAGCAATTTGTCATTGAGTGTTTTATACTTTGGAGTACACTCAACAAAATAAAACATTGCTAATCCTTTAGGGGCTTATTCTATATCTGCTGAAACTGCCGATCAGGTCATTTTCTGCAAAAATGCCCCATTCAAGGTACTTCATCTGATTACTTCCAGGCGGGCAAGAAAGCAATAGAAATACATGCATTGATTGTCCCCTGTTAAAGGAGGCTTCATTTGAGACTATATAGACACTGTAATTCTACACAAATTGCTCGTTCCCTGATCCAAATTTTGGGGTCCCTATTAAAAAGCCCCTCATTAATCAACCTGATTTTAAAAAGTAGTCGTTCTTTATCTACATTCTGGGGAGCCTGACCCTAGTGAATAAGATGGAATTTTTTATGTTATATCCATCGTGTTCGTATTTAAAACCGCAATCCCAATTTTAATATTGCTTATTTTTTTACAGAGATGCTTACAGTTGTTGTCTCTAATGTTCCTCTTGATAATTCAAAGATGGCCGCCAGTGTCATCCAATAGGAAGCTGCATCCTCCCCACAAGAATGGCCATTGAAGTCAATAGAGCATTAAATCCGAAAACTGGCTGAAAATAGAACGTGTTGCCGCATTTTTCCAAGAAATGAACTACCAGAGAGGAAATTAAATTAACTCTTTAGGGGTCAAGCTGAAGCAACAGTATTTTGCTATAAACTGATTCTATGTTAACGATTGTTACTATGTGTCTCAGTGTCTGTGAGTCACAGTATTCACTGTCTTAAGTCATTTGGAGGTGGTCAGATGAGCATTAATAGTAGTGAGGAAGAAGTTGTGCACCATGTATTCCATGATAGCACACTAGGCAGCTTGAAGATTGTATATAACCAGCACACAGAGATATAGTGAATAATCATCAGTTTATTGCATTGATACACCCAGAGAATGTTAGGCACTATTTTGGTTTCTTTGTCTTTTTGAATCTCATTTATTCTGTCTCTGCTTTATTTATTTTTTTAAATCTCTTTTAAGCATCATAAAATGTACAGGTCTGTGGTGATAGAAACCTCCCACAGCTCTGCATTAAACAGGAGAAACGTCATTAACAAGAACAAATACGTTTGATGTTCTGTAATAGAACGACGTACTGTATGAACACACTTTGTGCGAGTTGTCAAGATTGTAATTTACACCACAAAAGAATCGGGGAAGGTGAAAGCATCAAATGATATAGTTCCCTCCTAATTACATCCCAGCGCTGAATAGGTTAATGTTTGCCACCCATCCCAATTTAGAAAGTACACTCCTTGTGCTTGCCATGGTCAATCAGAATACACAAATAGATACAGAAAGTCTGAGTAGAATACATCTGATCACAGAAAGCAGATTAAGCAGTGTCTGAAACTTTGACCTGGGTTGCTAGAAAATTCTGCAGAACAAGAGCCTTCATCATGGATTTATACCTCATCGAAAGGGACTGCAGCCTTTTGGAAAGAGAGAAAAAACTACATTATGCAGCACAGAGGAAAAATCTGCACCAGAGAAGCAGAGAGACAATTTTCACTGACATATTGCTTCAGATGCTCTAAGCAACTGCATTCTTCCGAAGCAATATATCTGTCTAATTCCAGGAGGAATCACCTCTTAGGAAATAGAAAATTGTTGTAACTCTCATTTCATTTTCATGTATTACTTATCTATGTATTTGTTAAAGATGTTACATTAGGGTGCAATTCTTATATTTAAAACAGATATGATAATCCCGCCTCAGGTGTCTTTGATTATTAACCCTTTATTGGACAAAAAATATAAAAACACCGGAGCTGCTTGTTATAGTATCTTAAAAAGGTGTGTGTGTGTGTGTGTGTATGTATACGTATATATATATATATATATATATATATATATATATATATATATATATATATATATATGTGTGTGTATATATATATATATATGTGTATATATATATATATATGTGTATATGTATATGTATATGTATATGTGTATGCAGTGTTCGACAAACCTATACATTTGCACGCCCCGGGCGAGTGGATTTAACATAGTGGCGATGCTCCTATTGGCCCAAGCAGCACACATGTGGTACTAGGTGGCGAGTAGATTTTTTTGTTCGGCGAGTAGATTTTTTGGTGATTTGTCGACCACTGTGTATATGTATATGTATATGTATATCATGTATATGTATATGTATACGTATGCATTGGCTTGAGGATTTGCTTGTGTAATACGAGCTTGAGACAAAAGGTGGCACTGAATGCTCATTTGCATGTCATTTCCCAGAATCCCTTGCTGCAGTGGAAGCGCTGTATGCTGGGCGATAATGGGGAAAGACAGGGTTGCAGACCTGTCTAAGACATGCAAATGAACATACAGTAATATTTACAGTTGCTATAGATAAATATATATATATATATTTATTTATATATATCAAAGAGACAAAAGATAATGATACAGTGCCTCTAATATATCCTAAACAAAGCTGTGAGAGAATAACCTTAATGTGATTGCACTCAATGGGGTGGTAGGATGTAAGCTAATAAAAAACTTTGAACCGAATATTTCAAGGATTAAAATTGTGATAGCAATACCAACAATTATATTAATGAGAATATTAAAAAATTAAAAATATTACCACAAAACAAAAAAAAGTTTAGTACTAAAAAAACCTTTAAAAAGTCCTTTGAAAAAATACAGTCCTGTTCCAAAATTAATGTCTCCAGGTGATTTGCAGCCCGTTTCAAGGGTTCACTACTCCCTTAAAAACCTATGAAAAGAGAAAAAAGAAAACAGGCGCACACCTAGTGCATTAACATAATAACAAGTGTTTATAGAACATTAAAAAAAACAAATGCCCACTCACAAGAGTACAGGTAAATATAGCAGGTATGAGATTGGCTCTCATGTGCCAGAAGTGCCGTCCAAATAGAGTAATGGCGTCCACTCGCGTCTCTCCTTCGTGTATTCAGGTAACCGGAAGTGACGTCTCCCCGGACCGGCGCTCGACACAGGAAGTCCCTCCGGAAACCAGCAACAGCAACACCAGGTTCTTAGTACCAGCAGTAGAATCACGGGGGAGCAGGAACCAATATTCTTTGACCAGCAATGTCAAACGATCATGGGCAAGTGTTGGCTTCTCACAGACCACGCCCTGCGCGTTTCATCATCTATGATGACTTCCCCAGAATCCCTTACTGCAGTGGAAGCGCTGTATGCTGGGCGATAATGGGGAAAGACAGGGTTGCAGACCTGTCTAAGACATGCAAATGAACATACAGTAATATTTACAGTTGCTATATATATATATATATATATATTTATATATATATATATATATTAGTGTGATTAAATGCTACACATTTACATTTTCATATTGAAAAACAAAATGTGATGTTACAATCCAAACTATATGACCAACACTTTATATAAATGCACAATCATATTGTGTACATAGTTACAAGATCATTTTCATTAGTATAAATTGTTGGTGCAGATTTGGAAGTCATGATCCCCAGAGAGCCCTTTTGGGCATCACTTTAAAATGAAATATTTAACATTCTTATGCAACCTTGTGTAACCATTTCTAATACATAATTAAAATTCTCCTTGGTCAGTTTTATCTACCAGCCATTTGCTGTGTTGTAACTGGTGTCTTTCAAAGTAATTGTATCCATAGCTTCTGTCTACTGTCCAGCTGTAGAGGTTCCGTAGCTGTTAATAAAGCCTTTTGATCTGTTGCTCAGTTATAATTAGTTATTTTGTGGGCCCTGGTCTTCCAGACCTACATAAGCAGAGTGAAGTGGCCTAGCAAAAATCAATGTCTTCTTAGAGTGAAAGCAGTATTCAGTAGAGTTTAACTGAAGCATTTTCAGTACTTTGGACAGCTGCCTCCTTGTTGACTGTGGTAGGGACTGGAGTGTTTCATCTAACATAAAAGTCTCTCCAAAGTTCTGGCATACAAACAGATCAACAGTGACTATTGCTTAGGAAAGACCTGCTGTTAGATCATGCCATATATTGATGTATTGCTTCTGCTTCAGTCTTACACTGACTTACTTTGCATTGGTATATTGATATTCCTCATCAGTCTGTATGGAAGTGGCAGTTCGAAAACAGGCCAAAGATACTGGGTCAAGTAAGAAAAGACCTGTCAGGATTCCCGTAGGGGCCCAGAGTAATCAAATTGATACTGAGTAGGGTTCTGAAGCAACAAGGGGGGCCGGGTCCCACATTTGCTCAGATAAACTATGTCAAAGTACCTTCATGGGAGTATTAAGATTGGGCACTGATGAAAGAATTGTATTCATGTATGTCTGTTATAAAATACAGTAAAATGTTATTAATATGTGTATGAGCGGTCCCTGTCCATGGGGACACGAATAGATTACTGTTGAACTTCAAAATCTCCTGGCACCCATTTGTCTACAGACTTGCTACCTCATCGCCCAACCGCCTGGATCCAGCCCCTGAGTCCAGGTAACCAATGCAGAGTAGCCATATAATACATCCCGATGTAATCTCCCTAGAAGCTGGGCTGTGAGAGTTACATAAAGTTCTCCAATCACCACCGAGACCAACTACTGCATCAAGTTAGTTGTTCATGGTGTGGTGCAGTCTATGCAGTCACAGATTGGGACTCGGTATGTCAGCTATAGTTTGGATGTTATCTTCAGGGTGGGAGAGTTTCCAGGGGAGAGAAATCTCTATCTTGACTGTATATGTACAGTATAGTTAATGTGACTTCTGATATATGGCAGCAAAAAATATAAACAATAATAATTGTCAAAATCACAAGATACTTTAATTTATGTTGGTAACAACCAATATAGTAATTCAAATTTAGCAGAAAGACTTGATTAAAAACCTTTAAAACCATTAGTGACTAACACATTGTTTTACATCTTAAACAGCTATAAAATGTAAATGTATATTGGTTAGTTAGTTTGCTTCATTTGCTGCTGTTTTGATGACTGGACAATACTGTAGGTGTCTATGAGAGGTATAATTTAGCAAGTAATAATTTTCCTCATAAAGAAGCAGTAATTCCTGGATGACTTTCTGCATGCTAAGAAGGGTATACTGTATATGTAATTTTTGTTCTGCGCAAAGTATAATTTTAAATGGTAGATAATAAATCCATATCAACTAAATATTCTTGCAACATATTTTAGGCATGGTTTCAGAATCTAGGCCCTTTCTGTAAATAGAACAGAAATGGACATATTTAGAAGATTTTGTAAATCGTGTCTTTCTTATTATAATTAGGACCATTGCAGCAGTCTTGTGCTTGATATCTGACTGGCAAAGCGGGATCTTCACGTGCAGCAGTAGTTTCCATAAGTCTAAGTAAATATGTAGGCTCCTAGTTACTAAACATTGAGTGATGAGATACCTATCAGCACCAGAAGACACCCAATGGCAGATTCAATTGCATAAGTCATAAGATGTTTTCTGGCAACACACGTTATTTTATGGATAGCACAGCGTAGTAAATATGGGCTTTATTGTATTCACTATCATGAGATTAAAACTATTGCTAAACCTGTTCTGCATATTCTCTACAACAATTTTATATAGCTTAAATGACAATATTTCAACTGGGTTCCCTCTTGCTTGATCAGAAAGAAGCATTGGTCTTCATGCAACTGTGTAGCATCTTAAGTGTCACATATAAAGTGTCTGTGGAGTTAATATTGGAGCTAGAATTGGAGGGGAAGAATACAAGAAGAACTGGACTCTGCACTTCAATAACAACAGCTCTACTACAGTGAGAACTTGACTTTCTAAATTCTCCAATCATTTTGTGCACATCTATAGACCGTGTAAGCTATTTCTTAATATTGATTGCTACACTTCCCTGCCAGGCCTGATATTTATACACCTGCTCTCTCACCTCATCTCCGCCAATATCTGAGACCTCTCCTACCTCTCCAAATGCATCTCATTATGCCCTCCCAGGCCTCATTTATACACCTGCCCTCTCACATCCTACTCCTCATTTCCTCCAATACCTGGGACTTCTCTCCTCCTAGCTCTCTTCCTGCATCTCATTATGCCTCCCTATGGCTTTTTCTGTTTGCTGTTTCCTCACTCCTTTGTAAACGTTTCTGTTCTTGCCAACTTCGCCCATGATCTTCCCATCGTTTCCCATATTCCCCAGCAACCCCCATGATCTTCCCATCGTTCCCCATTTTCCCCAGCATCCCCCATGATCTTTCCATCGTTCCCCATTTTTCCCAGCGTCCTCCATGATCTTCCCATCGTTCCCCATTTTCCCCAGCGTCCCCCATGATCTTCCCATCGTTCCCCATTTTCCCCAGCATCCCCCATGATCTTCCCATCGTTTCCCATTTTCCCCAGCGTCCCCCATGATCTTCCCATTGTTCCCCATTTTCCCCAGCATCCCCATGATCTTCCCAACATTCCCTATTTTCCCCAGCGTCCCCTATGATCTTCCTATCATTCCCTATTTTCCCCAGCGTCCCCTATGATCTTCCCATCGTTCCCCATTTTCCCAAGCGTCCCCCATGATCTTCCCATCGTTCCCTATTTTCCCCAGTGTCCCCCATGATCTTCCTATCATTCCCTATTTTCCACAACGTCCCCCATAATAGGCAACTCCAGTCCTCAAGGGCCACCAACAGGCTAGGTTTTAAAGATATTCCTGCTTCATCACAGGTGGCTCAATCAGTGGCTCAATCAGTGGCTCAATCAATGGCTGAGGCACTGCTTGAGCCACCTGTGCTGAAGTAGAGATATCCTTAACACCTGACCTGTTGGTAGAGTTGCCAGGTGGCTTCTCCAAAAATACTGGACACCAAAGTGAAAGGTGTGACGCGCTCGAGACACAGACACCCCTCTCACCTCTGTCCACTCCATGCTGCTTACTCCTCTCCTTGGCCTCACCCCCAGACTCCTGGCACTGCCTCCTGATTAGCAGCAGCCAATCAGGATGGAGGAAGCAGCCCAGCCTCCTAGCACCAGCCCTGTTCTCGCCCCGCTCAGGGAAATCCCACAGCCCTCCAAGCTGGTCAGGTCACTATGTCCAGAGAGGTAATACTGGACACATACATGTCCAGTATTAACTCTCATTTTTTACTGGACAGTGTCCAAATACAGGACAGTCCAGTTCAGTACTGGACGACTGGCAACCCTACCTGTTGGTGGCCCTTGAGGACTGGAGTTGGGCACCCCTGGTCTAAGCGTACTCAAAAGAGACATTGCATGGAGAAATATCCGGGAAATCATTTCAAGTATAAACCCACATTATACAAAGCTATGTGCTTCGGGTTGACATCTGGCACTCTGTTGAATTTAGTGAAACTCCCCCCTACAATGTATGAAAAAAGGATACAGAATGTCATTGTTAAAATAGGACTTCTGGATATTGGGAAATATGGAATATTATTTTCATACAATGACATTTGGAATTAGTAGAATGTCTCCCGGGAAACGTAAGCTTCTTCCAAAAAGCTATGAGCAACTGAAATAAAGATATTTGCATTGACTGCTATGTCAATCTATAATGTGTACAAGATATTACATTCTAAAAACACCTTCAGTGAAAAAAATGAAACAGTGATTTAATGAAGTCCTAAGGATGATTTACTATTTGCTCTTTGATAAGTCATTTACAGAGCCAATTAAATATGCAAAGCTAGGTAAAATAAATTACATTTCAGGTATTGTTGAATGACTGCTCTATCATATTGTAGTGTTTATATATCTTGCGCATTAAATATCTGAGGAGAGCATTTGTCTGCATACATTTGTGCATGTAAATATATATATATATTGGGCAAAGTTGTTTCTTACAAATACATTAGCGTTATGCAGCTGAACTAAGACACAAATAGTTCCCTGATTGCTTTATATCTGCGTATGACTCTGCTGCACTATGCGTTTTCAATAAAATGGATACCAAGCAGTATCATTTGTAAAATAACAACACAATTACTATGTCGGGCTTAAAATCATCCAACCAATCAGCATTAGGGATGAACCATCAGGTAATTGCAAGATGCGCTGTGCCCCTTCATGTGGATTTTGCTCTTCGTTATCTAATATAATCCAAATTAGCTTTACATACGGATTTTCAATCAAATGAAAGCATTAGGTTGTCAGCCCTTGTGGTACTGAAAGGGTTAAACTAACCGCCCAACAGCATGAACATATCACCCCTTGTTTACTAAGTGGTGCTATGTCATAAGACACTGTGTGGCGCAGGAACACACGGTATGGCCTATTCACATACATGTTACAGAGTTACATAGTTACAGAGTTACATAGTTACATATGGGCTTTGAGGTTTCTTTGAATGCTGGGAGGTGTAGTATGAAATAGCATGACTAAGTGGATATGGCCCATTGTTTTAACATCTTGTGTTCCATAGAAGCTTAATGTAAGTTGAATTTTGATATAATGCTTGATTTCTGGCCTTTTCAGCTGAATGTTCTGGTAGATATCCCCCCGGATTCATCCGCGTCCGGATTTTTAACACTCCGGCCATGGATTCCGGATTGCTCTCTAAAATACAAATAAATATCCGAAATTGCGAATTTGCCTTTTTATAACTGATTCACGAACATCAGCAGACCGAAGGAACTGGCCAATCTGAGGCGGATCCAAATACCCCCCCCAAAAAAAATCACCCATCTTTAGAAATAACGCTCTGATAATCGTGGTCTGGATGTGAGTAACTGCAGGTTTTGACCTAATTATCATAGCATTATTTCCATGTGCTGACCTTATCGGAGGTTTGAGGATATGCGATGTTAGGTAAGTGGCTCATTAGAATAGGATTTGCATATGAGTAAGCCAGACCTCTGTTAAAAATGTATTGATGCAATATTTTTCTGGATAACGAGAGGGCATCGTAACGCTAATCACCTTTGCGGATATGGGTTACGACTATCTATACGTTAACTGACTGTAACATCACGATAAAACATGTAACTGACTTTGGAGGATCTGCCCCTAAGTGCTATTTTATTATACAGCTGATTCTTCAATGCAAGTTTAACCCCTTGAGCCCTAAATATACTGACCAACATAGGAATGTTCCTACTAGAGAAACGAAAGAAGGAAATGATCGCAGATTTCACATTCTCATTGGCTTGTAATGCGATACGCACAGCACATTAACAAATAAAATCTCCCATCTCTATTCATTAGCGTGTAACAAATTCAGGCAGTTTTCATGCGAGTGTGTTGGAATTAGCAGTGTCACCCTTTAATAAATAAGGCCAGTAGACTCAATAAATAAATATCTTGTTAAGTTTTTACAAGTCATTTATCAAGTAACATAACCCTTCTGATGGTAATACACATTCATAAACTTCCATGGATTAAATGTTCGGTGAGGGGTATTGTCCTCAGATCAGTTCTCAGCTGTCCCAAAAGTATAAATAGATTTTCAAATTGTAAGTTTAAGATCCATGAGCTTGAGAGCATCTATAAGTGCTATGGAGACTCAATGAGGCAATGTAAGCATGGGTATAAACGTACCAGTAACGCTGGACGGCTAGCTCAGATCTTCATATATACCAAAAAGGTGCTGAATAAGCCCCCAGCAAACCAAAGGTACATACCATATCAGCCAGTGTTTGTAGTGAGATCTCCCTCTTGCAGCACAGCTCTGTCCCAGGTGGATGGGTGCGTCACGCCGAACGTGATATCAGGAAAAGGTGGTCCCAGGGGTCCAATGGCGGAGCACTGCCAAGCAAACAATGGGGGCTGCAGCCAGTTGAAAGTAAAAGCAATTTATTTAGTGGTCAATAGGAAGTACATAGTTACTTTGTCAAAGGGACGCAGGTCCCGAAACGCGTCAAAGTAACTATGTACTTCCTATTGACCACTAAATAAATTGCTTTTACTTTCAACTGGCTGCAGCCCCCCATTGTTTGCTTGGCAGTGCTCCGCCATTGGACCCCTGGGACCACCTTTTCCTTCCATGGATTAAAGTCCTTCTGGTCCTGTCCACTTCACTCACAACCTCAGGTCACGTGCGATTCTAATCTCCCCTTTCTTATTTAGTGGGAGTTTGGCAGCAATCTTATACAGTTCCTTCCTTTCATCTCCTACTGTTTCAACTCCCTTGTTTTAGGTTTTTACACCTAAAGCAATGTTAGTTGTGCTGACTTTGAACACTTATGTATATGAGTCATAATCAACATGCTTAAAGGGCCAGTCTCATGCTGTGGGAGAAACGAAGACCAAAAGACAGCTGTACTTGTAGGTTTACAATAGTTGTACAACTAGACATTAGATAAGGATCCATCCAAAGCTTTTGCTTAACCTAAAAATATGACCTTTTAACTTTAATAAAAGGAATCAAAGGTGTTTGATTTTTTGAAAGGTGGTAATTACTGTACATACACTTTCCCCATTAAACATATTACTGTCATTATTTCACTTTGGTCCTAGGAGAGGCTGCCCTGTAAAATCCCTATTCGACAGCATCATGACATTATCAAACATATGGCAAACTGCTAAGCCGCAAAGTTTGTTATGACTGTTTTCAACCATTTTCAGGTAATTAAATGATATGATTTTGTAGCCTACTGATCTGTTAATATAACCGAATCCCTGAGCTTTTCTGTATGTTCCAAGTTCATTTTGCCATCATTTTATAGGCAATATCCTTCTGCAATTTTGCATGATTATTCTGCCTAGCTGGGTACATTAGAACAAGTACATTGGCAATATTATGGTAAATCAAATGCCATCACCTACAGATGCAGCGGCCGTTATTCGAACATTTCACGCTGCATCTGAATCAATCCAGAAGACATTGTTCATACCAGCAAACTGTACTAAAAGTATGTATTCCTAAAAGCCATTCACTGAGACAAATAACAAATCTGTAGGTACTAGGGTAAATTCACACACTTTATTAATATAGTAATATGAACTGCAGAAATAAAAGCAATCAAAACAGTGTGTTAATCGTTTTCTTCCTGTACTTGTACAGTATTGCAGTTGTTGTGATGGTTGTGATGAAACAATATTACATTTGGTTTCAGCTCAAGGAAATGCTATGTGTATATCTCAAAGGATTTTATGAATATACAGGTTTGTCATCAAATATTGTGTAAATCCTGAAGACTGAAGGTCGGTTTATTCACCTGAGACCGTATTGTCTTTAACCCAAGACCTTTTTTGAAACATTTTTTAATATTTATTTTTACTCAGGAATTAAGCAGGGGGTGTCCGGAGCTAAAACCCCATTAATTTCTGCTCGGGGGGACACTCTGCTTCCAGAGATACTTACCTCCGTAGTAGGTCCCGGTAGCCACTCTGCTCAGCTACCAGGGATTACGTAATGGCCGCTATTCAAAGCTCCAGTGCCCTGCTGTCCAATAGGAAGCCGAGACATCATCAGGTTTGGCTTCCTATTGGCTCACATGACGTAGGAGCTTTAAACTTTGAAGTCCAGCTAGCTCAGCCGGAGCAGCTAGCAGGGCCTACTACAGAAGTACGTTTCTCCAGAAGCAGGGGGTCCCAGAGCTGAAATGAATGGGGTTCAGCTCTGGAGACCCCTGCTTCAATCCTGTGTGAAAAGAAATACATGTTAAAAAAACAACAAGGTATATGGATTGCTCCTTTAAATGAAGTTTTGCCTGGCTATGCTTTAGAATGTGAAAAAGAAGTTAATGTTTATTAAAATATTTACTAAGATGCTTCAGTTTTCTTTGATTTCCTGCATGCAGATTGTGTACCGCTCATTAAATGCTGTGCATAAGAATAAACCTAGCGCTGGAGCAGCTCCATCAAGGAGAAATTAATTTGAAGTCATAAATATGCAAAAGACAACTGATGATAATGGAAATGACCTTAAAGCAGAAAACTACTTCAACGTATTTCTTTGTTTTGATTGCTGCTCCAATATACGGCAATCTTTTTATTATTATTATTGTGGTGAATTCTTACAGACCATTTTATAAACAATTAACTCTTTATCTGATGGGGGCTAGCAACAAATGTATTTTAATTTCTACATGTAAAATCACATAGGGAGAAAGCTGCGTGTCTGTAAAGTTCTCAGCTCTCGGAATCACGAGCGGCCCGTTCTCTGTCTCCCAATATATCGCTGGCTCGTGTGAACCTGTCCCAGTTTGGCCTTCCCAGAATATGGCAGCTCTACTTCAAAATTACCGTATCAACTGTATGAAATAGACTTTTGGAAACCATAGCAATGACAAAGCTCTGTGTTTTTAAGGCCGCCAACAAGAAGTGCTGTATAGTCTTTTCCCAGTCTCCTCGTTTTTATCCAATCTGAGATTTCCAGCTGCTGAAAGTGCGGAAGGCCTGGCCGGACTTCACAGGGATCTCCGCTTCTCTGAATGAGGGACAGGACAGTATGTGCCTAAAAGGCCAAGTGTACAGCTGATCCGAGAGCAAAATAGAGAGGGCTGTGATGTTAGACAGTCATATCATTGTTTGTGCTGCACCTAATACTGAGAGACCGTTGTCTGCTGCTCGGTTATTTTGTTCTCTGACCGGCTGAATGCCGCCTTTTAGTATTGCTGTGGAGTCCATTACGTCTCCAACAGGATGTTATTAAGACAGCCGTGTTGGACAATATACAGTTGGTTCAGCGTATATAATTTAGTAAAAATAGAGGTCATTTGCCTCGATTTGTGTGGTTGGAAAAGAGCTGTTTTCTACATTTTGGAGTAAAAATATTTTCAACAAGAAATGTCACGGCCACGCACAGCATGGGAGCCAGGGTCAAAATGCATATAAAAAGATGACTTTATTTCTTCAATGTGCGTTGTGGAAGAAATATAGTAATCTTTTTATATTCATTTTGACACATGCTGTGCGCTTCTGTGACATTTCTTGTTGAAAATTGGACTTCTATTATTGGCAGCTGGACATGCTGAAGCAGAGACTCAATGAATGGGTGGAGAAGACAAAAATGTGAGGTTTTGGATTTACTCCTTCAAAATATAATTGTCAGTGAAGATATTTATACTGAGGTATTCACAATAAGGATTCAGAGGTGCAGATTCCAATAGAATATGCACATTTTGACCTCCCAGGGATCAATCAACACCAATTTAGAAGAACGTAAGAACCATTAAGAAGTTATTAAGTTAATCACCCACTCTAAATAGAGCTCTCCGTTTGTATGACAAAGTTTATTGAAGATTTCTGTCCTGGAAATACTTGATCATTCATACGCAAACTTGGTTTACGTGGAGAGAAAAAGATGCCTGTTTCAATCCATTTATATCAAACAATAATATATTTTTTAAACTAGTCAATAGCTAAATAATGGCAATGAGTAAAAAATATTTAAAAAGAGTACGAGATAAACATTTGGTGCATCAGTAAAACAGACGTCAAATTAGGGACTTTATATATATTATATATATATATATATATATGATACGAACCAATCCAAAGACCAGTAAAGAGACAGCAGACCGCACGGGGTTAATCCAAAAATATATATTCACAACATCAAATACACGTAAGCCAACGTTTCGGTCCCACAGAGAGACCTTCCTCAGGGTATATATATATAATGTGGGAGTTTAAGGAACACTTCAGGCGACAATGTTTTTTCAATTTTTTTCAATAGGTTTGAAGCAGGGGGATTTCCGGAGCTGAACTGCGTCGATTTAAGCTACGGTGACCCCCAGCTTCCTGAGATAGAAACCTCTGTAGGTGCTACTGGTATCTGCAGTTTAAAGCTCCCGTGTAAAGTGGGCCAATAGGAAGACACGAGGGATAACGTTGCAGCTTCCTATTGGCCTGCAGGATGCAGGACTTTTAAACTGCCATATTGTAAACCCAGAAAGGGCTCCTACCGGCAGTTCCTAGGAAGGTTACTATCTCGGGAAACAGGGGGTCCCCGGAGCTGTAACCAATGATGTTCAACTCCAAAGATCCCCTGCTTCAACCTATTATATATATATATATATTTATTTTATTGTGTATCATTACTATACAGGCTTTTCCACTCCAGATCAGCTGGCCCGATTCAGTGTGATGTCTTCCTTTTCTCAGAGGCTTAAAGCTTCCCTAGAAAAGAGAAGATGTAATGTCGTGTAATAATCACGAAATATTAAATTGTACTTGGCCGGTAAAGCTAGCACATTTCCCATTTTACCCGGGACGGTTCTGTTTCGCACAGGGCTGTAGAGACGCACAAATAGATGAGCAATAACTGTAGGCGGCATAAAACGTTTTTAAAAATCACAAAAATATGTTTCCTCTTAAAGTATGAGATGACCTTGTAGAACGGCCTCCTTCTGTATCCCCAATGTATTGTTGACATATAAACATGTGCAGGCTGAGCCTTCCGGAAAATGAGTAGCTTTATTAGATGAAAGATGTATATCTTAACGGGTTATTGGTAAAATACCCTAATAATAATGAACCCAATAAAATTAAAAGCTTCTATTATGAAGAGGAAATGCAAAAGCTAATTTGCTTACTAGTGGCACTGGTAATGCAACCCAATGAGTGCCACAGCCCCTCTGGCATTTTGCGTTCATGTGACCACTCCCAGGTCAGAACGGAAAAGCACGAATCCTCTTCTGTTCCTCAGCTGCCCAAATCGTGGTCAGCAGTCCAGAGGAGCGCAGACTGCAATCTCCCTGGGAAATTATCAAATGGCATGTGATGTAGCTATGTCATGGGACCCCTGGAGTGCAAGACCGCATGACGTGGAAGCTATGTCATGGGGAAACCAAGGGGTCATTGACTGAGTCACTGATTGAGCCACCTGTGCTGAAGCAGGGATATCCTGAAGACCTGATCTGTTGGTGGCCCTTGAGGACTAGTGTTGGCCACCCTGCTGTACAGGGTGAGAACTGAGACTGGCACAGTGGACCATAACGGACTTTAAAACCTGACACTGCCGCCCAAAACATTATCCTACTGCAGTTTTGTAATGAAGGATTATCTGGGCTAGGTGTAAAAAGGCCCATTACTCTCCTGTTATTACAAAAGAGAAAAGCATAAATGCAGTATTGTGGTTAGAGAGAAATAAACATAGGGTAATCAAACGTTGATTGAATGTACTAAACAATCACATTATACGGACACTTGAACAATTAAACCAGTCACATTTGACACATATTCTTCAGTGTGTGCATACATACTTGATTAGTATATATATTATTGGCGGCCTGGTACTATTAAACTAATTATGTATGCTGTGTACAAACCTGGACAGCACCTTTCAATAAAAGGCAATATTGTTGCAGTTTGTTTCCTAATCATTCTACAGTAAATCAAAATGAACGCTCGTTTTGTATTCCGTTTGGAATATTAATGCTGAGAAGCGATATCACCTATTTCTTTATCTTTTCCAATAATGTATTTTCCAGTTCCTTTACGACTCCAGTACATATAATAGAAAGCTGTACAATTACACTGCAGCTCAAAACTGTACAGTACAAAGCAGAACTGTGTATTGTTATTAATTGTGTTGTTTATGTATACAGCGCCAACATAGTCTGCAGTGCGGTCTAAAGGACGAATAGAATGAAGCAAATTGCATGAACAGAATGACGTAGCACATAAAAGAGCGAGCACAAACAGATACAAAGAGAAATGAAGGCCCTGCTCGTGATATCCTACAATCTAAAATCAGTGTTTTCAACGGGGCTTCCAAGGAACTCATGGGTTACCCGGGCCTCACTAAAGGGTTTCTTGTAATTATCAGGTCATTTGAAAATTGTACAAAATACTGAAGAATTTAGAATTTAGTATCAGACGCGCCATTAGAGAGGGTTGGGGTCCCTTACAATGCATCTAATCTCAGACTTGCTATTAGAGAGGGTTGGGGTTCCTTACAATGCATCTGATCTCAGACACGGTATTAGAGAGGGTCGGGGTTCCTTACAATGCATCTGATCTCAGACGCGCTTTTAGAGAGGGTTGGGGTTCCTTACATTGCTTCTGATCTCAGACGTGCTATTAGAGAGGGTTGGGCTTCCTTACACTGCATCTGATCTCAGACGCACTATTAGAGAGAGTTGGGGTTCCTTACAATGCATCTGATCTCAGACGCGCTATTATAGTGTGTTGGGGTTCCTTACAATACATCTGATCTGAGACGCTATTAGAGAGGGTTGGGGTTCCTTACAATGCATCTGATCTCAGACGCACTATTAGAGAGGGTTGAGCTTCCACAGAATTTTACAATATCATTATAGGGTTCCTTAACCTAAAAAAAGGTTAAAAAACACTACACTCGATGGACATACTGTCTATATCTACAAATTCCAGAATGTGTTTGACTATATATAGCTCTAAATTTCTATGGCTTTCCTGGTCAATGACTGGGGCTTACAAAACATTGACTCCTACTAACAGTTAACGTGCTTCTTCCTCAGCACTAGTAATTCACTGTTTTTATACAGTTTTAAACACTGCTACAGATAAGGGTTAGTTTAGTATTAAGGTTAGTATCCCTTACTGGGTAAAGCTGTGGGGTAAAGTGCCGTCTCCAAGTATTTTAGAAACTGTCATAACTTTTTATTTTGTATCCTAATCACATAATTCTTTCAGTAGTGTTTTCCAAAATATTAATGTGCTGGGTATTTTCACTATGGTTACAATATCAAAATAAGAACTGTCCCTGAAATTGTAGAATCAATAAACAGTTAAAATTACACAATTAGATTGTAAGCTCTATGTGACAAGAACTCATTGTGCCTGCAAAGTTCCATCTGACACTTGTAAGTATATTTAAACTTCCTCTGGCTGCTCCCTTTGTGTGATGTCACTGTGTGATGTCACAGTGTGTTCAGCGAGTGCTCCTACAGCCAGTCCCCCCTCCCCACCACTTCTTAACATTATTGGCTCTCTGATAAGGACAGAGCAGTGATAAGGGGACAGAAACCCCTTCATTGACAAACACTTCCTCATTCAGTGTTAGTATTTTTAAATATTTTAGTTTTGAACTTGTAGTGTTTTCATGGTAACAAAATGCGTTGATCTTTAATCTTATCTTGAAAAAACAGAGTTTTAGAATTTGCAGATATAATGTTGAATGTCTCTTATTCTCTTTGTTTCTAAAGTAATTATAATGTCGCCATGACCCGACAAAATAAGAAATACAGAGGACAGTGTAAACAACAAATTGTGTTCATTATCTACAGCAGCGTTTCTCAACCGGGGTGTCATGGAACCCTGGCATACCATGACCCTCTGCCAAGAGTGCTACGGAACCCTGGTGTGCCATGACCCTCTGCCAAGAGGCTACGGAACCCTGGTGTGCCATGACCCTGTGCCAAGAGTGCCACGGAACCCTGGTGTGCCATGACTCTCTGCCAAGAGTGCTACGGAACCCTGGTGTGCCATGACCCTGTGCCAAGAGTGCCACGGAACCCTGGTGTGCCATGACTCTCTGCCAAGAGTGCTACGGAACCCTGGTGTGCCATGACCCTGTGCCAAGAGTGCCACGGAACCCTGGCATGCCATGACCCTCTGCCAAGAGTGCTACGGAACCCTGGTGTGCCATGACCCTCTGCCAAGAGTGCTACGGAACCCTGGTGTGCCATGACCCTCTGCCAAGAGTGCCACGGAACCCTGGCATGCCATGACCCTCTGCCAAGTGTGCTACAGAACCCTGGTGTGCCATGACCCTCTGCAAAGAGTGCCCCAGAACCCTGGGGTAACACTCAGCTGGCACCGTCCCATGAGGCCTGGAGATGTGGAGGCTACAATCAGCCTCTCATCTCTCAGTCCAGCTTAGGGGAACAATTTCCAGACAGCTAGGGAGGGACTCACTTGTTGTGTAGTGGACATGTTTAGGTGTGCGCAAAGGTCAGGGGAAGAGGGTAGGAGAAGAGGGATCTCTGTGGGGAGGAGTGTGAGATGGCTTTTGAAGTGAAATTTCTTTAGCGGCACCTACCACAAGCAAAATTCAGTGGCAGTGAATGGAGTTGGTGGGAAAGGAAGTCAGTGGTGACGGAAGTGACGTCACTGGTGGCAGAAGAGGCCGTCAGCAACATCCACTGCCACTGAATTTTGCCTGCTTCCAGCAGCAGGAGGAACACACACACTCACGCCCCAGCTGAGCACCGGCCACCGAGTGAGCCGCCGCGCACACCCTCTCCCCCCCCCGTGAGCCGCCAAGTAACCCCCCCTCCCCTATGAGTTCCCGAGTAACCCCCCGTGAGCCGCGGAGTAATCCCCCCGTGGAGGGCTGGCCCCAGCAGCAGGACACAGATCCACCGGGGGAGAGAGTGGGGGCTGCTCCAGATGGGGGACTCAGTCAGACCCCCATGTCTCCGTACCTCTTCCCGGGGGGGGGGGGGGGGAAGAGTCAGGAGAGATGGGGGCAGGACCCTAAGAATAACAGACACACAGACTGAGACGCACACACACTGACGCACACACACACGAACACGCACACGAACACGCACACGCACACACACACGCACACGCACACACACACACACACACACACACACACACACACACACACACACACACTGACAGGAATTCAGTTACTATAAATATAGAAATGCAAATAGCTAAAACATGCTTTCTAAGTCAAACTTTCTTGCGTTTTGGCACTGAAATTGTGTTTTGAGTAATTAAAAATATCACCATTACAATGACAATTATTGTGACAAAACAGTGACAAAAGACGAAGACGTTTCACTTAAAATGCGCGTGATCAGCGCACACACACACACACACACACACACACACACACACACACACACACACACACACACACACACACACACACACACATACACACACATACACACACAAACACACACACACAGGGGTGCCCCTGCTCAAAAAAGGTTGAGAACCGCTGCTGTACAGGAATCAGATAAGTAACAAAATTTGAAAGCCGATTGACTTTTTCAAAAGAAGCCAGTGACACGCATAAGTTGGTTGAAAAGAAGGGACTGCAACTGTAACAAGGAACGATCACTGTGTTTTTGGTTACTGTAAGTTAAATGTTCTGAAAGGTTAATTATTCAGCCTAATGTAAAGCGCATAAGGCCTCGGGCATGGTCAGTGCTTATGCGCTGACCCGTGCTGAGGAGCGCTGCTGCTCGGCACTGAGCCCCTGCAGCTGCAATGAGAGCGGCTTTAGCAGGGGCTCGCGCACGCTTGCGGAAGCGTGTGTCTCACAGAGTTTTGAAATTTGGCGCTCGCCGGAGCGCAGGGCCGGTCACGTGAGCGGTTCGCCCAATGAGGGCGAACCAGCTCCGTGACGTCACTGGCCCGCCCCCGTCTCGCCCCCTGACGGCGCGCTGTGTAAGGCCAGGGAAAGCACCGCTTTCCCTGAGCCTCAGCGCGCCTCCGCACTGTTTGGGGCACTATGTCCCAGGCCTTATTCATTATCATTTTATCTGATAGTAAATAGGCTTGCTTTCTCTAGATTGTCATCAGTATCCACATTGACCGATTCTCAATGTGTAAATGAGTGTTTTGCACTGAAGTAAACATGAAGTAGAACTTTGATTAATGCTCCCTTTGTTAAATAGCCTTTAGCAACCAAGTTACTGGCTTGGAGAATAACCAAATTACAAAACGTAATCAATAATTATGTCTTTGAATGCCAGAAAAAAAACAATGAATCAAGGAGAACAGACTAGGACAGAATGTCAGATCTGATAAAGGCTGCGAGTAGTTTATGCTTTTTAGCAGAACAAGAGTATTTATAATTTCTAGCTCAATAGTTCTAGACATGCAGATTGCTAGGACCTTCAATGTTGAAATCTGTTTTTTCAGGGGCTTGTAAACTTGTAAAAAAAAATCTCATATTTGGTAAAAAACATGGCAGCTACAAAGTGATAATAAAAGACTTTTTGGCACAGGGAACATGGAAAAAGAACACAACAGATTTTGGCCTCCAGTGATATTGCTATAGAAGAAAATCAGACAGAAGCGTTTGCAAATTAAAACATTCTTGCTTTAACTGTTTTTTTTTTTTTTTAATATTTCAACATAACTTTGTAAAGACGCGCATGCAATAATTAAATGTGCAGATCCCTGCGTGCTTATCTTTTAATGTTTTTAAGATTTCTTCATTGTGCTATGCCAGGACAGATCTTTAAAACCGTAAACCATATGAAACGGCGCACACGCCGCATTTTTTATATTGCGTCCCGAGTTTACCATGTTCACTGATCAAAAATACCATGGGAAACAGCTGGAAATAAAATAAAAATAGGACTGGCAATCTGCTTCGAAGCTGCAATCCGCTGCTCACAACCAGAAAACATACTTTGTATAAAGAATAAAATAACAGTCCAACTGTCTTCCCTAAACAAAGCTAACATGGCTAATCGCAAAGGATTCGCTGCTTTCATTTTTTGTGAAATGGTCAACGAGTTCAGTTTGTCAGGGACCTCTGAATGGGGAGTGATTTCTTTACCGCCACCCTGCCCTTATCAGAGGGATAATAAATACAGTATAAGGGGAGGGGCGTGCGGTGACTGTCCCAGGCGTGGGACAACCCTACAAATTCTGACTCCTAAGTTTGGACCCCTTGATTTAGGGAATTACTGCACCTTTAATTTCAAATATTTATTATCCCCAAATTAGAGATGTAAAAAAATACATATAAAAATGTGAAGTAATCGCCTTTTCATATGGTTTACAATCTTAAAGATCTAGTCCATTGCGCTCACAATAATCCTCTCAGATATTGTGCTTTTATCAGCCTAAAGCACTATACAGTATGTCTTATTTCTAAGAAGTCGCTTGCAAATGACCATATACTGGTTATAATATTAGACGTGCTCCACACAAATCTGAAGTGTATATTAGCCATATATATTAGATTAGAACATCTAAAGCAGAGAACAGGATGAACCATAGATGTTTAGAATGTAACAGTAATAGTGACAAGAGATGCCCTAGCTTTTTTTCCTCTATGGAGTAAAAATACTTCTCTTAAAATGTGAGTATTTTTATTCCAAGAGGAACATATAACTCACACCTTAACTATAATTGAAATGATGTCAGTCAGCATGGATTTATGAAGGATAGATCATGCCAAACTAACCTTATTTGTTTCTTTGAGGAGATAAGTAGGAATTTAGGGTAATGCAGTTGATGTGGTCTACTTAGATTTTGCAAAGGCTTTTGATATGGTTTCACACAAGAGGTTGGTGTACAAAATAAAAAAAATTGGACTCAGTAATAATATATGCAGCTGCATTGAAACCTGGTTAAAGGACAGACAACAGAGGGTTGTCATAAATGGAACTTTTTCAGGTTGGGCTAAAGTCGTGAGTGGAGTACCTCAGGGATCGGTACTGGGACCCCTGCTTTTTAACTTGTTTATTAATGACCTTGAGGTTGGCATCGAGAGCAAAGTCTCCATTTTTGCTGATGATACTAAATTGTGTAATGTAATAGAATCAGAGCAGGATGTAATTTCTCTTCAGAAGGACTTGGAGAGACTGGAAACGTGGGCAGGTAAATGGCAGATGAGGTTTAATACAGATAAATGTAAGGTTATGCATTTCGGATGCAAGAATAAAAAGGCGAATTAAGAATGGGGATAAATTGGGGGAATCCTTGATGGAGAAGGATTTAGGAGTGCTTGTAGACAGCAGGCTTAGCAATAGTGCCCAAAGTCATGCAGTAGCTGCAAAGGCAAACAAGATCTTATCTTGTATCAAACGGGCAATGGATGGAAGGGAAGTAAACATAATTATGCCCCTTTACAAAGCATTAGTAAGACCACACCTTGAATATGAGTACAATTTTGGGCACCAATCCTAAGAAAAGACATTATGGAACTAGAGTGCAGAGAAGAGCCACCAAATTAATAAAGGGGATGGACAATCTAACTTATGAGGAGACTAGCTAAATTAGATTTATTTACATTAGAAAAGAGGCGTCTAAGAGGGGATATGATAACTATATACAAATATATTCGGGGACAGTACAGGGAGCTTTCAAAAGAACTATTCATCCCAAGGGCAGTACAAAGGACTCGGGGCCATCCCTTAAGGTTGGAGGAAAGGAAATTTCACCAGCAACAAAGGAAAGGGTTCTTTACAGTAAGGGCAGTTAAAATGTGGAATTCATTACCCATGGAGACTGTGATGGCAGATACAATAGATTTGTTCAAAAAAAGGTTGGACATCTTTTTAGATAGGAAAGGTATACAGGGATATACCAAATAAGTATACATGGGAAGGATGTTGATCCAGGGATTAATCCGATTGCCAATTCTTGGTGTCAGGAAGGAATTTATTTTTCTCCCTTATGAGATATCATTGGATGGGTTTTGTTTGCCTTCCTCTGGATCAATAAGTATAGATATTTGATCATATATATGTTGTCTAAATTTAGCATAGGTTAAACTTGATGGACAGAAGTCTTTTTTCAACCTCATCTACTATGTCGAGTGGTTAAATAAAGTAGTAACACGAATAGATGAACCAACACACCAAGTCAAACGTAAAAGTGATTTATTTGCAGGTTGAGACGTTTTGGTCCTCAATAGAACTTTTTTGAAGATCCCATTTGGGACACCACACACACCCACACACACCCACACACACCCACACACACCCACACACACGTCAGTCGCAACTGTGCTTTATGAGATTATGTCCCACAACGCATTGTGTAGAGCCTCTCAAGGGCTGGCTGCAAGCAGGGGTCTCTTCTCCAAACACATTAACCCCATGTGTACAAATATGTGGCAGTAATTTGAAGGGGTCCCAGGCATGCCTCTGATGTCCATACATGCATCAGTGACCTCTGCTCTACTTGCGGCAGTTTTAATTTACAGAATAAATGTACGATCTGATCATAGGTTTGCATGTTTACTGGGTGGGTCTGTTAGCAGCTGGAATTAATCACTTCAAGTCAGGACTCTCAGATGAGACCACACCAGTCTCCTCAAAGGGTGTCAGACGTTTGCTGTCGTTACAATTCCCAAAAACATCGATTATCTTTAACTGTCCATGAAATGCCTGTAAACGCAATATAGAACCTCTGTTCACTTAATGTAACCATGTTTTGTCATTATAACTCAGTACCCAGGACATACTTTAAAACGAGAGGTAACTCAGTCTGTTACTTCCTAGCAAAATGTTTTTCTGAGTAAATAAACTTCAAATCTATCAGAGTTGCTGTTTTAATACGTTCAGATATTGGTTCTTCATTAACAAGCCAGGATTGAAGTTACAACTCCATCAACTAGAGCACCTATGTTGCTATTATCTTTGATATACCACAACCCTGAGATTGTACTTTGCTAGAATAGCACTACCATGCTGAATCAGTTAATTGCAGCATTATTGATCCAGTCTCTCATGGATCAGAGAAATGTTGGATGCTTACAAGTTACACAATAAAGTAGCATGATCAGTCACTGGCAATAGCACCGTCTGTTGAATGAAAACAAAACAGGTGAAGACTAACCAGTAATCATTGGAAATTGCTGCATTTTAGATCGAGCTGCTGGACCTACATTTGAAAACGTACATCTTGCCTTTAATTATAAATCAAGCATTAACAATACTTAAATTGTTACATGAATGTGCTTATTATATTGCAGCACCCGTAAGAGTGACCAAGTGGTTGTTAATATATGAGAAATAAATCCCACTGCCATTTCCTAATAAGTGAAGGCAAGTCCCTTTTCCCCTGTGCTGTAGGCACAGAAATAAGATTGTAAGCTCTATCGGGCACGGGCTTATTTACAGCGCTGACAATGTCTATGAGGAAATTATAAATGGATTGTCTTAACTCACTTGCTTGTTCATCACTATGTTTTCTCTCGTGTCCCAAAATGTCAGTGTGTCTGACCCAAGCTGTACATTTTAAATAGTATTAACGCACGTCAATGTCTCCAGACAGCTATATTTTCTGATCAACTCAGCGTTTCTCCATTTAATTATGTAATTGATGTAAACTTCCAGATTCTCAACTTTGTCCAAGTTACTTATTCTCTGAGAATAAACATTTGGGTATTTATCCTTTTGTACACTTTCGCATCAAGCTATTTTCAAACACTTCATGAATGTCCTTTTAATTGAGATCATTGATCCACATTAGGCCTCATTTTTTTTATTCACTTGTATTACAGCAAGTAGTTTTATAGCCATTTACAAAGTGCCTAAATCTTACCAATTTAAAAATGGAGTAGCAGAAGAGCCTTTTGTGAAAAAAAATTATTTAAGTTACTGTACTTCATAAATGACATACAAAGCTACTTAGCATGTCAAATGTAGCCATAAGATATTCACACAAGCCATGCTTGGTTTCTTTGGACCTCCCACCCAAAAGATCCATGGTTTTCATATGTAAAACAAGCGTTTACAAATGACTTAAGAAACTAGTCTAATACAAGTGACTGCTTATTTACAGGACTGAGAGGTTTGTTACTTACTATGGTTACATTGGAGACCCGTTCACAAGACAATGTGTAAATAACAACAAAAACTTGAAACTGTAACTCAGAATTTAATATTTACTGTACACGGTTCAGAATTTAAATACTCTTCAACTCTTAAAGCTTCAATGTGCATAAATACCCAGATTCAGACAATCTTTACATGTAATTGGTAAATCAAAATTCAAACAAAGCTTCATGTGAAGGTTGATGGTTTATTAAAATGTTAAACACTAGGTGATACTTAAAAGCATCTTACATTAAATGCGTCTTGCTTAAAAGCAAGATAATGACACCCTATGTATAACAGTTCAGGGTTGAACCTGAAAGCAAAGTTTAGCTTTCCACAGTATACATTATTCGTTAAACATTAAGTTTAAGTGTCTAACCAACTATTACAATATCTTCAGAAGGAAATTCGTATTCTGGAACCTCAAGATTTAATGGGGCTGGACCCTTCCGAATTCTACCAGATGCATCATAATGTGACCCGTGGCAAGGGCAGTAATAACCACCAAAATCACCAGCATTGGCGATAGGCACACAACCTAGGTGAGTGCACACACCAATCAAGATAGCCCACTCTGGTTTCTTCACTCTATCAAGATCATGCTGCGGGTCCCTTAGCTCGGCCAAGCTGACTTGGGCTTCCTGATCGATTTCTTTTTGTGTTCTGTGTCGCACAAAAAGGGGCTTGCCTCTCCACTTGAAGGCCATGTTCTTGCCTTCAGGTATGTCAGCCAACTTTATTTCGATCTTTGACATGGCTAGCACATCAGCTGACGCACTCATGCTTGAGACAAACTGGGTGACTGCACTCTTTGTTGCATAGGCAGCAGCAACTGTTGAGACACCAGTGACCAAGTAAGAGAAACCTTTCCTGGAGTCGCTGCTGCCTTGGGAAGACTTTGTGCTGTCCGACACTTCTGGTCGTCGATAGTCAGAGAAATCTGGTACTGTAATATCGCTGTGTGAAAAGCGGACGCAGGAGGCACCTGTAGAGGGGGGAATGGGGTTCATAAATTAGGATAGGAATGTTGTGTACGTGTCACCTTTGCACTGTTTCTATTGAGCACATCCAGTTTCACACAAATGTTTTGGCAAGTGGTACAAATAGTTACCAGAGCTCGTTGTAAATAAACTTCTGAATTCAGATACAAGAATCCTCAGAATAATAGCAAGTGCCACAAAGCTTGTGTCAAACGAAGGCTGCGGCCACGCTGCCACTGAGCGCACTTCAATAATATCAAATGTGTACGGCCACGCGTGCGCGCTTGGGCACGTACGCTCTCCAAAGCTCAGCGCTTGGAGACCTGGAAGTTTGATTTCCAAGCGCTGAGAATGGTCAAGACCGTTCTGTAACCAGATGGAAAGGGGGTACACGCGCGTGCACGTCCCCTCCCTTAATAGCCACACCCGCTTCGCTCCTGCACTCACATTATTGCAGGACAGCCGATCGCTCATGCTTGGAGAGTTTGTGACGTCACCACTCAAGCATGAGCACGCTCAGCAGCAGGCACAGCCTAAGGCCTCGGTCCCGCTGCGCTCGTTGGCGCGGGCGGCAATGTCGCGAGTTACCCACCAGCAGGGGAATCCTCGCGAGCCGGTCCCGGTCCCCTCTGGCTGCACAGCTGATCACACGCTGTGGCGCATCAGCCACTAGGAGACACCACAGAATGGTGTTTTCTAGCTTCGACGCGTCACGTGGTGTGGCTGTGAGCCAATGGGGAGGGGAGGCTGCGGGAGGAGGAGAGGCTTCGGGGAGCGGGGAGGAGTGTGGAGTGAAAGCAGGTGAGTGCCTGTCTGTATATGTGTGTGCCTGAGTGCCTGTGTGTGTGTGCCTGAGTGCCTGTGTGTGTGTGTGTGTGTGTGTATGTGTGTGCCTGAGTGCCTGTCTGTGTGTGTGCCTGAGTGCGTGCGTGCGTGCCTGCCTCTGTCTGTGTGTGTGTATGAGTGCGTGTGTGTGTGTGTGTGCGTGAGTGCCTGCATGTGTGTGCGCGCGTGTGTGTGTATGAGTGCGTGAGTGCCTGCCTGTGTGTGTGTGTATGTGTGTATGTAGAGAGCCCGAGTCCGTGGAGGGAGGGGGGGGGGGGGGAAGAGTAGCGGGTCCCTCCTGCAGCCCGTGGAGGGAGTGGGGGGACAGTAGCAGCTCCCTCCTGCAGTCCGTGGAGGGGGGGGAGAGTAGCAGCTCCCTCCTGCAGTCCGTGGAGGGAGGGGGGGGGAGAGTAGCGGGTCCCTCCTCTCAAGCCACGCCCCCCCTCCCTGTCAAACATCCCACCTCCCGGTCAAACCTCCCACCTCCCGCTCCCTACAGACCGCAGATCGCGGTCTGTGTATCTCAGCGCACCGCCTGTCAGCAGCGCGGGTGCGCTGACTCTGGGAGCGGGGCCTAAGCCCTATCACACCTTTGCCACCACAGAGTTGAACTTGTTCTCAGGATTGACAAATAAAATAGAAAAATAAACCAGAAGTTAATACACCGAGGAGGGGAGGGGGATGTTTTATAACAGCTACGGACGTCATTGATAGATTGTAGTTTAACGTTTACACAAATCTGATGTCTTCAGTGAGAAAACTCCGTTAAAACTCACCTTGTGTGAAGGAGACTGCAGTTGCCCCTGTCACCAGATTACGTTACAATGTATCCCAATGCATGCTTTGAAATTGGGGTGAATAATATGGAAGGACAAAATTGGTATAATTTTAACTTTTAAACATGTGGGGCAACAAATTTCAACTGCTGCATACTCACTTTATTAACGGCAAGAGAAAAGGCGTTTCTAGAGCACTATTCCATATAATTTAATATCCAGGAGATCAATAATCTGCCTGTGCTCTCCACTTGAGGGGGATCTCCCTGCCTGGATCCCAACTTACATGTAAAATCTTCACACAATAGCCAAAACATTGGACTTTATGGCTCAATAAATCTTGTATTAGATTCTGAAGTCTGTGTGCTCCATATATTTCAATTATATTAAACCTCCAATTTCAAACAATGGCCTATAACTGAAATGAATGTCAAATAGCAACCCAAAGTCATACCTTTCAACTCCAATTTTTTCTTCACACAGCCTTGTCGCAACCAATTTATTTAATATATAATTATCAATGTAAAAAACCCTACTACACAAAGGCCTGAAATGTTTTGGAACCAATGGAATATACGTCGCTTTTTTATATCAATTACAACAACAAAAACTCCAGCAGTTGTTGGTTTCTTAGGAGTTCTGGACATTCCCACAGGTCCTCTCCCACTGGAATAAAAACATTACCAACGCCTGACCAGCGCAACTGCAATCTCCAGATAACAAGCACCTAACAAACATGCCATATCATATGGCAGCCCTTCCAGACAAAACACTAACAAAAAAAAAAAAAAAAAAAAAAAAAAAAAAAATATATATATATATATATATATATATATATATATATATATATATATATATATATATATATATATATATATATATATATATATATATATATATATATATATATATATATATATATATATATATATATATATATATATATATATATATATATATATATATATATATATATATATATATATATATATATATATATATATATATATATATATATATATGTGCACTTCCACTGCAGCAAGGGATTCTGGGAAATGACATGCAAATGAGCACACTGCCACTTTTTGCTTTAAAAACCTTTTTTAACATGGTTCCCTATAGGTAGGTAGGTAGGTAGAGATATATATATATATATTTTTTTTTTTTTTTTTTTTTGCTGTAGGGGGATTTAAAAATGAAGGACAGACACACACAATAAGATGTTCCATAAAAGTGCATCACCTTCTGGGTTGAGATCTAACTAAAAAGGCGAAGTCCACTACTACCTACTTTACAGATATCCAACTAGACAGATTTCCAACTAGACTACTAGTGTCAAGATACTTTAGGAGTCTGTGCAATTCCTATTCATTGCAATAAATTACACGCCAAGAGCGCACATACAATGTATCTACCCCCTCCTGATTATAAATCAAGCCCTTATTGTTACTGATCAACCGTGAGCACTTATATTAGACTAGGGGTGCACAAACTTTCATGCTGCGCACCCCTGCCTGCTCTCCACTCATCTCACGCCCCCCCATCCCCCCTTACCTTGCCCAAGGTCACAAGGGGCCGACCCTGGGATTTGAACCAGTGTCATTAGTCAGCTCCTTTTCTCACCGCCCCACTCCTTCAGCCATATTTAAGAAAATTATGTCGCCTAACGCAGAGTTGCGCAAATTCGTCTTGCTGCGTCACCTACCTGCTCGCCTCCGTTAACTCCGCCTCCCACCTCATTTCGTTTGACACGAAATCATGTTTCCATGGCAACACCGCATCAAACGAGACCGCGGGGTCATGAGAAGTGACGTCACATGAGCCCGCAGCATCATTTGATGTCACGTTGCCATGGGGACGCATCCTGAGCCAGCTGAATCTCGTAAGTAGAGGTTGCAGAGGCCTTGCGCGATCCCCCTGCATTTAGTTTAAATGTCTTGGGGAAGAGCGCAGAACCTCTGCAACCGCCTGCGCCACCCAAAATAAATCCCGCGCCACCCAAAATAAATCCCACCCCCGCCAAAAACACACGTCCCGCAGAACCCCACCCAAAAAACATCACAGCCCCCAGTTTGCGCACCACTGATCTAATTTGCTTGTCACAAAGCGTTAGGGCTCAGATTGTAAACCCTGTTGGATAGGTTCCACTTTTGCCTTATGAGGTCATTTACCTGTTGTACTTATCCCCATTGTTCGTATTCTACCTTCTAACGTAGTGCTGTACGGTGGTGCGTACTATGTATGCGCTACACAAATAAAAAGTGTTATACATAGCAGCTTTTGTTTTTACTTTACTACATTTTGTAGAATGAAAGAAACTTTATCTTAAGGCAATAGAGGCAGGACCTTGAGAACCCCAAGGGTATTACCCAAATAATGTTAAAAGTATTGAAAAGTGATTGTGAGTACCATTGTCTCACCCCTGCTAACCCCCATATTTTATTATTATTGTATGTTTTACTTCTGTTTGTTGGCTGTGCCATTACCTTTTACCCACCCCGTTTGTCTTTTCTGTAACCATCCCTCCCTCCATATAAAACATAAAACAGTGTTTTTCAACCTGGGCGCCTAGGAGCCCTTGGTTCCCCGGCCCTCCCTAAAGGGGTCCCTGCAATATTCTGGTCATATGAAAATGGTATCAAATACAGAAGAATGTACAGAGTTGCTATTAGAGAGGGTTGGGGGTTCCTCAGAATCTCACTTCCTTAACCAAAAAAAGGGTTGGAAAGCACCAAGTTAAAAACCTAATAACATGATTTGGGGGGGGGGGGGGGGGGGGGGAGAATGAAAGAAACCAGAGTGCCAACAGTGGAGTATTATTCCCTTTATATACCACGCCGCTCTCCGTGCTGAGGGGCTGGGCACCCCCCTCTGCTATGTGGGGGTGAGGCGCCCCCCGCAGCTATGTGGGGGTGAGGCGGCCCCCCCTCTGCTATGTGGGGGTGAGGCGGCCCCCCCTCTGATATGTGGGGGTGAGGCGGCCCCCCTCTGATATGTGGGGGTGAGGCGGCCCCCCCCCCCCCTCTGCTATGTGGGGGTGAGGCGGCCCCCCTCTGATATGTGGGGGTGAGGCGGCCCCCCCTCTGCTATGTGGGGGTGAGGCGGCCCCCCCCCTCTGCTATGTGGGGGTGAGGCGGCCCCCCCCCCTCTGCTATGTGGGGGTGAGGCGGCCCCCCCCCCCTCTGCTATGTGGGGGTGAGGCGGCCCCCCTCTGCTATGTGGGGGTGAGGCGGCCCCCCCTCTGCTATGTGGGGGTGAGGCGGCCCCCCCAGCTATGTGGGGGTGAGGCGGCCCCCTCTGCTATGTGGGGGTGAGGTCCCTCCATGTTAACCTCTCACCATTGAGTCCGGCCGTGGCGCTGAGGCCTGTGCCCGCAGCCTGCCCGCTCAGGGACTCCCGGCAAAGGAAGGGCTTCTTCACATCCAGCCGCAGCCTCTCCGCCGGCAGCACCGCCCCGCACACCGGCGGCTTCCGCTGCCCGGACACAGCGTGCGAGGTGGCCGCCAGGTAAGGGGCGAAGGAGCCGGAGCGCGCGGACACGGACAGCAGCATGGCGGCGGCGTGGGGGGACTGCGCACCGGTCACCGCGACCTTTATATCAAACAGGAAGTCAGGGAGACGGCTGGAACGCGGTGACGTTAGACGCATGCAGGCGAGTTGCGTGTGAAGTCCCGTTAACTAACGTGCCAGCAAGTGGGCGTGGTCTGCATAGCACATCCTCTTTCCATGGAAACTGAGTGTGTGGTTGTTGCAGATATGTTTCAGTTGTTACTTTGCTGCAGATTAGTTGCTGTGTGACCGTTGTTACTTTGTTGCAGATTAGTTGCTGTGTGACCCTTGTTACTTTGTTGCAGATTAGTTGCTGTGTGACCGTTGTTACTTTGTTGCAGATTAGTTGACGTTTGACCGTTGTTACTTTGTTGCAGATTAGTTGCTGTGTGACCGTTGTTACTTTGTTGCAGACTAGTTGCTGTGTGACCGTTGTTACTTTGTTGCAGATTAGTTGCGGTGTGACCGTTGTTACTTTGTTGCAGACTAGTTGCTGTGTGACCGTTGTTACTTTGTTGCAGTGCTGTTGCCGTGTGACCATTGTTACTTTGTTGCAGATTAGTTGCCGTGTGACCGTTGTTACTTTGTTGCAGATTAGTTGCGGTGTGACCGTTGTTACTTTGTTGCAGTGCTGTTGCCGTGTGGCCATTGTTACTTTGTTGCAGATTAGTTGCGGTGTGACCATTGTTACTTTGTTGCAGATTAGTTGACGTGTGACCGTTGTTACTTTGTTGCAGATTAGTTGCCGTGTGACCGTTGTTACTTTGTTGCAGATTAGTTGCCGTGTGACCGTTGTTACTTTGTTGCAGATTAGTTGCCGTGTGACCGTTGTTACTTTGTTGCAGATTAGTTGCCGTGTGACCGTTGTTACTTTGTTGCAGATTAGTTGACGTGTGACCATTGTTACTTTGTTGCAGATTAGTTGCTGTGTGACCGTTGTTACTTTGTTGCAGATTAGTTGCTGTGTGACCGTTGTTACTTTGTTGCAGATTAGTTGACGTGTGACCGTTGTTACTTTGTTGCAGATTAGTTGCCGTGTGACCGTTGTTACTTTGTTGCAGATTAGTTGCCGTGTGACCGTGGTTACTTTGTTGCAGATTAGTTGCCGTGTGACCGTTGTTACTTTGTTGCAGATTAGTTGCCGTGTGACCGTTGTTACTTTGTTGCAGATTAGTTGCCGTGTGACCGTTGTTAGTTTGTTGCAGATTAGTTGCTGTGTGACCGTTGTTAGTTTGTTGCAGATTAGTTGCTGTGTGACTGTTGTTACTTTGTTGCAGATTAGTTGCTGTGTGACCGTTGTTACTTTGTTGCAGATTAGTTGCCGTGTGACCGTTGTTACTTTGTTACAGATTAGTTGCCGTGTGACCGTTGTTACTTTGTTGCAGATTAGTTGCCGTGTGACCGTTGTTACTTTGTTGCAGATTAGTTGCTGTGTGACCGTTGTTACTTTGTTGCAGATTAGTTGCAGTGTGACCGTTGTTACTTTGTTGCAGATTAGTTGCTGTGTGACCGTTGTTACTTTGTTGCAGACTAGTTGCTGTGTGACCGTTGTTACTTTGTTGCAGATTAGTTGCCGTGTGACCGTTGTTACTTTGTTGCAGATTAGTTGCAGTGTGACCGTTGTTACTTTGTTGCAGATTAGTTGGTGTGTGACAGTTGTTACTTTGTTGCAGATTAGTTGCCGTGTGACCGTTGTTACTTTGTTGCAGATTAGTTGCCGTGTGACTGGTGTTACTTTGTTGCAGATTAGTTGCCGTGTGACCGTTGTTACTTTGTTGCAGATTAGTTGCTGTGTGACTGGTGTTACTTTGTTGCAGTGCTGTTGCCATGTGACCATTGTTACTTTGTTGCAGATTAGTTGCAGTGTGACCGTTGTTACTTTGTTGCAGATTAGTTGCTGTGTGACCGTTGTTACTTTGTTGCAGATTAGTTGCTGTGTGACCGTTGTTACTTTGTTGCAGATTAGTTGCCGTGTGACCGTTGTTACTTTGTTGCAGATTAGTTGCAGTGTGACCGTTGTTAGTTTTTTGCAGATTAGTTGCAGTGTGACCGTTGTTGCTTTGTTGCAGATTAGTTGCCGTGTGACCGTTGTTACTTTGTTGCAGATTAGTTGCCGTGTGACCGTTGTTACTTTGTTGCAGTGCCCTTGCTTTTACATTATAGCTATGTGCAGAACATGGGGCAGGATTTTCCCTGGGCGATTATTGCAACACACCTGGTAATACATGTAGATTTCCCCACATGGTCCCTATCTGCAATTGGAGGGGGGGGGGAGTGTGTTACACGTGTGTGGTAAAGAACAACATGGGCATAAAGGTAGTATATACCTGGCATTTTTACGTGAAAGTCTAGGTCAGGGTTTTTTAACCTTTTTTTTTATAAGGAACCATATAACTATATTGTGAAATTCTGTGGAATGCCAAACCCTCTCTAATAGCGCGTCTGAGATCAAATGCATTGTAAGGATCCCCAACCCTCTCTAATAGCGGGTCTGAGATCTGATGCATTGTAAGGAACCCCAACCCTTTATAATAGCGCGTCTGAGATCAGATGCATTGTAAGGAACCCCAACCCTCTCTAATAGCGCGTCTGAGATAAGATGCATTGTAAGGAACCCCAACCCTCTCTAATAGCGTGTCTGAGATCAGATGCATTGTACGGAACCCCAACCCTCTCTAATAGCGCATTTGAGATCGAATGCATGGTAAGGAGCCCCGACCCTCTCTAATAGCGCGTCTGAGATCAGATGCATTGTAAGGAACCCCAACCCTCTCTAATAGCGCGTCTGAGATCAGATACATTGTAACTGTAACCCCCTTGCTAAAGGGTTACTAGTATGGGTAAGGTGTACTGGGCCCCACCCTGTGTTGCCATGGGATCATGACATCACAGAGAGTATATAGGAGTAGGGAAACATTTGAGAAGGTAGGTTCCAGGAGGATACGAGTAGAGGAGCCTCGGGGAAAGTGGATAAGTAATGTTTATAAAGTAATAGTACAGACCAGACCCCCCTGTTTATTATGTTGTAGATGGGGACAGTACCCTTCAAGTCAGGAACACTTAAGATTAAGGGAGTTTAAACTCAGTGTTGAAGTATGCAAACGGAATGCCACAGAGGCCCTCAGTAACGAGGAGTTCTGGGTGCCGGCGGATCGACTCTGACAGCGGATCGGAATTAACAGTGCCTGTCAGGGCAAGGGACCCAGAGATCAGTAAAATAAAGGTTAAGCCTGACCCCTGGCCCCTGTCCATCCTTCCCTGGGGTGAAACGGCTGGTGGCAAAATCTCCCTGCGGCGATGTGAGTGGTGGCCAAACGCCGGCAGTACCTGGGTCACAGTAAAACACCCGCTATCAAATGTCCTAGTCCACCCTGCAGGGCGTCCTGAGGTCACATTACAGTGCTATGGAAATGCTTCTCAGGAAAGGTAAAGTTGGGGAGAGAGGGAGCTTAACGGGAGAGATTTCCAGAGGTAGAGAGAGAGAAAGATTTGAAGCTGGTCTCTGCAACGCATGTGACAGAGAGAAGGCCACATTAGCAGGTACATAGGGAGAGATGAGAGCAGAGATAAGAACAGGCTGAGTAGTGATGGAGAGGTGGATACATTTGTAGGTGATACAGAATTTAATAATAATAATATGCTCTTGTATAGCGCTGCTAGTTATACGCAGCACTTTACAGAGACATTTTGCAGGCACAGTCCCTGTCCCGTGGAGCTTACAATCTATGTTTTTGGTGCCTGAGGCACAGGGAGATAAAGTGATTTGTCCAAGGTCACAAGGAGCCGACACCAGGAATTGAACGAGGCTCCCCTGCTTCACACTTAGTGCCAGTCAGTGTCTTTACTCACTGAGCCGCTCCTTCTCCCAGGCTCCCCTGCTTCACACTCAGTGCCAGTAAGTGTCTGTACTCACTGAGCCGCTCCTTCTCCCAGGCTCCCCTGCTTCACACTCAGTGCCAGTCAGTGTCTTTACTCACTGAGCCGCTCCTTCTCCCAGGCTCCCCTGCTTCACACTCAGTGCCAGTCAGTGTCGTTACTCACTGAGCCGCTTCTTCTCCCAGGCTCCCCTGCTTCACACTCAGTGCCAGTCAGTGTCTTTTACTCACTGAGCCGCTCCTTCTCCCAGGTTCCCCTGCTTCACACTCAGTGCCAGTCAGTGTCTTTACTCACTGAGCCGCTCCTTCTCCCAGGCTCCCCTGCTTCACACTCAGTGCCAGTCAGTGTCTTTTACTCACTGAGCCGCTCCTTCTCCCAGGCTCCCCTGCTTCACACTCAGTGCCAGTCAGTGTCTGTACTCACTGAGCCGCTCCTTCTCCCAGGCTCCCCTGCTTCACACTCAGTGCCAGTCAGTGTCTGTACTCACTGAGCCGCTGCTTCTCCCAGGTTCCCCTGCTTCACACTCAGTGCCAGTCAGTGTCTTTTACTCACTGAGCCGCTCCTTCTCCGAGGTTCCCCTGCTTCCCACTCAGTACCAGTCAGTGTCTTTACTCACTGAGCCGCTCCTTCTCCCAGGCTCCCCTGCTTCACACTCAGTGCCAGTCAGTGTCGTTACTCACTGAGCCGCTCCTTCTCCCAGGCTCCCCTGCTTCACACTCAGTGCCAGTCAGTGTCTTTTACTCACTGAGCCGCTCCCTCTCCCAGGTTCCCCTGCCTCACACTCAGTACCAGTCAGTGTCTTTACTCACTGAGCCGCTCCTTCTCCCAGGCTCCCCTGCTTCAGACTCAGTGCCAGTCAGTGTCTTTACTCACTGAGCCGCTCCTTCTCCCAGGTTCCCCTGCTTCCCACTCAGTACCAGTCAGTGTCTTTACTCACTGAGCCGCTCCTTCTCCCAGGCTCCCCTGCTTCACACTCAGTGCCAGTCAGTGTCTTTACTCACTGAGCCGCTGCTTCTCCCAGGTTCCCCTGCTTCACACTCAGTGCCAGTCAGTGTCTTTTACTCACTGAGCCGCTGCTTCTCCCAGGTTCCCCTGCTTCACACTCAGTGCCAGTCAGTGTCTTTACTCACTGAGCCGCTCCTTCTCCCAGGTTCCCCTGCCTCACACTCAGTGCCAGTCAGTGTCTTTACTCACTGAGCTGCTCCTTCTCCCAGGTTCCCCTGCTTCACACCCAGTGCCAGTCAGTGTCGTTACTCACTGAGCCGCTCCTTCTCCCAGGTTCCCCTGCTTCACACCCAGTGCCAGTCAGTGTCGTTACTCACTGAGCCGCTCCTTCTCCCAGGCTCCCCTGCTTCAGACTCAGTGCCAGTCAGTGTCTTTTACTCACTGAGCCGCTCCCTCTCCTATATTTAATACATACAGTCAAGAGAAAGTGCAACACGTTACTACTGTGTTCAACTAGCTGTACGTACAGTGCATCATTTAATGATGCTATTCCCACAAGCAAAATGTAGTATAGCTGAGAAATTGAAGAAGGCATAATTGGGCTACGTTTTACAGCCATGAAAGTGTTGTGTGTGTCTGTGTGTGTATATATATAGATATATATGTATGTAAGGGGTGTTGTGTGTGTTGTGTGTGATCGTGCAAAACTTTCACGAATCTCCTCCTATATATCGACATGAAGATGTGCGTACGTTTTTCGCTTCATTTTCTGCCTGCTGCGGTCCGAGCCTTTCAATGACGGCCAATTATGTCTGACAATGTACCATGTACCAGTAGTCAGGAATAGAGATGTCTTCACGTGTGCTTTTTTGTGTGTGTTTGCTTAGTTTTTGCAAAGGTTACAGTGTTCAAAATGTTCCCGAAGTTGCCACTTTTCAACACAATTGAGAAAAAATTGCATTTGTATTAAGGATCACGTTAGCTGAATTTAGGCTCGCGTGGCTTGGACATTAACTTTTAATGCTCGCCAAATTTTGTTTGCGAACTTTGAATATTTTTGTGATCTTTTGTGTCGCAAAAAATGGCAACTTTAGCCTGGTTCGAAAAGTGCAGCAAAAATGTAATATTTCTGTAGTGAGGAATATGTACGTTACCTGAGACCTGCCAGGGGTGACCAACTCCAGTCCCCAATGGGCACCAACAGGTCCATGTTTAAAGGATATCAGTCAATGACTGAGCCACTGATTGGGCCACCTGTGCTGAAGCAGGGATATCCTTAAAACCGGATCTGTTAGTGGCCATTGAGGACTTGACTTGGTCACTGGTGCAGATAGACTATTTTTGATGGGGGAAAAAAAAGATGAAATGTGACACAGACTTGCAGAAAGTGACTGGTCCTTCTCTGCTTCTCAAATGTATGACTTCGAACGGATAAGTGACAGTTTAATTAAGGGAACATTTTGCCTACCCCCCCCCCCCTCTTGTCACCATAGGAGGTAATCAGGGGATCTCTGGACCTGACCCCTGTTAATTTTAGCACCGGAATACTTACCTCCCTAAGTGCCACGTCACTTCTTGGTTCCTAAATCTCCAGTGGCACGTGGGCCAATGGGAATCTGTGATGGGAAAACGCGGCTTCCTGTGGCCCACGTTTCATGGGAGATTTCAAACACCATCTGTTTCCCTAGCAGGGAATGGTACCAAGGGCACCTTTGGAGGTAAGTGTCTCGGAAAGCAGGGGGTCTCCAGATCTGAAATGAACGTGCTTCCGCTTCAGCGATCCCCTGCCTCCCACTTGCACAGAACCAGCGTGATCTGGGTTAATATCTGCTTTTGCTTAGTACTATGTGTTTCGTCAGCCCCACCCACTGGAATGTTAATGACCCAGGAGGACCAAGGTCTTTGAAACCACAGCTGCATTCAATCTGAACCCCTTCAGTCTTCATCTGCGTCACCCCAAAGGTGGACAGTAGGGGTGTACGGAGTACCCGGAATTACCCGGTACCGGGCGTTACCCGGCACATTTCCAGCTACCCGGACATTACCCGGACCCGGCAACTGAGACGTGTGCCTGGCGCTGGGTAATACCCAGTGTCGGGTAATGTCAGGATAGCTGAAAGTAATCTTATTACTTACCTTTTATCCAGCGACGGACGACATCTAGGAACAGCAGCAGCGGTCCTGTGGCAGTGGCAGCATCGGAAGTGTCTTCAGTCGGCGTGGGACAGCAGGAATCCATTCGACAGCACCGCAGGAGCAGAGGTTCACTGTTGGAGCAGGCAGGCGGGCGGACACGGAGCCTCACCATTGGGGCGGGTGCGGAGGCTTTGTTGGGGCGGGCGCAGAAGCTCACTGTTGGGGCGGGCTTGGAGGCTCACTGTGCGGGCAGGCACGAAGGCTCACTTTTGGGGCGGGCAGACGTGGAGGCTCACTGTTGGTGGGTGGGCAGGCTCACTGTTGGGGGGGACGGGAACAGGCTCGCTTTTGGGGTGGGCGCGGAGGCTCACTGTTGGGGCGGGCGGGAGCAGGGCTCACTGTTGGGTCGGGCGGGAGCGGAGGCTCACTGTTGGGGCGGGTGGGAGCGGAGGCTCACTGTTGGGGCGGGCGGGAGCAGAGGCTTACTGTTGGGGCGGGCAGGATGGAGGGAGCGGGGGCTCACTGTTGGGGTGGGCGGGCGGTAGCGGAGGCTCACTGTTGGGGCGGGCGGGAGCGGAGGCTCACTGTTGGGGTGGGCGGAAGTTGAAGCTGACTGTTGGGACGGGCAGGAGCGGAGGCTGACTGTTGAGGCAGGCGGGAGCAGATTCTCCCTGTTGGGGCGGGAGCGGAGGCTCACTGTTGGGGTGGGCGGGCAGTAGCAGATTCTCACTGTTTGGGCGGGCAGGAGCGGAGGCTCACTGTTGGGGTGGGCGGGAGCAGAGGCTCACTGTTGGGATGGTCAGGAGCGGAGGCTGACTGTTGGGGCAGGCGGGAGCAGATTCTCACTGTTGGGGCTGGAGCGGAGGATCCCTGTTGGGGTGGGCGGGCTGGAGCAGAGGCTCACTGTTGGGTCGGGTGGGAGTGGAGGCCCAATGTTGGGGCGGGCGGGAGCGGAGGCTCACTGTTGGGGCGGGCGGGATGGAGGGAGCGGAGGCTCACTGTTGGGGCGGGTGGGAGCGGAGGCTCACTGTTGGGGCGTGCGGGAGAGGAGGCTCACTGTTGGGGCGGGCGGGATGGAGGGAGCGGAGGCTCACTGTTGGGGCGGGTGGGAGTGGAGGCTCACTGTTGGGGCGGGCGGATGGAGGGAGCGGAGGCTCATTGTTGGGGCAGGTGTCCACTAGGAATGCTCCTGCTCTGGTCACATGGTTCCTCGGCTCACACTACTTACCTGCGGTGCTGTGAATGGTTTCCTGCTGTCCTACCCTGGCTGAAGACACTTCCGATGCTGCCACCGCCACATGGCCGCTGCTGTTTCTAGATGTCGTCACCACCCTGCAGGTAAGTGCCAAACCGGGTAACCGGGTACCCGGCCGGGTAGAACCTTTGATTTTGGCCAGGTACCCGTTACCCTTTTTTTTTTTTAATTACTACCCGGTAGAACACTAGTGGGCAGTCTTTGGAGCAGCCGAAGGGCAGCTAAAGTGTGTGAACCGTTTGCTGCTGTTCACTGATGTTTGGTAATGTTAAAGCTTCTCTATTTCAATCTGAAACTCACCCGCCCTTTTATCCCCAGTATTCAATTTTCCAATTTACCTGGCCTTCTAGATTGTAAGCTCCTTGTGGCAGGGCCTCTTCTAACACATTGCAGGCTTATCCTACCTCTTCTAACATACTTGTAATCTTGTCTGTAAAGGTTACATACGCCAATAATCATATCTCTAACTTTCCATGAAATGTCTTTAAATACAATGTATAACCTCTGATTAAATAATGTAACCATGTATTGTTATCATCACTCTGTGCCCAGGACATACTTGAAAATGAGAGGTAACTCTCAATGTGTGACTTCCTGGTAAAACATTTTTATAAATAAACTTATGCTGAAGAAAAGAAAGAAGGAACCATACCTTTAAGTACACATTCGCTAGTCCCACTGCTTCGGCTTTAGTGTAAACATATGATTATTGCTTATTCTAGTATGATAGAATTACCAACCACAGGTATTTAGAGAACCCTAGTTAAATCTTGCAACAATTGCTTTTTTATATCACGAATTCAGTACAGAACAACAAAATATGATATATATGTCTAGAAACAGGGCCAGTATTACATTTTACGTCCCCCTTGATGGTTTTTGGAATCCTTATAATGGGGACTTTAATGGCAATTAGGACATTAATTCTGAAATGAAACCAAGAGCTAACGGCAAACAACAAGATAAAGCACAGAATTCGACAAACCTAGAGCATGGCCTAGCATTGTAATGGCTATGATTTCTTAGTTTGGCTAGAGAAATTCCATATACTTAGATTGTTTTATAATAAAGCAATAAATCTCAATGTCAAGTTCATCTTCTAAGAAGACAGCAATGTCATTCTTAAAATATTACTCTTTGAGTGCACACAGAATCTCTGAAACATTTATTTTAAGTGAAAATTGCGAAAGTCAATGAAGGAGACCCAATTACAGCAGCAACACTAACACACACCGCGACGTTTCAGAAGAATTAACCCCTTTAATGCCCTATGGATATACAGTGTGTGTCATGAGGCCTGACACGCATGTGGCCCTTATGACGAACTGTACTAGGTACATCATGGCACTATGCTCGTCTTTTAGAGGTAGATGGCAATGAGCCCAGATGTGGCAGCCACGAGATTCTGGAGCACATGTGCTGAGCATTGCTAAGCTTTAAGACATGATTATTAGTATTGGTAATTTGTAAAGCACCAACATGTTCCACAGCGTAGTACAGTAGGGGTGCAGAGTGCCATCAATTACATAAACAGAATGGCATAGAAATAGAAATGAGGGCAAACAAGTTCTAACAGGTACAGAAGGTAAAGAGAGCCCTGCTCATGAGAGCTTACAGTCTAGAGGGGAGAAGAGGCAATCTTGATACAACAGGTAAAGTGGCTGCTCGTTGTGGGATGGAGTATGGTCCGGCCGCACAGCTGAATATATTAAGGTTTGGGGGTATGGATGTTGGGGGGTGGTAGATAGCATGGAGTTTGGTCCAGCGCAAAGCTGGATTTATTAAGGTTTGGGGGTATGGGTGTTAGGGGGTGGTAGACAGCATGGAGTTTGATCCAGCGCACAGCGGGAACCAATAGGGTTGGGGGAGAGGTGAATGTTAGGCGTTTGTCATATTGGCTTCCTTAAAAAGATGAGTTTTCTGAGAGTTTTTGAATGTCTGGAAGCTTGGGGATAGTCTGATGGTGCATGGTAGGGAATCCCAGAGAGAAATCGCAGCACGGCAGAAGTCTTGTAGACGGGAGTGAGAGGATGTGATAAGGCAGGAGGAGAGGCGGATATCTAGAGATAGATTTGGGGATGAGGGGTGAAGTGCAAGGGGGGGAGGAGGGAGGAGGAAGGGGGGAGTGGGGAAGGTTGGAAGGGGCAGCGTAGTTGAGAGCTTTTTAAGTCAGAACTTAGGTTTGAAATTTAATTCTAGATCATATGGGAACCCAGTGTAGGGATTTTGAGTGAGGTACAGATGCAGCGGCCATTATTTTAAGAAATCATGGAGTTGATGCAAGCACACTAACCCCTAATATATAATAATAGCATGTTCTTGTATAGCGCTGCTAGTTTTACATAGCGCTTTACAGAGACATTTTGCAGACACGGTCTCTATCCCGTGGAGCTTACTATCTATGTTTTTGGTGCCTGAGGCACAGGGAGATAAAGTGACTTGCCCAAGGTCACAAGGAGCCGACCCCGGGAATTGAACCAGGCTCCCCTGCCTCAAACTCCATGCCAGCCAGTGTCTTTACTCACTGAGCCGCGCATTCTCTTATAAACTAGTACATTCGGGGAGGAGAAGCATCTTACCCACAGGGGTTAACAAATGATTTAAATTAATTCCTTGAGGGTGAGAGATAATCCAATTAGTTCCGGGGCCCCAACTCTCTTCAGTCGTCATTAATTATCTATCTACAACTTGTAAGCAGCTTCAATGCACATGTATGCAGATAACACAATCTTATATGCACACAACCCTAGCCTCTCTGACCTTGGACACATACTTTAATCTGATTTTTCGAGACTTCAATACTTGATTTACCAAAACATATATATTTTTTAAACCATGACAAAACTGTAACAATGGTATTTGGGACTAAGGCTACATTTCTAAAGCTACCAATAATAGAGCTACAGATCACTAAAACACTAAAACCATCCTAGCCCCTGTCACTAGTTTTAAATATTTGAGCATATGGTTTGACTCCCATTTCACATTTGGGTTACATGTTGATATTCTGATATCCAAAACCTATGCCAAACTAGGTGTTCTTTATAGGAACAAATCTTCCCTAAGTCCGCTGGTCAGAAAGTGCATCGCACAGCAGATGCTGATACCAATTATAGACTGTGGGGACATAATACTGTATATGGTACAGCACCTTAAACCCACCTAAGCAAACTAGACACTCTACAACTTAGTTTGCCGCTTTGTCCTACAATGTAACTACAACACACCACTGTGAAATGCTACACAAACTAGTTTGGCCATCGCTTGAGTCCAGGCGCAAGGTCCATTTTTCCTGCCTTGTCTTCAAATACTTTCTGGGCAAGCTACTTGCTTATCTGATCAAGCTCCTCACCCCTACCACACGCAGCACTTATCACCTGACATCTGCCCTATTGGCTGAGCCGCGCCGCGTGATCATCCCCTACAGCATTCTGGGGAGTGTAGTTCCTCTGCTGTGCTATACTCCTAATGGCCGCCACTTGCGCTTGCTCACCCCCCCCCGTACTCTCCCCAGCCTCCACTGCCTACGGAAAGGTAAGGGGACAAACAGGGGACCAGGGAGACCCAGGCTATACATTGTATGTGTGTGTATATGTGTGTATATATACTATATGTTTGTGTGTGTTTATGTACTGTATGTAGGTGTTTATGTACTGTATGTAGGTGTTGATGTACTGTATGCATGTGTGGGAATATGTACTCTATATGTGTGTGTGTGTGTGTGTGTGTGTGTGTGTGTGTGTGTGTGTGTGTGTGTGTGTGTGTGTGTGTGTGTGTGTGTGTGTGTGTGTATGTACAAGTACAGGCATACCCCGCATTAACATACGCAATGGGACCAGAGCATGTATGTAAAGTTAAAATGTACTTAAAGTGAAGCACTCCCTTTTTTCCACTTATTGATGCATGTACTGTACTGCAATCGTCATATACGTGCATAACTGATGTAAATAACGCATGTGTAACAGGCTCTATAGTTTCCCCGCTTGCGCACAGCTTCGGTACAGGCAGGGAGCCGGCATTGCTGATCAGGACGTGCTGACAGGCGCATGCGTGAGCTGCCGTTTGCCTATTGGGCGATATGTACTTACTCGCGAGTGTACTTAAAGTGAGTGTCCTTAAACCGGGGTATGTCTGTATAGGGGGTTATTGATCCGCGCTCATGCTTCTTACAGTCTCAGGTGTAAACCAACTCCTTCTTTTGCTGCTTCTGTGCGTGGAGATATTCCCCTTCTCCACTGAAGATCCACCGAGGATTACTCCACAGGTAGACCAGTCCTAGAAAACAAACAGCACAGAGCGCGCCGAGGGGGAATAATATTACAATAAAAGTGAATACACATAACACGTATCCCCTTACATATAATGAATCTTATCCAGTGGGATCCTAAGTGTTACCGTCCATGCTGCCCCGTCCGTGGGTAGAAGGGAAGCAGCGCCGAGCTGGAGACAGTCTATCCCGCGCGCTGGGATCGAGTAGTGTCTCCATCTTGCTCTGCACGGCTACTTCCGCGTTTGCGCAGTACCGCGCGGTCCGTGTGCTGCTGTGTGCATGTCTCCCAAGTTCACAGTCTCTCAAGTCAAGTGGCAATTAGCCACGGGGCTGATCTAAACACAGTGTCCACAGTGCTCTTACCACAACATGTTTCGCAGACTAGTCTGCTTCATCAGGCGGCAGTTGCAAGCATCCACATCAGCGTTCATATACTATCTCACACAGGTGTGTTTAGATATAGTCCAATTTATTGTATGTAATTGGATCTCATAAGAAACCCCAAGCAAACATTCCACAGACCCAATTACATGCAAGAAATTGGATTATTTTTACATGCAAGAAATTAAGGCATTGTACCTGTAGGCTGCAGGAGATCTGAGGATCCGCGACGACGTTGGGATAACAGGACAGGCTTTTGGATGTATTAGGCTTCATTCTTCTCCGGTGCAAGTGCCTCTATCCACCGCTGGAGACAGTCCCCACAGTGGAACACATCTGTCATACTCTTCCCCCCAATAGACTGTAGACTTAGGCAGGAGGTATATAAACAGGGACTTCTTTATTGTAGCCACTGCAGATGGTAATACAGAAGGTATATTCTTTTGTCTTAGGTCCCAGATCTTCTGGATGGTACCTAGGCCCGTGCTCAGACTTGAGGCCTGGTGTTCCTCTTCAGCCCCCTGAGGGGCTGAGGGCACGTCTCTATCCCATGAGGGAGAGACTTAGACTGACTATAATTTAGAACTGCTTGTTCCTTAGAGCATAAGGGGAAGGCACAGGGTCTGCACCCGGTTTGGTCAACACACTGACCCTGTCACACCCCCACACCTGCCACTCAAGGAAGCTGCAAGTGGAGGGGTGAACCAAAGATAGGGGGGCCGGAAACAGCCTGCATCTATCAGGACTTACGTGACAGGGCAGACTGGTTGCCACCAGGCATGGCTACATGTATATGTACTGTGTGTGTATATGTACTGTAAGTGTGTGTACTGTTAAAGAGGCAATCCAAGCCTGCAAATTGTTTTACATATGTTTACATTTTTTTATATAGGATTGAAGTCCGGTACCCCCTGCTTCCGAAGATACTTACCTCTGAAGTAAGTGCCAGTAGCTTCTCCGGCTGAGAAAGCAGGGCTTTAAAGTTTAAAGCTCCCCCGTCATATGAGCCAATAGGAAGCCGCACCGATGATGTCACCGCTTCTTATTGGCACGCAGGACACAAAATCTTTGAACAGTGGCCATGGCAGCCCAGGAGAGCAGCTACCAGTACCTACTTCAGAGCTAAGTATCCCCGAAGCAGGGTGTCCCCGGAGATGAGATTAATGGGGTTCAGCTCTGGACACCCCCTGCTTCAATCCTATGTATAAAGAATAGCAAACAAATGTGCAGGAAACAATTGCAGGCTTGGATTGCTCCATTAAAGAGAAACTCACAAGCACATTAACCCAAAATGAAACGAACGACCCTGGCTCAAATCTGTATAAAAAAAAAGACAGGAGTAATAGGTGCAACCTGGGGTAATGATCAAGTATATCAGCAAAGAAAGACAACCCCCAAGGTTTGCACACCAAAGCCTCCGAATATTATGTAATGCAGAAATACATCAAATGTAACGTTTTAACAACACTCAGAATAAAACTTAAACCCAGCACTAGTATAAACACTGAAACAGGCCCACTTAATATACTGTGTGTGACCTCTTACTCAAAGCATATACATAATGCATTAATACTGATACGGTTAGTCTACTATATACTACTGGGAAGTCATAGCAGAGATAACCTGACAAATCCCAATTGGGTTCATTTCTTCATGTACCAATTGCAAAGAAATATATACATATGTTAGTGATGAAACAACACAAGCAATTATAAAAAGTAGCGGCACTTATATGTCTAGCAAGCTCGGAGAGCAGTTCAATAAGGCAAATGGTTACTCCTACTGATAACAAAAGGGCCTATAACAAAGCAACTTCTCAGCTGCAGTTTGGATCCCCAATGTTGGGAGTAAATCATGGCCATTATTAAACAGGTAAACCTCTAATCCAGACGTGGCCAAATGTAGTCCCCAAGGGCCACCAACAAGTCAGGTTTTCAGGATATCCCTGCTTCAGCACAGGTGGCTCAATCAGTGGCTTAGTCATTGATTGAGCCACCTGTGCTGAAGCAGGAATATCCTGAAAACCTGACCTGTTGGTGGCCCTTGAGGAGGAGTAGGCCACCCCTGCTGCAATCTGAATCATTAAATAACTGCCTGTGTCTCACCTACAGTTACACCCCAGGCTACATTCTTAGACAAGGTTTGGTGAAGTAAGGTGCTCAGAGTGTACTATACATAGGAAGGAGGGGAAACGCACTCTGGGTATTGAAACATTGATAAATGTAACACTGAGTATAAGTAATGGGGCACCAGATACCCTGAAGGTTGGGGTAGGTAGTCCAGAGACAGCCTCCCCTACCTCATTGGGCTAGCCCTAGGTACTCACAGTATTAACTGGTCACCAGAGTCTCCCCTCCACCGCGTGCTGCTGAAGTGATTTACTATACATAGGAAGGAGGGGAAACGCACTCTTAGACACTTAGGCTATATTTCCTGAAGCAGGTAATTGGCTTTGGCTGAAGTGCCCCCATTAACTTCAATGGGAATTCTGGAAGAAAACAGCCCAAAAGGCCACTTCAGACAATACAAAATAAACTGTTTCGTCACTTCAATGCCAATTACATGGTGCATCTTGTAACACGGGTGTAAAGTATTTAATACCAGATTTATTATCCAGTAAAAGATGTGGCTCGAGGCAATAGGGTCTGAGGGTCTGATTTGATATACTCAGAAGGCAGTTGCAGTGACACTGATGGCTTCAGAGTATATTGAATGATACATTATAGAAGGAGTTGGTACACAGGGGTCCGCAGTACATTCCAGACTTTCAGGTGTTAGGAAGTACTTATTGAGCCGGCAACGGCGACGCGACCAATGACGTCACCCGTCGCCATTGCGATAGTTATATTTCAAATTTAGGCGACGTCACTGGCTACAAGGCCAGCGATGTCATAACAGGGGAGGGCAGAGGGACGGAGAAGCTCCTGATTGGCCACAAGGGGAGACCGTCGCCGAAAAAATCAAATATTAGTGACTACCAGATTTTTGGTAGCACTGTCGCTCCATCGCTGTCACATGCACTATAAGCGCACACGACGGCGACAATGCATTTGTTTTGACGCAACGGTCACGTCGCTGGCACTATAAGCGCAGCCTTAGGGAGAGAGGGGGAGCTATTTGTCTTGTTTCCTTTTACATAATAATTGATTCCATATTAAGGGTTTGGGCATGCTCCTTCTCGGTTAGCACGAGCTTCTAGGACAATAATATGCATATCGTGCAAAAGGCACAAAGATAAGGGAATTACAATATCTCAGGCTAGGTTTCAAAAATGATATATAGAGAGATAAGCTTTAGAAATGTTACGTGTCTGATAGGTAAAAATGAAGCTCTCTTCAGAGCCCGTTGCAGTCTAAAGGTTACCATGGTAACCTCAGAGGCCAGAGATGGAAAAAATCATGTTTTTAACACTAGAAAAATGTTTTTTTTTAAACAGAGCAGGACTTGCTCGGGGGTTTATGTGTTCCAGCTGTAACGTGCCATTGCCTCTGCACTTAAAGCAGCCGTCCAAGCTGCCATTTTTAAATATATATATTTTTTCCCTTTACTACAATCCACACAATGATAAGTAATTAGCTAAATTGCTGATTGATCCGTTCTCCTGTGATCAATCAGCGAAGATTTGGTTCGAGGGTTCACTAAATAGCTGTCAGTGCAGCAAAAGAGGACCAAAGATGCAAAGATCTGTGGGGAAGATCATGTGACCAGACAGTCTCTAGATACAATTGGTGCACTGCTAGAGAGGGGGCAGGGCTCTATAATGGGTGTGCCTGAGCCTGTTTCAGAAGAGGAAGGGATGTGACTTTGTAAATGGTTGCTATAGAAACAAAACATACTTGTTACATTATAATACAAAAAAATGCTACAAGTACAGTATTTTCTCATAGTATAGAACTGATTTTTTTTAAAAACAACACATGTAGGATATTGCTTGGTCTGCAGCTTTAAAGTAGTAACCCTACTGATCCATCCGAGGGCAACCTGAACTATCATCTATGAAAGGAATCCTAAGGTATATGTTGACAATAATTGTGAGATGAGACCCTATGGCAGAAATATACAAAGACATTGTTTTAGGCACACAATATATATTTTTTACTCAATGGTTCTTTTTAAATACAGTATATGATATTCCTTTATAACATCATGTATATTTACTTGATTAGCTTAAAACGCAGCCTTGTATATTAGCTATACCACAAATACATGGTTGCGTTTCCTGTCCTTGAACTGTCCTTGAGACGCAGTTGCAGCATTTAAAGCTTGAAACAATGATTTATCTCCCTCTGCAACGTTGGTTTGGTTGCACTTCTGCCCTGAGACAAACACTGGTAAACAATACAAAAACACACACAGAAGAAGCTTGCTAGATTTCAGTACTGGATTTTGCTTTAGGGTATTTCTCTTCAAAATGCAGCAGCTGTTATTGGCTTTCCTGCTGATACTAAAAACCAGCAAGCTGTAAAATATAAAGGTGCAGTTCCACCCACAACGAATAGGAACTCATTTCAGTAAAAGGCTTAAATTGGAAAAAAATTTAAACCATCGTTGAAGGATTTATAATTTTGTTTTATTAGGGCTCTTATCTCCCAAACATGTAAGGTTTAGTGATAGTATAAGGTAGACCAGTAGTAGGCAACTCAAGTCCTCAGCAGATCAGGTTTTAATGATATCCCCGCTTCAGCACAGGTGGCTCAGTCAAAGACTGAACCACCGATTGAGCCACCTGTGCTAAAACAGGGATATCTGGAAAACCTGACCTGTCGGTGTCCCTGAAGGACTAAAGCTTCCCACTCCTGAAGTACAGCGCATTTAGGTCCATCTCTACTAAGTGGTGCGATTTCATGAGTCACCTCCCATTGCATGAAGACAACTTAAGGCCCATTCACTTAAATGTGTCATTTGGTTCTTCTGAGGCCGAAATGTATCTGATGTAATAGCACCACTGAGTAATATGGGCCTTAATGTGTTAGTTAATAAGGTTCTGTTCTTTATTGTTAATGGTACATTTCCACCTAGGTTTTTTTTTATTAGGTGGAAAGCAGGGGGTCCCCGCAGCTGAGCCACGTTAATGTCAGCTTCGGGGACCCCCTGCTTCATGAAACAATGTAACTATATTAAATAGATTTGTACTAATATAATTAGTTTCAAATGGTAAATGTAATTTTTCCATTCTAGATTAAGGTTTATTAAATTTCTCCAGAAGCAAAAGTCATTTGGTTCAAGTGTTTGAAGAAACTGTGAACAGTTTGCAAATATTTAATTTCTTCCTTAATTATAGCTTTTATGTCAGTGGAAAACGTTCGCCTGCTCTCAGGAACGCCACTAATTCTATTCTATACATTTAATCCTTAGAAGTGGGGACTTGTTTTTAATTAAAATCTCCCATGTGCAAAACAGGAGCAACACAGGTAAAAATCAAAAATAAATAGCACCAGATTTATATCTGCCAGTTTTGTATTTTAGCAGTATTGCCGACGTTATGCTTTTGAGACATAAATAAATGACCCCAAAAACGTGATTTTTGAACAAAGACATTTTTAATGTGTTCATTGGCCGCAAAAAACAGCTTTGGAGTTTGTTAAAATAACCCCCAAAAGACATATTTGTAATTACCTCTCTGCACTGTTCCGTCCTGAATAACACGGTACGGGCATAATAACCCCTAGATACATGTCACTGGCAACTAAAACCGACCCAACAGGGCTTTGTACAGTACACTGTATACTGTAAGTCTTCTGGACTTGGACTCTAAGGCCGCGCCCATAGTACATCAGATGTCGCGCGCGCCTAAAACAAACTGTGGGACTCCAGTGCGCAAGTGCATAGACCGCACGAGCGTGACGGGGCGACCAATACTTCACGCGACAAACTGGTTTGAATTTGTCGTGCGACGGCACAGTCCAGCCAATGAGGACGAACCGCTCACGTGATGTCACGGGCACGCTTCTCTCCCCGGCACACCTTCGGCATGCCCTTGCCACACTCCCATCACGCAACCCTGCCGGACACGAATCTCCCCAAGTACAGGCGTGCGTGACGTCACGCGTTCGGTCGCCTACTATTGTCCTGGCCTGTCACCGGATGTGGAAAGACAAATGTTGAGTTGATGGAGTCAAGTAAAAATGCTCTGCTGCAGGGCTAAATCAGGGGGGCTCAGCTCCAGTTCCCAGGCACCCCCAACAGCATATCCAACCTTCAGCACAGGTGGCTCAGAGGCTGAGCCTCTGATTGAGCCACCTGTGCTGAAGCAGAGACTCATTGAGCTACCTGTGCTGAAGCAGGGATATCCTGAAAACCTGACCTGTTGCGGGGGGTCTTGAGGACTGAAGCTGAGCACCGCTGCCCTTCAGCAGCATGCTAGCACTTAAACATTGATTTCTAGAAAATCATTGCCATATAATTTCACTTGTTTGCAGTTCACGTCTTTAAAATATCCTGATGTCATTGTCCGGTGTCTTATTAAATCTCTGCCAGCCACGAACACGATACAATGAAGCATTTTCACTCTTTTCCAAACTGTTTGACATCATAAGATATTGCCCTCGAAATGCATGACCTTCTGTTCCAGTGAAACATGACCTCTTCACATTATTTGTGTCTGAAGGACGTATTAGAGGCACATCTTGCATATAAGAGGTGTTTCCTTAGAGGTACAATCTCTAGTCGCGGCCCGAAAACTTTTTGTAAAGAATTTAACAATCTAATTGGTTTTCATAAACACACGTAACAAAGATTTGGCTGCTTCTGTTCCTTAGGGAATTAAACACGGCTTCCTGTTCTGCGGGCCTCTGATCGGAAAACTGGTTGTCAATGGAGTATGTTTATACTTTTATTCCACTCGGCTCTCATCAGAGTCGGTCAATAAAGGTAAGAGAAGATGAAAGAGGGCAGGTTTGCCTGGGCAAACTCTTTTTATGCACACAGTGACATCAGACAAAAAGGAGCAGCCAGAGGAAATCAAACCCCTCCTAAGTCTCAGCTTAAACTAACTTTAAGAAAGAATTGAAAAATACTTGTAGGTGTCTGATTTCAGTAAAAAGGGCATCACTCAGATGCATGTCACTGGCATTAGTATACATGTCACTGGCATTAGTATACTTTGGTCCAAAGAGGGACTGCCCATTTAAGTGACCACTTAAGTGATGAGAGTGATATTTGGTAGGTGTATTACTATTTGCTAAGCAGCGTTATTCTATAAGACACTTTCTAGCACTGGAACTCAAAATACAAGTGAATGGTCTGAAGCTGGAGACGGGCGAATCCACCGAAATCCGTTTCCCGGATTTTCGCTGATGTTATCCCCAAAATCCGTTTCCCGGTGTGAAATCCGCAATCGGATTGAGCGGTTTCAATCCTAATGCTAATGGATATAATCCGTTTCCGGATTTTTGAGAATTAAGATTCTTAAGAATCCGCCAACGGATTGCGGAATCCGCGGAGCGTATTGGTAACAAGTTTAAAAAGCCCACATAACGTGAATCGCCCTTTTTGACCTTGAACCTCTGAAATCCGCGGACCAAAGGAACGGGGCGATCCACTGCGGATCTCTACCTGGAATGTGTCTAATAGGAATAGCACAATTTACTAAAGATTTGCCATAATGTGCGTGCGTTTCTGATTATGGTAACGGGAATAGGGCTGAATTGAATTCTATTTGTGTACGACAGGAAACCATTGAATTGGTGTCCCCTAAAAGATACCTTATTATTGCTTTGTGGACAAGTTTTAGCATCTTTTTGTTGATGCTGAATTGTGTTTCGAATGTATTTGTTCTCGCTACACAAAGCATCTCGTCTGTTGCTCGGCATTCTACTGTACAATTTAATCTCGCCAAACCTTCATAAAGGAAATGTAACAAAACAAAAAACAGACTGCACTCAAAGAGGCTAAAGCTAGAAACTTAATGTTGCAACTTGGAACAAGGAGGAACCCTATTTCCTCCACACAATCAATAAACACAAAACAATGTTCCCTGCACTCATAAATGACAATTAAAAAAGGAGTAAGAAACTAATTTAATCAAGAAAAGAACCCAAACCCCCAAGGGGCGTAGGTCACACCCAGTGTGCAGTATATGTGACAAGGACAGAGCGGGAGAAAACAAGGGAAGGGAAATTTCAGGGAGATGGGAGGGGGTGCAAACAAATGTGGTGATACAGGGGAAGGGGGGCAACATTTCGGCGTAAAGACCCCTTCTTCAGGCTTGTTCCCAAGGGCAAAAAAGATGTCCGATAGTAATTCCCTTTACCCTGTTAAAAACTCCCTATGAAATGGTGAAAAACCAGATGAAAATAATGTCAATCCAAATGGGGATGTTCTGTGTTTCTTCACAAAGAAGATACTTGTTTTCTTTGAGTTTGGGACAGGCATTTCTAAAGAGCTCCACAAATACTCTGTTCTAAAAATTGGCTTTACTATGGTGGGCTTGTGGGGACAAGGTAGAAGAAATGTCCTTAGTTTAAAGTAATGCTCAGTTTGCTATGTTCCGCATTATTTTAACGTTCTTAAGCATTTTGGAGCGTACTTACCAAGAGGTACTAAACTGTTTAACTCGTGGAATTGAGCCAGAATGTTCCTTACAGTTTAGCAACTCTTACTAAATATGGGCCTTTGTCCTGATTCCATACTTTTAATTTGTATGGAATAATAGGGTATTGTGATACCAACATATACTGTATATTCATTTAAAATTGAAATAAAATATTTCCTTAAGCATTCTGAAATTAATTAAACAAAGTTTCCGAGTGAAGGATGAATGCTAATAATTAATTATTTGATTTTCAGGTCTGATAACCACAGCTATTATCAATACTCTGACTTTATAGCTTCACGCTGAAAATGTAATAAAATACACAAGATATATAGTCTGATTTCATGGTAGTTTTAATTACAGAAGATGATTAATTAGTCGTTTAAATAATATTGATCTACAGCTTTTTTAATTCTGAGCAATTTGGGATGTCCAATTTAAGCTAAGATTATGGATGATCTCTGCTATTTATGTTAAAATTTGATCTCTGACATAATTCTTTCCACTGAAGAAAAGGTCAGATTGTGCAAGATTGGAATAAAGATGTGCTATAAAAACAGCGATTGTATGATTAGCTAGGGAGAGAAAGTTATGTAGCAGGAGATGTAAAATATAATATCTTTACTGTTGGAGGTACAGTCCACGAGCAGTGCAAAACTCGGGGACATGTAAAGAAGCACTGATGTGGCATCCCAAACCCTTTATTGGCTGTATATTGGGGTTCAAAAGTGTGAAGACGTTCGAATTAACTTTAATATGTTTTAAATTATTTAAGTGTTCATGGTGTTCCATAAAACTCCACTCCTCACCTGCAGCACAGACAAGTGATATCTTTGAATGGAGATGTGGGAACACGTTCCCGTTCAATTCACAAAACGCCCCTGTGACGTTAAAAACAACAAATGAAAATAGAAAATCATTTGAATATTCCGGTGAAGGCTATTTGTTGGGTCAGAAAATAAAAAAATTATATATATATTGTACTTAATTTGTTTTAACAGGTGAAAAAGGCAGTGCTCTGCCTATTGTTTGCAGGAGGAGGCTCACGGTAGCATAAAAAAGATTTATTCCATGAAAGGATCAGACATAGCCCAAACAGCAACAGCAGGTAACACGCCTACGCGTTTCGGGCCATGTGCCCTTTATCAAGGTGTACTATGCTCCAAAAGCAAGCCAGTATATAAATACAAGCGCCGTTCTCGCCATTGGGTGACGTCACAACTCCTCATCCAATCCGCTAGCATCTCCTATGTGCATGTATTCTAATAGGCTAGAGTATTGGTCTCAATCTCAACAAGCTTTATTGAGACCATAACATGTCCCCATATATAACAACAAGTGTGTATGAGCTCTTAAGCTGCTGTCTCAGTGATCACTGTGACACGTGCGCCCGGCGGGGGGGGGGGGGGGTGGCGCGTGCACAGCGCTAACCGCGATCTGCGGTCTTTAGGGAGAGAGGGAGATTGCAATGGGAGGGGGCGTGGTCGGGCTTTTGCGGGGGCGTGGCCATGACCACACGTGGCTGGTTCGCCCTCATTGGGTGAACCGCCGGCGGGGGCGTTGCGACGCCTCCGTCACCAGTTCTGAACTCTATTCCATTGAGTTAAAAAAAACTGCGAGTACAGCGCAGCTGCACCTTCAGCGGGAAGGTGAGTACTGGGCCCAGCCCCATTGAGGGGCAGTGCTTACACACACAGTGCATTCCGCGCTCTGCGCTGTGGCAGTTACTGGGACCGCAGCCTTAGGCAAGGATGCTCTGATTGGTTGATCGTCACATCAATACACTTAACTTTATGGAGAATAACAAAACTTGCACTGCCTTTTCACCTGTTCCTGCTGTCTTGCTTTGGTGGATTGCACGCTGCTGAATACTGCTTGGCGACCGCACCTGTGGACTTTGGAAGCTAACAGTGAGTTATGCCTTATGACGTAAACAGCACTGGGATCTAAGCAGCCATTTTAAGTCAGCATCCATCTTAGGTGCCTCATATTGTCATATCTATTTGTCTGCACGAGTGTGGGTATGGAAGTTAGTTTAAAGACATTTTTTTCTTTTTCTGCTCTTGAAGTTTCAAATGATATTAAGCTGTTCAGCTAAGCCACAAGACCTTGAAGAGAGGAGAAAAGCGCGAATGTTATGAAAATAAAATATAGATAACCAGAATGTCTCGCATTCCGAGGGAGGTGCCCATGAAGTCCCGTATGTAGAGTAAAAGTCATCGGCCCGTATAAGGAATATTAGCTGAGTCATTTCATTTCTAATATGAATCCCATAATAATACTGTTAACTCAATATGTTCATATTCATATTTTGTTTATCTTATATGCTTACGTAGTGACGCACAAGCAACCTCGTATAGGGGGCGTGGGCTTAGTATTTTGTGTATAAATAAGGCCTGTATGCCATCATGTCGTTGGGAGAGTTTTATTGTGAAACTCTCCTCTGCGTGTGCACCATACACTGCAATAAACTTATTTGTTATCTTGCATATGATCCTCAGACGATGACTCTTATTTATTCACGCTTTTCATACAGTTTATATTGGAGTTGTCCTAGCGCAGCTTCTTTATACTCTAAGGGACTTATTCATGTCTGAAGCACCGGTTTCTCACATACAATTTGTTTTAAACATTTTCCTTCGGAGAGGGGTACAGAAAGGAAGGGGTGGGGGGGAGAAAATGCATTAATGTATTCAGCTGTCGTTACAATATCCTGTACATTACATGTGACAGGTACTTGTTTTTATTTATTGCTTTGTTTCCCTCTCATTCAGTATCAATATTTACTGATCATGACGTAACATTCCGACCTTAAAAACATCAGAATTATCATAATTTAATGCCACATTTAACAGTATTCCAAAATGATTTTGAATGAGAATTTGCCACAGCCAAAAAACCATCAGCAAAATGTTTACGCATATTGAGATCAGAAATATTTGTGGTTGAAAGACTTTGTTGAAGTTTCACATCTTTGCACCTGTCTCATCAGCCTAAAATGTCCAGGATTCACCACATTTGCAAAGTTGCACAAAGATTTCCTGTACCACTAATGATAGTACTTCTAGTGATGCCTAGCTTCGGGTCAATGGGTTGGGTCCTGTTAGCAGTGATAGTACCGAAGAGCGAAGACATGTTGATTCAATATAGGTAATGATACCATTGGATTGTGCGGTCTTCAAAATCCAGAGAGAACGTGGAAGAGAATCAACAGGAAAGAAAAAATATAGCATCTAAGTGCAGGTGTCTTGTAAAGGTTGTAGGTCATATATATCTTGGCTCATATAGAATGCCTACTCACAGTATAGTAGGTATAAATAGGCCGATCCAAAACTGTGGCTATGTTCCTCTTGTGAGTGGGAGACACCGGCAGGGCCGCAACAGCCAGAGAAGGCGCCCCAGACCATCGGCGACACTGACGAGGTGGCGGTGGTGAGATGGTGATGACTCACGACATCTAATATACCTGCTGTGAGTACGATTATTATCTTTTAAATATAAAGGTTTTTTAACTTTTTGACCTATGGTTTTTCTTTCTCTCGTTCACTTCACTATTTTCCAAGTTCCTCGCGCTATACTGTAATTGTGAGAAATGCGCTACATGAAAGTTGTTATTATTATTTGTCACCTGAAATGCCCATTAAAGGCTATGGGCATTTCCTGATGAAAACATCCAAAAAACCCTGAAGGTTTCTACTTAGTATGATGCAAAGTCACTAATGACTCTTCAGTGAAGACTCTGAGTTAATTTCCTATGCTTTATCAACATCCATCCTATTAAATAGGAGCCTGATATGGGTATTCGCAGTACAAAATGGAAAACGTGCAGACTTTTAACATCAGCAATCTGGTAAAAATACTGCAACAAGCCATTTAAGGGCTTTAAAGGGCTAAAAGACTATATAATACTATACAATAATTAATCCTCTTTAGTGTCATATCACGTAATTAGTTGCCTACACTTAAAACATAATGTAATGCTGCTCATAGGAACAGTGTGGCCTTTGGGATATAACCTCAGAGGATTTGTTCTTCCGATCATGATGTAAAGTGAGGTATTGTAAAGAAAATTAATTACCATCAGTCACCTCCTGGAGACAGAGGCACTAATCACCTACAGTATGTGTCATAAATGCCCCCAGACAAACTTGGCTACACATAGAAATTGCAGTAGGTCAGAGCTCCTCAAATTATTTTGTTCAAGCAGCAGTACAGGCTACATTGTGTTTAAAAAAATAATTATATATATTTAAGGGTTGCAACAGGGGGTCACCTGAGCTGAACTGTGTTCATTTCAGTTCTGGGGACCCCCCCTCTTCCAGTGATACTTTCCTCTGTAGGGGGTGCCAGTTTCTCTGAGGAGTTTAAATGTCCAGGTCACGCTGGCCAATTGGAAGCTGCACCGGATGACACAACAGTTTCCTATTGGCCCGCGTGATGCATGACACTTAAACGCCGCCATTATGTTAGGCACACAGTTTCTCTGGCTGCAGAGATACCCGCACCGCTATGAAGGTAAGTATCTTTGGAAGCCGGGGTCCCCGGAGCTGAAATTCAGTTCAGCTCCAGAGAACCTCTGCTTCAATCCTGTAATTAAAAAAAATATCTAAATAAATGAAACCACAATGCAGCTGGGCATTAAACATAACACTGGATCCACTATGCAGCTTGTAAGTCTTGATAAGCCTAGATATTAGATGTGTGAAATATGTTGCTTAGCACTTTGTAGCTTGGAAGGTGTGAGAGAGGGTGCCATTGCCAGGGATTTGTTTATGGTGAAATACAAAGTTCTCACACCTTGTTAGTGATCAAAAATTAGCTCTGTATAGTGATTAGGGAATCATTAGGAATGAGGCTGGAACTGGAAGTGGATAAATTGTTTTTTTTCTCTGTCACATTTCTTTAAATCGGAATTATTTATTATAGTTTAAATATACATTACTTTTCTTTGCTTGGGGAACTGGTACATTTTTCGCTACAAAAACATCACAGTGCCAAACCTACTAACACATACTCTATTCTCTCCTGAAAACGTCTACATTTATTACTCTGATCCCTCAGCCAGGCCGCCAACAGCTTCATTATGAACAGACCTGTGGGCCGGCAGCAAACACAGGAGCAAGGTCCTAGCAGCCAAGGAGGACTCAGCCTGGCAGAGGAAGAGGGCCAATCATGGAAGTGGTACCCAACTGCCGGTATTGTCCGGTGGGCCTCCCTGGAGCCGCCGGGCCCAGCACTGTTGTCCTGGGTCTCCACCTTGTTGGTGGCTCTGCCTTCAGTGTCTCTAAAGATACATGGGTATACACCTTATCAGGATCTGCTTCACCTATCGAGCACTAGCACGGGACTTTGGAGTTTTGTAACTTCTCTCTAAAGATACTTTCATTATTATGAAGTATTAACAAGCTCGTTGTTGCTTGCTTGATGGGAGACCCTAACTTTAGTAATTAACTTCTGCTAATGAGTGGGTATGCTACATTAGTCCCTTAAGCCTGGGGAATGTTCTAAACATTCTGGTTAAACATTTTTTGGTATAGTTGTACATGTTAAGATTAGGAAATAACAAACATATTAAATAATATGGGATCCTTGGTAAACCACTTTAGGGGGGTTATTCACCAGGCCCCATTATTGGTTAACACACAGAACAGCCGTAACTCCTTTTCAAGTCGAAGGAAATTTTATTTTAAAATATTAAATTAAACCATCAATTTTTATCTTCGTTCGTCTTAATTTTTGACTATATAGAAGACTGTGGGGTTCCCTTTGGATAGGGTTGACTCTTTACTTCTCTTTTCTACCATCATAGTTGTCAGCGGCTAGACACTGAAAGCTATCAGACTGCTTGTGTTAAATGGCTTGGGTGAAAGATGCACGGCAGAAGGTCTGCATCACTGTTATTGTTGTGAGTGACCTTCAGGCTCTCTACCCATAGCAGTGTTCAACTCCTTCTCCGCTTATATGATGATGGTGATAATCTCAAAGGTGTTACATTTGGGTTTTAATTGATTAATTAGAAACATACAAATGAAAAGCAGATAAGCCCAGTCTGCATTTTTTTCCTCAAAAAGGGGAGCAGACATTGTGTAAAATCCTTTTATGTCGAAAATATTGAATAACAGGTTAAAGAGTTTGCACTCGCACATTATAGAAGTTAATGAGAGTATAGTCGCCTGTTCTCATAGACTCCAGTCTCATGTCTCTTCTGTGGGTAATCAGCTGGTGCTCTTTGTAGTTTTGCTTCAGCGCTCGGGAAATGCAACCGCTAGATGTCTTTTTGGTCTATGGCATGTGGAGAGGTGTTTAATTGCAGGCTGGCAACCCCCGTTGGTTAGCAGCGGTCGCTCCTCTGCTGTGTGATGTCCTCTCCTTTGCCCGACTGGCGTCCTGGTTGCTGCGGCGACCTCCCGATTGTGACATCAGAGTCCCGGAAGTCGGTCTTCCCTGCGTGCACTCTGCTTAGATCAGAGCTGGAGCTAACAGCTGATGCCAGATGTCAGCTGGAGGTTGGACACAGCCCTGGAGTGTGCCAGGACTGTGCTTGCTGCTTCTCTTAATCCTACGCGTTTCTCCACGTAATGTGGCTTCATCAGGGATCTGCATTTTCCCTCTACCTTTTGCAATGTCTTAGACTCCATCTGATATACTGTATGTCTTTTTTTCCATATGTAACTTTCGGTAGGCCCGGTTGTTGGTCAGGGATAGGTGTCCTCGTATCTTCCTACTCGCGCTCTAGTACTGAGTTTCTTGGTGAGTAACGCGTTAGAAAAACATTAAAATAAATAGCTTTGAGTTTCCAACCAGAATCATTTAGCTCCTTCAAGATATTCACTGTCACGGCTATTCCATGCATCCATTTATCTCTAGCTTTAGTACATCAACTCTGCTCTTACATTCTTCTTTCTCTGAACAATGTTTCCATATTGAACTCCTTTATGCATATACTGTAAATCCCTCGTTTCAACTTCCATATGCCGCATTCCGTATGCTGCTCTCCTGCTGTTTCTACGTCAACTAACACCCTTTCTTTTTGCTTTTCATTATAAAAAAATAACATCATGTACTAGGACCACTAAATATATTACAAAGGTTTTCAAATGATATTCATTGCTTTATATACATTCAACGTCATGTAGGTCTCCATCCCACCTCTGAAATAATGGACCTGACACTGGAATAGCTGGATGATGAATGAGGCCCGACATGATCTTCTGAATAATTTGGAAAATGTATTACTTATACCGGATCAACGTTTCAGTCCTTTTCTGGGAAAAAGGTCCAACAACGGGACAGAGACGTTAATCCTATAAATAATAAATGTTCCTGATTATTCACAAGACTATGTGACAGCCGCGCTCATTATTCAACTATCTACAATTTTACTGAGCACCAGTGGCAGCGGACACATTATTTCTCCGATCTATTTGACATTAGAATAGATATAAGGAAATGTTCATGATGCTCAAACTCGTGATGTCATATCTTGGTCATATGATCTCATATCTGTGGGGGTCTGGCACCAATTCTAAGTGTTCCTTGTACTACACAAATTAGATCATACTTGCTTTGATAAACTACAATAATTTAAACCAAGTTTATTGCAAATAATATAGAAACTTCTATTCAACTTGTGAAATATGGGGTTCAAAGAAGAAAGGATTTTGACTCACTTGATTTTATTTCATAGAAAGGGGTTGCTTTTGGTTGCTTGTCAGTAGATGCGCACAAGGTTAATTGCCTGCACCTGAGCAGCACCTGTGATTAAGAATAATGCCGCCATGCCGAGACAGATGGGTGTATCTAGACTCTGGCTGTGAAAGCCAAAGCATGGTGGATAAAACCGTTTTGCCAAACAGATGGACAGGAGGACTGTGTGCTAGATATTTATATGCAAGGACACAGCGCTGGTGAAACAGCCTGTTCAGTGAAACACTCTGAATTTCTTGTGTGCTCCCCATTTAATGTAACGATGTATTGTTATCATAACTCTATTCCCAGGACATACGTGAAAAAGAGAGGTAACTCTCAATGTATTACTTCCTGGTAAAAAAAATTATAATTATAATAAAAGCTGCTTCACATGAAAGACTGGATTTTGACATTTGTCATGCTTTTTGGATCTGTTGCAGCACATGTAACCTTATCTTATTCACAGATATAATAGGTTACAGTTTGTGGAGGAGTACGGTATGTATTACATATGAGGCAGTTAGGGTACAGCAAAAGGACTTTTGAATAAAGCATACATTTGCAGAATCTCCATCGTACACCCTATCTTTCACTATTTGGCAAGTTTTCTAAACATTTTTTATTGCTTTTATAATTAAAACTGAAATTTAATGCCTAGTCTTGCATCCATCAATGTCTTTACACAGCCTTATTTGAGGGAGAGGAATCAGGAAATAACTTGAATAATATATATAAGCGATATATACTACTGTATTATTAAAATTACAGTGGCATTCAAAGGTCTAATAAACTCTATAGATATGTTTTAGGTTGCGATATTCTAGTAATGGGAGCAAAACCAAATTAGAGACCTATGAGGTTTCAAAAGCCATGTGAATAATTCTCATATTGGCCCATTAAAATGTATTACAGCCTACGACACATCTAAAATCCTGATAGAGAGATAGATTTACTGAGTAGAGACGGGCAATTCACCCAAATCCGTTTCCCAGATTTTCGTTGATGTTACCCTCAATATCCGTTTTGTGGTGTAAAATCCGCAAACAGATTTGAGCGGATTCATAAAATTTGGGATTCATCAAAATCCGCCATTGGATACAACCCGTGGATAGATTTGTAGAATCTAATCCGCGGATTCGGCAACCTGTTGGCAGATTCCGCCCCAATGGATTGCGGAATCCGCACATTGCGTTCTACGAATCCATCCACGGAGTTTATTGGTTCTAATAAAAAATCCGTAAAACGTGAATTGCCCTCTTTGACATCGATCCACTGAAATCCACGGACCGAAAGAACCGGACAATGTGTTGCGGATCCAAATTTGACCAAAAAATGTGCCCATCTCTACCACTGAGGACCCTTCTGTACAACACTAAGCCGCTTTACTTTTCCCATCCGTGGTAATACCATACTCATGTGCTGTGTCTTGAAATTGGTCTGTTGAAATCAGAAAGAAATAGACTACTGAGCCGTGGCCTCTTTCTTCTCTACTTCAGGAGCCGGCAAAGGCTTTTATAAATGGCTGAAAATGAATCAATGACTGGAAGTGTCTTATATTTATCTGCAAACTAAATTTGATTCAGAGCACGCTGAGGAAATAATCATTTTCAAAATGGTTCTAATTGTGTTCTTCTCCCAGTTTATTCCGTATCTGTGATAGAGGATCAGGCCACGTGTGATGCCAATGCCAGGGGACTAAAGCATTACAAATGTATAAAGAGTGGGTGCTAAGATAAAAAATCAGGTCAAGTTGTGGTAATCATGAAAAATTGGAGTCAAGGACACCAAAAATAGACCAAGTTCAACGAGTTGCAAAAAAGGTCATTTAATGACTTAAAGAAGTCATAGTAGCATCCAACGTTTCGGTGCATACAAGCACCTTCATCAGGGAAATGAGTTACAAAAATATGTATAATGTTAGAAGACTTGAACATAGATTGGTAAGTAATCTCCTGTAATTATTTCTAAACTGCCGCCAGATGCATTCTATTTTTAAGGCTAAAAGTTGGAATAGATGAGTAGAAATATTTATGGGCGACGAAGTAGACACCAAAATGCAACAAAAAAAAAGTTATTTTATTTTTGCTATTTCAACATCAAACACGGTTTTGTGACATTTATGGAATTTGCACTACAGGTCATCATTTTATGGATAGAGATCTGTAAATCTGGTACACACATGTTTAATAAAACAACATAATGTAATGACACAAGTAAGCCAATTTCTCGTCTGCATGAGGATAAGTAATTGCATCTCATTCATTGCATGCACACCCATACTGCTGCTGTTTGTCAGCTAAGGGCTTTATTCTACTGAACGTAGTCTAAAGCGGATGTTTTCATTAAATTAAAGGGGGATTTACGTCCGAACATGGCTCAAACAGCTGCTTCCGACTATATAGAAGAGAGTTAGTCAACTCCAGTCCTCAAGGGCTACCAACAGATCAGGTTTTCAGGATATCCCTGCTTCATGATAGGTGGCTCAACTGAGCCACTGATTGAACCACCTGTGCTGTAGCAAGGATATCCTGAAAACCTGACCTGTTAGTGGCCCTTGAGGACTGGAGTTGGCCACCCCTTATATAGCAAATGCCCCTAAGAAGTAACATCTGACCTATGGCAGGTTTTGAAGCAATACAATCTATTATGAAAAGTATTAAAAACTATGAAAGTAAGAAATACAAACACAATTAACAGGCTAAATGGGCTTTTTGTACAAGAGAAAATCAGGTTCTCTGAGATGATCTGCATACTTCATTTATATCGGCTCAGTTAAAGCCTAACCTTCTTCTCAGAGAGAGTTCCGGCTCTGGCAGTAACCAAGTACTATATCCGTTCCAACTATTTTTTCATATAAACTTTAATGAATATCTTGCATTAGTATTTTTTCAACAATCTACCTGAGAGTCAGCCTAATATTTAATGCGACATAGCTGGTATTTTCAGGATGAATTCTGTTCTTTGCTTTTAGATAAAGGGAATTATAAACAAGCAATATTCCAAATAATTTCTAACATAGAAATAAAATTCAATTAAATTAGTATTCATTTGAAATACTTTTTTTTTGTGTTGGGATGTCTGTCTACTGACAGGTTTTTGTCTTGATATATTACTGACTACATCATTTCCAGGATATCATACTATACGCCTTCACTGCCACTGTCTTTTTCTCTTTGTCTGTCTCTCTCGATGACTCCCATATGCTGTAAATCTCCTGAGGCTCAGAGACGATGAGAAATTGAAGTAAGACTCCCAGAATGCAACTGAAACAGTGTTCAATGCCCAGTCTTTGTTTAACAATTATTTATACGGGAATCATTCAAATAAATGTTTTTCATTTACAAAAATGTATTCTCTATATTAAAAAAAAAAGTATGGAATGACAATGGAAATGCTATTGGTAAAGGTTATTATTATTTTTGACATATTGTATGTTTGGAAATATTTAGTTCTCTTGATCACATACTTCTAAAGCAGCAATCTCTCCTACCTCTCCTGCCCCTTTTTTTTTAGGATGAATAAAAGTGTTGCCCAGACACCTCAAAGTAGACAATAAGTCACAAAGGAAGAAAAATTCAAATGCAAATAACACCCTGTGAGAGTCAAGTGCTGTGCAAAGTGCATATATAAAATGATATCCTGCAACCATAAGCGATAGTACTGCTCCAAAAGAAAAATACTTGCATGTATGCAAAAAGAGATAACGGAGCGCAAATATCCTCAGGTTTAGATGTGAAAACAGAACAAATGGGAAATATAGTGCAACACTGTGTGAGAATAAGAGTGGTTCTGATCGGCTTGGGGGACCGCGGGATTTCCCAGAGCTGGGCTATTTCTAGGGGGCTGGGTAGCTTCCTCCATCCTGAATGGATGCATTACCCAGCAGCAGTCAATCAGGAGCAGATATCAGGAGCCTGGGGCCAAAGAGAGGAGGAAACAGCATGGAGCAGAGAGAGGTGTGTGTGTGTGTGTGTCTCGAGATTGTCGTACCTTTCATCATTGTGTCCAGTATTTTTGGAGAAGCCACCTGTCAACCCTAAGCCAGACAGCAATGGATCTTGAAGTATTTCTGGTAGATAGTAAAGTCTCCCCTCATATATAATGAGGAGAGGGAATAGAGGCCAATATGTATTTACTATGGTTTAAATTAAGTGCAGATACAAACATAAGTTAAAAACAAAGCAGTATGACCACTGCAGGTCCATGCATAGCATAGGAGCCATCCTGGAGCTCACACCATTCACCTCCTCCTCCACCGGAGCGCCCGTCCGCGACATCACTCCCGGAAAGGGCCGCAGCTTGCAAGGCATTCTGGAGCTGGAAATGATTTTCCTCTTCTGGTGGTGGTGGGTCCCCTGGTCACCTAACACAGATCTTGGATAGTAATTTCCACAAAGTGTTGCACTATCTCCCCCCTGTGTTCTTTTTTTCACATATATACCTGAGGATATTTGGGCTCTGATATTTGTTTTTGCCAATAAGTCACAAAGGAAAGCATTGGACTCACGTGCTTTTTGGCAGACATTGAAATGCAATGTTTTACACCATTACTGGAAGAGATGGGTGGAATTACCCGTATTTCCCAGACTTTCCCTTCATAATCCGTTCCGCGGGGTAAAATCCATCTGCTGATTGGGTATGAAACAATCCAAGTGGATTAATCCGGATCCCCCATTGGATGTAATCCGGGTGGATTTTTAAGAATCCACCCGCAGATTCCATATTGAATCTGAAATCCACACCGTGGATTGGGGAAACATCTACAGTATTTGCTTCAAATGAGATTTCTTTTCTTACAGTACTTTGCTAAAACTTGTTGCTGTTTGTCCCCCAATTCTGCAAATAAAATATACTGTAAAGACCTTGTTCTACTTTTTGTCTCTGCAAAATAAAATAACTGAAAAGAAGTTAAGGATATGACTTGAATAATACTTCCATTCTTATTTCTTGTACATCCCTTCTATATTGCCTCCAGCTGAGTAAATATGGCATGTAGCCGCCCTTCCTCTTTATCTTCTTATGCTCCGGCATAGCTATAAACAATGATAAAACTGAAAGCGCACTACATGATTCAGATAAACGCCCATATCTGCTACATTTTCCGGTGAAAGACCAGGAAGTGTCTTGGAGAGTTAGAAGAATGAATTCCACTTATCCTAGCACTCAGATTTGGAAGCGTCTCTGTATGAATATGGAGCGGCGCTATTTCAGGAGAGAATTACACAAAGGGTCCCATCTTCGTTTGCTTCTCCTAGTTTAGAATTAATTTTTTTATCCCATCCTCTTAAAAAATGCAAATAGTTTGCAATTATTCTTCAGACTGATACATAACCATGCAAAGTGTACATATCTAAATGCCATCATACTCTGCAATCAGCAAAATCAATAGCTCCCTCCACTTTTCCTGCGGACAATGGTTTAATTTTCTCAGTGCCATAATGAACCGGTATTGCAGTCCAATATATCATTTGTCTGACTATCTTAGCTTGCCTTTGTTTGTTCATCTATTCATATTCCTGCCTTTGTTCTAAGCAGCCACACCACGAATAAATCTACATAATTCCCCATTGACCCTAGCTTTTCAAAATCACTGTATTTGAAAAACAATGAATAATAATTTCACATTACTGGGAAGCAAATGTAGACTGTACAATATGAAGGTAATTTAGATGTGTAGAACACTTAGTGCAGCTGACGATTAGATTTAACCAGCATGTTTTTATGATTCATGAAGGCACAGCACAAGTCACTCATATCTTAACCCTTCAAGTGGTGTACAAAGCTGTGCATTTAGCATCCTTCCAACACTGAAAGGGTTAAAGAAAATGAGTGCACCTAAAATATATTCATTTTTGTTTACGTGTTTCACTGCGCTGCAGATGTAAGGGCCCCTAAAAGCTATTTTGTATCTAAAACAGAGGGTTTTTTTCTTTTCTTTCTGAAAAGCGGATAAAAATGTCATTAACCTCCCTACAAGTGATGCGGGAGATGGAGGAGTCCCAGTAATGTGCTTTTGAATGAAGTCAAAGTAATTGATCATAATAAGTCTTCTTTTTTTAAATTTTTTTTCTTGAATTTTAGAGAGTACAGCAAAGGACACATTTGAGGTACCAGTTGGCAATCAATGACGATTCTTTCAGTTTGCAGATAAGAGAGACAATGGCACAGATCCAAGGAGATGGAACACTGCCAGTCTCCAATGACAGGGGATAAAAAATGCCTATGGAGCAAACTTGAATGTTGGCAGTCGTTCGAAAGTCTAGGGTCATTGCTATCAACAATGGTAATTCCCAAATGATGGTAACCTTTTACCTTCATTTTCTTATATCATGGACCCTTCATAAATCTTTTCATAGATCATAGTTATTGAACATCTAATAATATTGACATTCAATATCAGAGAAGTTCATGCATACATTTACAGTAATTAGTCTTTGAACATTACTCTGAAATAGGACTGAACACTTGAATTTGCTTTTCGGTCTTGGGCTTAGTAAGGAGCCCATTGTTCTCTGCAACTACTTAAAGCATTTAAAGAGCATCCTTTGACGGTTTCCATATCTTAATGTTCTGAACATATTTTCCTTGGCACACTGAAGGGCTTTGGCTCCGGGTTGCATTATCTTTTCTGCTGGTGTAATTTACCTTGTTTAACCTTAATTGTTTTTACACTGGTTGCGTACTCATTTATGGGGATCATCATTACGGATAGCAATAGTTTCACACCATTTGAAACAGTAAGCAGTTTGTGGCTTTTCAAACTGTAGTATATATCTGCCATACATCACCTCATTTCAGGTTCAATTATTACAATCTAGGGATGGCCAATCTATATGGAAATCACGATTATTTTGAAGTGTATAAAGAACTCACAACTGTTTTTTTTAATGTATAATAATTAGAAAGAAACCCCGTGTGTTTTGATCTTACATCAAACATATTTAGTACCCGTTGTATTTGCTGTGTTATTATTATTGTTTCGCATATTACCAAAAATCAATAATTAACCTTTTAATTAGAAAGCAGTCTGATTCCAATTGTTAAAGGCACAATCCACCCTAACTAACACAGTTTTTTTTACAGTATTGGAAACGAGGTCCTCAAGGGTTGAACCAAACTATTTTCCACTCTGAGAACCCCCCAGTTTCCCATGAACGTATTAAAGCTACATGTATTACTTCCTGGTTTTTAAATGAGATGAAAATGCCCATCCAAAAGGAATCCAGAACCAGTGATATTGCAGCTTCCCATTGGCACAAGATTTAGCAGCTGGGGAAGGAGGGTGTGAATTCCGGAGCTGAAAACATTGGCCCCACACTTCCTATTCCCATGAGTAGGACAAACTGCTCCTTTAAAATGGTATCTTATGCCGAGAAAAATATTTGTTTATCCTCATGTTGATTATTTTTTTCTTCCCTTCTTTTGTTCTGACCCTATGACCTTTTTAACTGAACGCAGTTCCTCCCCGTCTCTGCACATAGCAGATATGGAATAAGCTTGCTCTTATTGGGGAGTAGAAAGTAGAAAGATTGATCCTGTGGCCTGTAGATGTGTTGTACTTTTTTTTTGGTAACTTAAAATGCTATTGATTCTGAAGAAACGCATTCATACACAATACATCCATTGGTTTCATGTGTTGTACTTTTAATGGAGCAGCATGAGAGCTCTTCCGAGATGTGGTTGCATATAAGCTTCCAAGACCTCGTCTGCCTTTTCTTAACCTATTGCACCAGTGAGAAATTCTCATGTTTGTCCATTAAGCGTAATAGGAAGCTTCGTGTTGGTATAAAACTTATAGTGAGCGCTCTTCTACATTTAAAGCAGCCGTCTCAATTTTTAATTTATTTAAAAAATGTTTTGCTTGGACCAGGGGGGTACCCCGACTTCCATGGATCTCCTAGTTCACCCCGACTTCCATGGATCTCCTAGTTCACCCCGACTTCCATGGATCTCCTAGTTCACCCCGACTTCCATGGATCTCCTAGTTCACCCCGACTTCCATGGATCTCCTAGTTCACCCCGACTTCCATGGGTCTCCTAGTTCACCCCGACTTCCATGGGTCTCCTAGTTCACCCCGACTTCCATGGGTCTCCTAGTTCACCCCGACTTCCATGGGTCTCCTAGTTCCCCTCCGCTTCGGCACCGAGCAGAATACGTTTCTGCTGGACACACTATGGCGGCGGACTCAGGCGCAGCCCTGGGGCCAATAGAAAAGCTGCAACATTTCTGTCGGTGACCTCACAGTCATGTTTGTAGTCCATATTAGTATTTTTTTTGTGTCAAACTGACCCCAAAGAAAACTAGAAATCTCTAGGAAACCTGGGGTTCTCCAGACTTTGGGGGACTTTGGATGAGTTCCAAGGGCCCCCTTGTTCAGGTAAGGGGGGGGGGGAATTATTATCCCTTTGGTGTGGAAATGGCTGCTTGGACAATGGGCCAGAGAAAACAAAACAGTTTTTTATTTATCTTATTTTTTGATAGTTATAGAAACTGATGATCTGTGGGTGGAAATAAATGAGCACAATAACTTAAAGCTGCAGACAAAGCAATAACCTACATGTGTTTTTTTTTTTAAATAAATCTTTTCTGTTCAATGAGAAAATAAGCATTGTTTGTTTCTAAAGCAAGTATTTACAAAGTCATATCCCCTTCGTCTTCTGAAACGGGCTCTGGCACACCCATTTTTGAGCCCTGCCATCTCTAGCAGTGCACCAATTGTATCTAGTGACTGCCTGGTCACATGATCTTCCCCACTATATATATAGCAACTGTAAATATTACTGTATGTTCATATATATATAATATAATATATATACACATATACACTCACATATATATTAATGATTCTATGCGTTCTCACAGTTTGTTACGCCTCCTACCTTTCATACTTAAATTTTTCTGTTAGAGTTTGTGTATCATGTGCCTTATTTTCCCATTTTTACCTTTAACCCGTTTAAATATATATATTACTGTATTTATAGCTATATAAGATATGTCTTATGTCATACAGAGCGTAAGACCAAATAAACTTTGGTTTATATTTTATTTATGTTTCTCGATTTATACTTCTTTAATATTTATTAAGTAATTATGGTGGTGTAATCCATTTATCTGCTGCTATAAATGGTCTGGGATTACCAGTTTCTCTGTTCGCTTTGGATAACCATCAGTAAATGTTTTTATCTATTGCGCTGTAAACTTATTAAGCTGCTGTCGAGTTACCGGTCTCACGTCTGTGTTATGTAGCTTTTTATTAGCCTTTATATTATTTTAAGATGATAGTTGTATATTAGTTTTGCTAGTTGCTACTCTGTATTTTATGTTGAGTGTAATGTGTATTGCTTAGAAGCTTTAGAGCCAAATAAATAAAATACATTTGTATTGCACATAAGCCTTTTCTCTTGATATCTGTACATCCCACAGATATATTACTATATTTCTAGAAATACCATTATTTTGCGTATAAATATATTGAATAAAGTTGACTTTCTTCACTGAGCTTTAGGAGGCTTGCATTATTTTCATATATAACATTTATCATATTGGTGGATTATTAACCTTGAGTGCCCTTCAAGTAACTGGTATGAATCCTGGCACGGCAGATGCTCTAATGACCAACCAGCTATGACACAGGCAAATGCTTGTTTTCTAAGGGCTAGTTGGGTCAGCCCGATCGGAAGTAGAGGCCTCTCCACTTTCATTTTCGTCAGCTGGAGGGCGGTCATGTGATCGCTGATGAAGGGATCACATGATCAGAAATGCCGTTGGCCTGCTGGCACTCAGGTTGTTACTTTTGTTAGGGAGGTACTTTTACATTTTTGCAGGATGTCTATAGATTTAGACTGAACCAGCATTCGAAATGTGCTTTCTCCCAAAGTAAGAAACTCAATTCCTACATTTGTTGATGTCTATCACAGATCAATGGAGCTAACGCCCAAGGTTATATTCTTGTAATTGCAACATGGTCAATAAAACACACACATTGGCGTGTGCTGCCTATAAAATGTTGTTTTTATAATACAAGTGTTTAAAAGATTTGTAGTTGAAGAGTTATAGTCTTGAAAGTGATACTGAAGATGTCTGATCTGCAGCCGTTATGCATACGGTACGTTAGTATGGTAGCTCTACACACGTTTGGGAAAAAAGTGTCCTTACTTTTACTTAAAAAGAATTGATAAATGACTAGCACTGCAAAATAATTATTACATGATTACTCAGTTTGCTTTGCATTACCTGAGACTAAATTATTTAGATTTCTCCAAGTCAATATCTAAAGGCTGCTTCCTGCCTTTCTGGGTCTTATTGTAATTTTAAGGTACAGTTTTGTTATTGTTAAGGTTCTTTTAAGATACGCAGTTGATATAAAGAGAACCCTGACCATTAGGAGAGGGATAACATGAGTCCAAGGGGGGGAGAAGGGTGCTCCAACCGTTGATAAACTTCATCCAGTAGTCAATAAATCTTAAAGGGCCCCAAATAGACTATAGCAGAGTGGGTATATTTAAAAATGGCCTGTGAGTCACCAATATATACCAAGATCAATGGTATTTAGAGGAAGCGTAATAATGCTCAATTCACCTCACATATACCTGATATGAATGATCCAGGTAAAGGTACTCATCTATAATGGTCATAAAGAATAATTGTAAGATTATTTCCCACTCCTGTAGTCTCTGGTGGTCCACTGAAGCTTGCCAGCCATCGAAATAGAAATCCAGAGCAAAGAGAGAAAAGGAAGTAATCAGCGCACTGCCACGGAGTCAGGTGGTGAAAAGTAATATCCTATTTATTCAGCACATAGCCAGTAAAAACATCACCCCAGGAGGGGAACAAAGATCCTCCTACGAGTTACTCCTTGATAAAGGACCTACCTGTCCGTAACGCGTAGGAGGACCTTTGTTCCCCTCCTGGGGTGATGTTTTTACTGGATATGTGCTGAATATATAGGATATTACTTTTCACCACCTGACTCCCTGGCAGTGCGCTGTTTGCTTCCTTTTTACTCTTTGCGAGGGAAAACATGACCCTGGGTTCTAGGGGCAAGGGGAGGAAGAGGCTAGGAGAGGGGAGAGAGGGGGTAGGTTATTTAAGATGTAATTACCTTGTGCCTACCCCTTTATTCTCCTACTCACCTCCCCCAAAAGGTTCCCGTTCAACCACCCCCTTTGGAGGGTCAGTGATAAGGGTAATTTGATTGTATTAAGTGATGTATTGCATTTGTTGCATTTTGTTTAACAAATGATTTGTAAACAAATAAAAGAAAGAATAAAGGAGAAGGTAATGTGAAGGGGGAAGGGTGGTTTTGAAATGTGGTAGTTGTTGGAGTTATGCTTGCCACAGATGAAGGTGAGCAGACTGGTCAGTTTTGCCCAGGTGAATAGTTTGGGGGAGTATTAGTGTGACAGGGTGAATGAACGTCACCAGCCATATACCTGGCAAACCTATGTTTAGGCTTGCAGTGCAGCAGTGCAGAGGTTAACTTTCAGTTGAGAAGGGCTGCTTAATTAGTCTGACCCCAGCTGCATAATCAAGGTGTTTTAAAACCCCCAGGCTGTAAACACATGCAAGCTAGCTGGTCAGGAGACAGGGCTGAAACACTGAAGAGATTACTGCTATAAGGTCTGCTTTTCAAAGTACATGTGTGATGAATGTCTGTGTCCTGCATGCGGAAGAGAAGCTGCCTTATTTTCTATGCTGAAGAGAAGTTATTTTGTTTTTGTCTGCTGAAGAGAAGCTATGCAGGTTTTTCTGCCAGTGCACACCCGAAGAAGAGACTTGTGAGGTTTTGAAGCTATCATTTAACTATGGCTAGGTCTACCTTTGGGCTTCCCCTCGGCCCCCCTTGGTTCCCTGCTTGCCTCCGCTATAGCGGGGGAACCACCGCAGAGTGCCGGGGAGGTGCATGCTGGCGATCCGGTTGCTGGAGCTCCGCTGAGGGTGCCGCCATCTTGGATGGGTGGGCGCAAGCGCGCGCATGTCCTGCGCATGCGGAGGGAGGTGCAGGTTGTTGCGGTGGCCATTACAGGCGCACGCATGCGCAATGGCAATAGTGCAGCGGTGGCCATCTTAGAGATAGGGTTTCCGTGGGGACTACAGCCCCCAGAATTCAAAGGGGCTGCCGGGCATGTGGGACAGCCCAGCCAATAGGGCTGCAGCCTTTCCCTCTGCACAACATTGATACATTTGGCGCATCTGCACCACGAGTCAGTCAGAGCTGGGACACGGTAGGGTGAGGGTGTATGTGCAGGGTATCTGAAGCCCCTGCGCTAGGCCAGAGACCCCCCGATAGGCCCCGACTCCCCTGTAAGATTGTGGCTGCTGCAGGGACAGGCCCCTTAGACAGGGACCCTGCCCCATTAGCTGATCTGTGTCAGGGACACAGCAGGACGCCACACAGCAGTTGCGGCCTGTGGTCTGGGACCAGACCACCATCGCATGCGAAATGGGTACCCATCTTCCTTAAGCACGCACTATATGCAATGAAGTATGAGACTCATCCTAGTTAAATCCACCATCCGACAGCTGCAGAAGAGAGAGAAGATTTCAGCGCGGCCTCTCTTTCCAGTTTCAGTTTCCTGACCTGACACACGTCTCAGTGAGAATGTTTTGCAGTGCGTCGTCTCTCTCGTTTTTTTCTACTTGCCCACTGAGTATAGAAAGATGTAAAAAACAGAAACGTGCCCACAGTTAGGACTTTGCTAGCCGAGTTTTTTTGTTGTTGTTTTATTGAAAAATCATTTGAGACAATAAAGTACTGTAAATATTGCTCATGTGGAATACCTCTGATATATATATTGTGACAAACTGCTTACTCCGGGGCTCCGCCGTCTGTCCGGGACTGTTAGAACACGGTCTTTTAGGGTAGGTTAAATGACGAGGCGTCACGTGCTGTTCCTTTAAACATGCTATGCCTGGTTTATTCAGTCCCAGGCACTGAGAGTGCCACAGTGCATACAACAGAAATACAGCAAAACAAAAACCTGCTCATCTGAGCAATAACTTAACTTAGATATCCCTGACTCAGGGTGGAAGTGGCTTTTCCACTTCCAACAACAAAATAAGGAACTTTGCAGTTTTAGACAAAAAAGAGCAGAATGATTTAACCTGTTTGGGGAGAGGCTTTTCCCCTCTCTGCTTCCAGCAGACTTCCTGCCTCCAGGCTCTTGGGGGAGAGGGAAGAGGAACCAGGAAATCAGTCTTAAATACCTGATTTCTAATTAGCAGGACAGGTGACAGAAATCAGGCAGCAGACAGACTCTGGTTTGGATCCCGCATCCCTCAGTTCCAGCACTTGCCAAACTGTGGGATGGAGTGCATGCATTATGAGGCTGCACTTCCAGCCTAAACAGGATAGAAACTGTTCAGTATCCTGGGAGCCCTATATATGGAATTTATTACCATCCCCTGGTTTCTGTCACAATAAATATATATATATATATATATATATATATATATATATATATATATATATATATATATATATATATATATATATATATATATATATATGAAATAGATATAAAAGAAATGAAAAAAGTGCCCAATCAAGTGCATTACTGTAAAAAAAAATAATTTAATATTCCAAAAGCTCATAAGTTGAACTCGCAAACAAAGATGGTAAAAAAGCATGTTATGAGATTAATACTCATGCTCCGAATGGTAAACGAGATTCCGCTCCTCTGCTCCACTGCTCTGCACAGTCCAATCTGACCCTCGTGAGTCACCGTCCAGCAGGAACTCGTGACGTCAGTCCCTGCAGGAACTCTTCCCCCGGGAACACACCACCAGATGTTCCTGGTTCCAACCGGTGGGGGGGGGGGGGGTTTCGCTCTTGAGAAAGGTCTCAGTGCAGCCCGAAATGACACTTTTTTTGAGTATAGGAGTACACATAAAGACAGCTTTGCTACTAGTTATAAAGTTCTCCTGGTTTAGATATCCATGTATAGACACAGTCTTAGAATCGCGATCACCAGGGGTCTATCACTGAGGGTGATCTATCGTTGTATGTGATATTAAGTCCCTCTAGATACCGGGTGAATTACAAGCACGATTGATTGACTTGGAAAATTAGGCATATCCGACCCTAACGCTGATCCTTCACTTCCTAGACCCGGACAGATACTGTTATTAGTGGCGTGTCGAGGAGCTGCTCGTGAGTGGCTGAGAGACCAGGAAGTAGTGGAGCACAGCTGAGAGTTTGTAACACCAGTGCCAGAATCCAAGATGGCGACGGCAGAGTTCAAGGTATGCACTGGGCGGCGGCATTGGTAAGCGACGGGGGGCAGAGGCAGCAGCCGCTGCAGTACTGGTAGTGGGTAAGGAGGGGTCACGCGGCAAGGGACGTGGCCCCCGATTCCTTACATAATGTTTGCATCATATCTTGAGGTAGCTAAGATCCTTTATCCTTGGAGGTGTAGCATAATGGACCACTGGCATGGAACATGGGTATAGAAGAACTACCGGAGACAGAGTAATATACTGTGAGTGTATATGTATACTGTGAGTGTATATGTATACTGTGAGTGTATATGTATACTGTGAGTGTATATGTATACTGTGAGTGTATATGTATAATGTGAGTGTATATGTATACTGTGAGTGTATATGTATACTGTGAGTGTATATGTATACTGTGAGTGTATATGTATACTGTGAGTGTATATGTATACTGTGAGTGTATATGTATACTGTGAGTGTATATGTATACTGTGAGTGTATATGTATACTGTGAGTGTATATGTATTCTGTGAGTGTATATGTTTACTGTGAGTGTATATGTATACTGTGAGTGTATATGTATACTGTGAGTGTATATGTATACTGTGAGTGTATATGTATACTGTGAGTGTATATGTATACTGTGAGTGTATATGTATTCTGTGAGTGTATATGTATACTGTGAGTGTATATGTATTCTGTACAGATTCTCACTCATGTTTGAGAGGAGCAGAGAGAGAAATGTTTATTTTCTAAAAGAGCAGCTGGCAATATTTTAGCTGGAGGTGCTGGGCAGGTTACTTTATTTCCCGGGGCCTCGGGCACTAATATGTGTACATTGGTGCATACATACAGTATAACAGAAAGCATACGCTCATTTCTCATTAAGATTTGGTGGAATTCGCTGTTATGTACCATGTGTGCTGGTGGATGTTTTGAGGTTTAGAATTCCTCGTGACTCACCAGTTTGTCCTCTGAGAAATGTTTCACTAATGGGAACATTGTGTCAACATAACTGACATATAAGCTTTGTGACTGTGATGTCTATTAAAAGTATCCGGACGTTCCTCCTTCTCCTTCCGTGCACCCCAAAACTGGAACAACCTACCAGAGACTCTCATATCCACCACCAGCTTAAGTTCTTTCAAATCTAAGGCTGTCTCACACTTTAATCTGGTCTGTAACTGTTTCATACGCTCATAATATATATTTTCTTTAACTGTGCATGCAATGTCTTGTATATAAATGTATACCTTGTTCATTTATGTAACTGTATTTGTAACCATGTATTATTTGTTTTACTCTGTGCCCAGGACATACTTGAAAACGAGAGGTAACTCTCAATGTATTACTTCCTGGTAAAATATTTTATAAATAAATAAATAAATAAATTAAGGCAAAAGTGGTACAATTCTGGGGCACAATATCTGCACCGTATGCATCGAATGAAAGGATAGGACTTTTTTCTCTTGACACAGTATGTCTGAAGTAATGGTTTTCCCCAGAAGTCTACCACTTTTGCCTTGATACGGTACATATGCCCAACTCCTATTTGTCTCTCTATCCCAGTAGTGCTCAACTCCAGTCCTCAAGGGCCATTACCAGGTCAGTTGGAAGGACATCCCTGCTTTAGGTGGCTCAGGCAGTAGCTCAGTCATTTTGATTAAACCACCTGTGCTGAAGCAGGGATATCCTTAAAACCTGACCTGGTGGTGGCTCTTGAGTACTGGGGTTGACCACCCCTGAAGTAACCCCTCGCCAGCTGAACTACTCATCAAACAGAAGGTATCTGTGTACCAGCCAGTGACATCCATGAGGAGAAGGTTAGAGTCAGAGGTCACTGGAAAGAGAAACACAGTTAGAAACAATATGTAATATATTAAATGTAATAGGCAATCTTTCTGCAATCCTCGCCTATCAAACAAATTCTCCTTATGAACTAATGGTCCCACAGCAAACATTAGTGGAGCATTTATCATGTTTTTATGAGTCTTTTCTCTGGCAGAAAAAGATCACCTAAATATTTATTAAGCAGCTGCTTCTGCTGCATTGCTTTCCACTGTATACACTACAAGGCAGTTGGCGATGTTAAATTGCGTATGTATAGGTGCTCTAGTTGGAGCAGGGGCTAAAATATTGGGATCCAACATCCACGTTTATTTACAGCGATATATTGATAATCGGTGTTTTGGTCACTAATCATGTTACAAATCCATATCATGTGGATAACTACTAATATTACTAGTTAATTGCAGCCTTTCAACGGGGTATCTTTTATTGCACTGCAAATATAATCCCGAAGCGTCGGCGTCATTTGCTAATAAAGCTTTATTGTTTTTTTCATGAATTAGTGAAACATAAGAGGATATTTACATCATAATTCACATTCTCTTGTTTAGAATATTGGAATTCCTAATATGAGTGTATATCTTTATATCTGGCTACGTACTTTCAGTGCAAGTGATAGGGATCCTTGTGTGGGGTCTTTTCCCCACAAACGCGTTTCTGCGCATTCTAATATAAACGTCCCTGTGCACCTTAGTCATTACTAGTATTTATATTGGCATGAGGGTGTGAGCAGTTAGTCTTTAGTATAATAAGATCATTATTAAAGCAGCAATCCTGTTTTCAGTTTTTTCTTTTTAAAAAATAGGGTTGAAGCAGGGGGTCTCCGGAGCCGAACTGTGCAAATTTCAGCTCCGGGCCCCCCCTGCTTCCCGAGATATTTATCTCCTTAGTTGGTGTCAGTAGCCTCTCCGGCCGGGCTCTGTGTGAGTATCATAATGGCCGGTTAAATGTCCCACGTTACGCGGGCCAATAGGAAGCTGTGATGTCATCTCTGCGACTTCCTATTGGCTCGCTTGGCCAGAACCTTTAAACCTCCTGAGCTGTTACCGGCGTCCGGTGTCAGGGGGTCCTCGGATCTGAAATGAACGCGGTTCCTGAGAATCCCCGCTTCCCATCTATTAAAAACAAAACAAAGCAAAAAAGTCCACACATCTACTGTACTCAGTACTCCGCAGCAGCAGCACCCGCAGCAGCAGCACCCGCAGCAGCAGCACCCGCAGCAGCAGCACCCACAGACGCAGCACCCGCAGCAGCGGCGGCAGCAGCAGCAGCAGCACCCGCAGCACCCGCAGCATCCACAGCAGCAGCACCCGCAGGAGCAGCACCCGCAGGAGCAGCACCCGCAGCAGCAGCACCCGCAGGAGCAGCAGCAGCAGCAGCAGCACCCATAGCAGCAGCAGGACCCGCAGCAGCAGCACCCGCAGCAGCAGCACCTGCAGCAGCAGCAGCACACTTCCACCATTGAGGTGTAAAACATTAAACATGTTTTATGAAAACATTTCAGCATCTTTTCCAAGCATGCAGTAAATACAGCTGCAGGTTTCAAAGTGGACTTTTTTTTTAATGCCTTTCAGATTAATTTCAGATTCAGGTTCATTTCATAACCGCAATGATTTATTTTTCTGGGCAAAAATATTTTTTTTGTGTATGTCAGGTGTGCAACATTAAAGCATTATGTTCCAACAAAACACAGAGATTATTGCAGTGCATTCATTTTCCTGTTGGTTTTGATTCAATTCATCTTCATTGGTTAATGGAATATCCAAGCCAAAAAGATATAAGGCAAAACGAATAACAGAAATGCACCTGTGTATCAGTATGAAAAGATTAAAGGCATAAAAATGTGAATTACTGAACCCCCTGTTCATTAAGATTCATTATTTGTGTTCTCAGCCATGTATGAAAAAAGGAAGTAAATTAGTGTTGAAAATCGTAGGCAATGCTAAGTTTATCATAAAAAGCTTCATACTGCAAATTCATCATTATTTATTATTATCAAAACCGTGGTGATTGTTATCACCAGCTACATAATAGAACTACATATATTTATTTTCTAATTTTCATCTCTGCGTGCAGCTGCAATATTATAATGCTGCTCATCACAAACAGAACAGGACCCACTGATCAGTTAGTGCGTGGTGGAATGGTTTTTTTACAGAATAGATATTATGTCTGATAAAATTGAATCACAATTCTAAATAAACTCCCTTGGAGTTTCATATAAGTTCGGAGTAAAGAGCTGCTGGAGGTCTATTATTGTGGAAAAGAAACCAAGCGTGCACCTGGTTCCTATGCAATTCACAAGCTACTGCCATCAAAGTAAGTATCTGTCAGTAATTAGCTGCATGTGTCTCTGAACACTTATGTCATTTTATTTGCACATTACTGGACCTTTTCCATTGCAGTCCTCTGAGGAAATATACATTCCTCCCTACATGCCTCCTATGCCAGTACTAACTATTGGAGGAGTAAGCTTGCCCATTTGGGGCTCGGGCAGCTTTCAATGAATTTTGTTCTATCAGTGCCTATAAGGCTCTGTGCTCTTCAGTCCTCTTCATAACAGTCATACCAGGCAGAGGTTCTGCTCAGATGGCTTATTTATTTTTAGAATTGATACTACACAGACCTGGAGTGTAAGGGCCCCGGGTATTGAAACAGGCTGGGCTGGTGTCTCGTATCCCAGTGGCATAAATATTCCTTCAATGAACTATAAGTATGATCTTTCATAGGCTTCATTGTTTGCAATTCCAAGCATTACTGAGATTCCTTCTTTCTAGTCAAACTTTAGCGTAGAGGGATTTCATGACTGACTTGGCTGGTGCTGGAGGGAGGGCCACCAGCGATCCACATGAAAGGGGGGCTGGTGGGAGTTGGTCCAGAAGAGCAGGGATGTGTGCTGGAGGAGCATGGTGCTGGAGTTAAAAGAATGGGCTCTCCGTCTGGAGGAGCGAGGGGGGGAGGGTTGGCAGATCAGGCCATTCATATGGAGGAGCTGTTCATAATTGTTATTATTATTATGATAACAGATACAACAAATTGGCCTATAATTGTAATAACACCCTCAGGACAGGGTATTATTACCTGGCCATTAATGACCAGATTGGTCAACTGCTCCACGTTGGGCTTTATTATGTTGTTATCCATAACAGAGCTCTATCCTGGATTTCCTCTTACAGTACCTCCCATTCTACTTTCAGTGTCTCGTTTGCTAACACGTCTTCCTCCATCTTACTCTCTGTGGGGGTACCCCAGGGCTCTGACCTGGGACCTCTCCTCTTTCCTCTGTACACACTCTCTCGAGGTGACCTAATAACATCTCTTGATTTCAAATATCCCCTCTATGCTGGCGACACACAAATGTACTTTTCAACCCCTTACTTACACCTGCTGTACCGACAAAAATGTCTCCCAAATATAGCATCCTGGATGGTCCTCCGCCGACTCAAACTTGACATGTCAGCTACAAAGATCCTCATACTTCCTCCCAAGCCTGGCCGTGCTGCACCCTTCTCCATTACTAATGGCAGTACTATCATACAAAGTACTATCATGTTGCAAAGACCGAGTCCCAGGATCTCCTTTTCTACGGTGCCTTTACATGGGACTTGCAGGACATCCCCTGATCCAGTGAGCACTGGCTAGTTACTCTATTTGTCAAGTAAGATGTGTGCCAGATATACTTCTGTCCAGTACTATCATACACCCAGTATCACAAGCACGCTGCCTACGGGTCACATTTGACTCCTCCGTCACATTCTCTTCTTACATTCACAATGTAGCTGATGAAAACTACAGAAACTATAACGCAGGCCCTCATTATCTCCTGCCTGGACTATTGGAACCTTCTACTATCCGGTCTAAATATGAGCCTTAAAAGAGCAGTCCGACCTTACATTCCCCCCTATTAGTCCATAGCTGAACTGCTTCTATTTCAGCTCTGTGAATCTGCTGCTTACTGAAATACTTACCGGAGATGGGGGAGGAGGGGAGAAAGGGAGGAGGGGAGGAGGGGGGGTGACACAAAAAACAGAACAGGCAGAACTGCTCCTTTACTGTCTGACAGGACAACATTCATAAGGAAGTATTAATATGACTTTCCTAATAAATCTCTCATTCCATCACCGATCTCTGCTACACTTAGGCATTTTTTTGCTTTGTTGTCTTACTGCACACATTTCTGCTTTACTGTAAGCATTTACCCTGTTATGTAAATGCATATAAAAGTAATCATGGGTAATCCTGCTCAATTCTACCTCTTTGGCTATAAGCTTTTCTAAGAGGAGGAAATCACACTGTTTGCATTTCACTGTTGAGCTCTTACCTCTGTATTGTCTATTTATACTCGTCTATAAACAATTCTTGCATTTTTTATGATTGTATTCAGAGGCCACCAATGAATAAATATTATAGTATCCATGTCTACAACATATTGTAGATGTGCAAATAGTTTATTCATAGCATTGTGTTGACTCTAAGTGGCGAGTTACAGAGTTATTTTTACTGTTTGATACTTCGATGTTCCCCTTTACCTGTCCTTTCGTGTCAGCTGGTAACTCTCAATATGTCACTTTTAGGTAGCCCAGACTTTTTTTTTTAAATAAGAGTTATGTTTTTCTATTTTCCATTTGTTAAGCCATGAATAACACCCTGTTGTATAATTTATAGCAACCAGTCTCAAAGGGCAGTACAAGTAATTAACTTTTTGCTACGTTTGATCTGTCAGAGCAGCTTTATCATATCGACTGACAGAACATTTACCTGTCCATCTAAGACATTTCCTGCTGTCCTTTCCTTTCATGTGCACTATAGAAAGGATACAGATATGTGGGTATCTGTCTGACAGAAATGCTTTGAGTAATACAATTACAAAACTGCAGGATGTCTGAATACTTAATGTTGGCTTTTCAGAGTTTTTTTCAAGGTAAATGCATTTGGCTACAGATTATGGGGGGGGGGAGGCTTGTTTGTTTTGGTTCTAGAAAATGTTTTTGGTCGTTGTAATTTTACATATTTTTTTTATTGTTTTTTGGTATTGCCAAAACTCAATTTGTTTGAGACTTTTGCAAAAATGATGGGAAGACTGAGAGATTTTTTCTCATTTTCATTTTGTTTTTTCAGACTTGAATTCTTTTGCAAAAAGTATATGCATTTAATTTTTTTAGAAAAGTTTGGCAATTTTAAATAAAAATACAAATAGCCATAAAAAAACAAACATTACAACAACAACAACAAAATAATGTAAACAACAACAACAGACGCAACAATGAAGATGGCGTGGGCCTAAATATTATATAAATAATGTTATGAAGCCTTTAATATATTGAGGCAAACTTTAAAGTAAAAAAAAAAAAAAACAAGTCCTTTCAAGTTGTAAAACTATCAGCTGATTGATGAAAGGGTTCAAAACACAGAAAGGTGGGCTTACAGTATGTTGTTTTCAATGAGAGACAAATAGCATATAATTGTTGCCATGGAGTTATGAAATCAGAATTCTAGAGATGTGTTTTTGGATCAGACATGTGAATTCTCATCTTTTCTGCGCCAGTCACCTCTCTGGGAAGAACCTATGACATTTGGCAAAGTTTAGAGATTTCTGCTTATGTTTATTCTTTTATTTTAGTAGACTGTCTGCATTTATTATATGTTGTTGTATTAATATTTTTCTGTAATCTAAGCACTGTATTTTTATATATAACAGCCAAACTTTAATAAGTATTACATTGGGCTCTTATTGAACTGTTGCATGCTCTGTAGAGAGAATATACAATTTTCAGACACATTTTGCTACAGTAGATTTTTGTATGTTGGGTGCATAGTTTTTCCCAATAAACAGAGACCAGAGGCTCTTTACATCTTTTGCCTTTGGTGGTGACAGGATTGAAGGAGGGGAGGGGTGGGGGGGTCTGAAGCTGAACCCCATTCATTTCAGCTCCGGGGACCCCTGCTTCCGGAGATACAAATCTCCATAGGGGATGCCGGGAGTCTCTCTACTCGGTTATCAGGGTTCATATAATGGCGGCGTTTCAAAACACCCGCGCCCTGCAGGCCAATAGGAAGTAATGACTTCATCTGATTTGGCTTCCTACTGGCCGTGAGAAACGCAGGAGCTTTAAACTTTAACGAGATAGCAGCACCCCCTTTGGATGTCTATCTCGGGAAGCAGGGGTTCCTGGAGCTGAAATTAATGGGGTTCATCTCTGGATCTTTGTATCCAGTGTAAAAAAAATAATAACAATAAATGTAAAAAAGCTCTTGGTTTGCTCCTTTAAAGGTCTCGGGAGAGGAAAAATGGCAAAGCAGTTTATCTGCAAATCAGATCTTGGACGTTCCATTCACACGTCTGTGTTCCTATGAAATAACTTGTTTACCAACCCCTTATATTTACAGATTATGCAGTCGGCATACATTGAACATTGTGTTTATAATGTCAGGTAATAACTTAAGCTGTTGGGGGGAAAATAAATATTTTCCTACTGTATATTTCTAAGCAATTCTGATCCACTGGGATTGTTGTCAAATACGTATGCGCGACATGGGAAAGCCCCTAGATCTGGTGAATAAATGTTTTGTGATTAGAGATAAGCCTTGGGGATAGATATGTCTTCCGGAATGTTCATTTGTCACAACGTTCCATGTTATTTTACACACCGGCCTTTTCAATGCAGTGCGTCAGTTTACCCAGCTCTGTCATGCCACAGAAATGTCAAACTCCAATCATTGAGATCTTGGGTTTTTGGCCCAAAATGGACATTTTAATGGAAAAGTACAGACTTTTAATTGCTTTATTAATGGGAACCAATGAAGTCTATTGGGGTTTTTAACTCAACTGTAATAGTGCCGATCGGGGTACTGTCGCACAGAAACTCCAATTTACTTAAAGGAGCAAAAATGAGAAGGGAAAGGCAGAGCACTATCTGATAGCAAACTAGAAATGATCAAAGAAAAGCTTTCCCATAAATAAAAAAAAAACCAGAAAAATATAATGGATGATAGGGACATACATAGGCAGACAAGCCCACACCTACGCGTTTCGCACCGCCGCACATGATGAAGCTTTTCTCTAATCATTTCTAGTCTGCTATCGGGTAGTGCGCTGCCTTTCCCTTCGATTTTTGTATCCAGCAACAAGCGGAGGCACACCAAGCACTGTACAATTCACCTATATAGATGTGACATGAACCTTAAGCATACATACTGCATATACAGTATATATTGTATACACAGGACAGTGAGGCAATATATCGTAGAAGTCAAGATTTCTTCCGAATTCCCACATCAATGAAATCAGTCTGTGGTAGGTAAACACTGTAGAACAGTCTAACTCCCATTGAAAGATTCCCTGCGATAGTGCGCGGATCGGAACTATCCCAATTTAATCATTAACCTCCAGTGTTCTGTTTGATGTCAATGTTCTAAGCCCCGTCTTCCCCAAAAGATATAAGCCATGTTTATTTCAATGGGGAGACGGCCTCACAGCAAATTGAATAAAGTGGTGACCATTCATAAGAATGTCCGTAACAAAATCCCTCCGATAACTACTGGGGAAAGTTCCTTAACTTGGTGACTTGGAGGAAATAGGTGTCAGTGGTCACGGAAAATAAGGCAGACAAAGGAGGAGACTCACTTAGGCTGGTGGTTGATGCATCCGATCCGGCGCTAACTGCAATGACCATTGACTCCAGATTGGGAGCGTTATCGTGCAACGGATCTTAGTGAATCGCCGTTAAGAACTTAAACACTTTTCATTTGACCATATTTTGCAAATTAGCGTTTTGAGGGAAATGCTTCGATGTGTAGGTTTTTTTCTGGCACTGAAGGGGTAAAACATAATTTAACAAGGGGGTCAACTCATTACATTGTGAAACACGGTATTGCTCCTCAGTAGGCTGGGAACAGGTTACTATACAGAGGTCAAAAGCAGGACCAGCACTCCTTATCTGTAGATCAGAGTAACCAAGTCCAGTCTTCAAGGGCCACCAACAGGTCAGGTTTTCAGGATATCCCTGCTTCAGCACAGGTGGCTAAGTCATTATGACTGAGCTACTGATTGAGTCACCTGTGCTGAAGCAGGGATATCCTGAAAGCTTGACATGTTGGTGGCTCTGGAAGACTGGAGTTGCCCACCCCTGCCTTATTGAATACTACGTGGCAAAATAAAACCTGGCCTGTTGGTGGCCCTGGAAGAGTGGAGTTGGCACCTCTGCTGTAATTAATAAATAATAAGCAAAATAGATGCAATGCAAAGTCCCTTGCTGGGAAACTCACTCATGTACATTTATTACCTTTGGAGCGAGTCGTGGAGGTTAGTTACACCTGACTGAGTTTTTGATGCAGAAGGAAACAGAAAAGCTAATGAACAAAGATGCAGAATTACATCCAATTAAAGATGCTGTCCCTCTAAGGACCACAACCACCCCATGGCAGTGACGTTTAAGGAGTTCAATCTACGTGGTAGATACTTTAAAAAAAAAAAAATCAGGCAGCTATAAATATTTTTAAATCATTTTTCAGCATTAATTTGTTACTGTTTAATAGCAGCAATTCTGGCTGCTGTGGGGTTTTTTATTTGGCGGGCGGGGGTGGGGGTGTTAACAGTTATTTTTTTTGCAGCATGAGACCCTCCATAGCTGGGAGATAAAGTTAGTGACCTTGGCATGAGGACATCTTTTAATATATAAAATATGCAAACCAAGCAATCTGCGCGGGCTGCAGCTTTATGTGGGTTTACAGGGTCGCTTTTTTGCTAACACAGATTGTACCCTAAATGTTGCTGTTTCTTGTGCATTCCCACGATCTCCTTCTCTCGATTCTCCTCAACTTGCAATGACCTGCACATGTAGTCCTTTTTTTCTCAACTGTTATCTTCCAGTGTTTTCAACCAGGGTTCCTGCGGGCGCCCCTAAAGGGTTCCGCGCTATTTTCAGGTCATTTGAAAATTGTACCAAATACAGAAGAATTTACAATGCATCTGATCTCAGACGCGCTATTAGAGAGGGTTGGGGTTCCTTACAATGCATCTGATCTCAGACGCGCTATTAGAGAGGGTTGGGGTTCCTTACAATGCATCTGATCCCGGACGCGCTATTAGAGAGGGTTGGGGTTCCTTACAATGCATCTGATCTCAGACGCGCTATTAGAGAGGGTTGGGGTTCCTTACATTGCATCTAATCTCAGATGTGCTATTAGAGAGGGTGGGGGTTCCTCACAATGCATCTGATCTCAGACGCGCTACTAGTGAGGTTTGGGGTTCCTTACAATGCACCTGATCTCAGACGCGCTATTAGAGAGGGTTGGGGTTCCTTATAATGCACCTGATCTCAGACACACTATTAGAGAGGGTTGGGGTTCCTTACAATGCATCCGATCTCAGACGCGCTATTAGAGAGGGTTGGGGTTCCTTATAATGCACCTGATCTCAGACACGCTATTAGAGAAGGTTGGAGTTCCTTATAATGCACCTGATCTCAGACACACTATTAGAGAGGGTTGGGGTTCCTTACAATGCATCTGATCTCAGCCGCGCTATTAGTGTTGCAGGGTTCCATAACAATTTTTTTTTTTTTAAACACTGGCCTAGGTGAATATTTAATTGCACTAATTTGGCAAGCAACACATGTCCTTCAACTGACTTTCATGATTCCTCACCGAGGAAACCTTTATCTCCACTGTAGCCATCACGGTTCACTATCCTTAGCATTTTGTTTGTGGAGGATGAAAAATAATCCTACAGCGAAATAAATAATACTAGACTTTCAGAGGAATTAAAGGGCAAAGCCACAGTAACATTTAAAAAACAATAACAAAACCTGGGTTTGTAGGGCAGGCATGTCAGTTTGCTAAATGTGAGGATCGAAGGTCAGAATTCAAAGTAGCCTGTAATTTGGGTTGTGTTCTACAGAAGAATTACGATAGCACTTTATGTAGTAAACCTTGTGGCCCAGAGAGAAAAGCGCCGTCTCCAGCTCACCTTGCTCCCTCCTGTGGAGTTTCTGCTCCTGTTGCGAGGGCAATTATTTAGTGTCTGTTGTATAATAAAAAAGGTTATAATATTATATTGGAAAATTCCACTGCAGACCCCGTAGAATGATGATGAAACTTTAATTGACTTAATTAGTGTATTTACAAAATACCTATATCATGTATTTTTCCAGCTAATATATTGCTCAATCCAGACAATACTACATTTTTGCAACTTTCCACTGTGTTGCCAACAGCTATCTTTTTAAATTCAAATGAAACCGAGACTTTTCACTTTGTAATCATGTATTTTATCACAGACAGTTTTGCTACAATGTGCACATGCAAACAGTGACATTTACTTGGCTGGCAAATAACAATTTAAATGTACTGTATGGTACTCCAGAGATGGGTAACATTTTAGCAAACCGGGTGAAATTTGTATTTGTTTGTTTTTGGCGAAAGATTTTGTAATTATTTTTAAATTCGCATAAAGAAAATTATCAGCAAACATTAAAAGTCAATTTAGAAATCACATAGTCCTAAATTCAGGTCGCTTTACCTTTTTATATCCGGCTATTTTTGCTAGATTCTGGCAAAACTGGCAACGTTTTGTGCAAAAAAAAAATCCCCCAAATTTATAAAAAAAAAATGCAAAAATATGAAGACATTTGAGAAGAAACGTTGGCAGACGTTGCACATCTCTAGTACTCAACTCAGTGGTGATACCTAACTTTATTCCAATCTTACACACCATATTACATTAGAGAATTCATCTGTATTGTCCTAGAAGTCTCCAAGTCACAGAGTTATGTCCACTGCAGCCACGCCCCACAGCAGCCACGCCCCACAGCAGCCATACCCCACCGCTGCAGTTATTTCAAACAAACACCTGTTCGTGGCATGATTGCTGCTTTGAGAGCTTGGCTTCTCTTGGCAAGGAAGGATCTCCTTCTGATGCCAATAATGGCACAAATAAATGCTGCTAAATGGGGTGGTTTGCTGATGTTTTACGCTGCTTGATATATGACCACCCATGTTTCTAAGCACCTTTGAAGCTCACGCATGTGTAGATGGGATAACGTTGTCAGAATAAAACTGCTGCCCGCTTGTTATACACAAGTTTAAAAATACATTAGCCTGGAGATGGCAATACACAGTGACAGCCTGAGTCCTCCTTAGTGCAGGGCTGGGCAACTCCAGTCCTCAAGGGCCACCATCAGGTCAGGTTTTTAGGATATCTCTGCTTCAGCACAGGTGGCTCAATCAGTGGCTCAGTCTAAGACTAGCCTCTGATTGAGCCACCTGTGTTAAAGCTGGGACTGATTGAGCCACCTGTGCTGAAGCAGAGATATCCTGAAAACCTGACCCGTTGTGGGGGGGGGGGGGGGGGGCGGGGACTGGAGTTGAGCACCCTTGCCCTGGTATATCAGAGGGCTAGGGACTTGTTTGATTTCCAGGAGGTGATCGGACAGGCCTCGGGGGGCCTGGCTTGGTTATGTGATCCCTCCTAGAGTGATCACATGACCAGGAATTGCCACAGGACCCCCCTCCAGCACTCTAATGGTTCAGCCGCAGTATAGCGTGGAGTTGCCATTCGGTGACTGGTTTTTATATCCGTACAGCGCTCTCCTGTCCTTATCTCTCCTGTCCTTATCTGAGCTCTTCTGTGTCCGCAGAAACACCGTGTGGATGTGTGGGGGAGATAAACTCTAACTGCCAAACACCATCATTTTTGCCCCCCAAAAAATCAATTCGAAAAGACTTCCAATTTAAATGTCGGTCTTATGGATTGTAGCCAAGTTAAAAGCTGCTCACAGATTGCTATCAAGTACTCATTACCGATACTGAATTGACTGGCCTAAATGATTTTGGTTCTGGCTGCATTTTTGCATGCTTACATATTCAAAAAGAACATAGGTGGGAAAAATATATATAAATATCTATATATCATACTTTAAAACTGTATTTTTTAGAATCATGTTTGCAATCTACCAGTAAGCAACTTCTAATCTGTACAAGGGTTTGCAACTTTGTAGCAAATACATTTTTTTATCTTGTTAAAAATGCGATGTAGATAACTCCGGTCTAATTTACACATATCTGATTGTATCTTTGACAAGACAGACACATAAAGAAATGCGCGCATGCAGATAAGAGGAGTTACAAGTAGTGTATAATCCACATTCTTCTAGACATTGCTTTTATATGATAGATCGTATGGTTTAGAATGGTAATAACGACATCATAATATGAAGCAGTCTTTCTGTGTCTTATTTAGGTACTCCAAAATATAATTGTTACTGTGTAATTATAAGAGTAACAGTGCAAATACTCATGGATTTACTTTAAAACGAGGCGTTATTGTACAGTATTCAGCACATAACCTTAGATGAGCCTACACCTGTATCTTTAGAAGGAATTCTTTTAAATATTTCCTTTCACGGTATGACTCAAATTCCGACACAGAATGATTATATAAAACATATTTTGGGTCTTTTAAAAAAATATTCATTTATTTAGTAAAAATGCCAAAGGTCATTTTCAACAGTATAGTCTATCTTTAGAAGTATCCAAAATATGTTTATTTCCCCTGATGGTTTAAATACAGCCTCAGGACGATCATATAAAATATATTTTCAGTCTTTTCCAAATGTTACATATTTTGTAAATGTACCGGTGTTCCCCCCCCCCCCCCCCCCCCTCTGGGAGATTCTGCCATTACAGCGGGTGTGCTGCATGATACCTGTTGGTAAGCAGGATGGCTGGGGCGGGGCCTGGTTATTCCAGCTTTGCAATGTGAAGCTGGGATAGGTTTCAACAGTGGTTAAAGTAGTTTTTTATTTTTACAGGTACTCGGGCCCCCACCCCTTGTCGGCAACCTAGCAAGCCCCCCCCCTCTTTCACGGCTCCTCACCCTCACATGATAGACTCTCTCCCTGCTTCTGACCCTGCTCTCTCCGCGCCTCCTTTCGTTTCCCTGCATCAACGCGTTTCAGAGCCGGCTATGGTCACTGACCGGAGCTGCACAGAGATGTAGGCAAACGGATAGACCCCCAGGAGACCCCCGGGAGACCCCGGGGAGAGGCATCAGGGAGACATCAGAGCATTTTCGATTCTCTATAATTTGTACCAACACTTATTCTTTTATCAGTACTACGCACCGGCCTACTTTCACCACGGGGTTTCAACCACACCTTAAATAAGTTATGCTGGGTAAAAAAGTGACAAACCTTCCACCGTACAGCAGACAGCAAATAATCCCACGTGTGAGCACATTCTCCCGTCTCAGACAGGTCTGCAGCCCTGCCATTCCCCATTATCTCTTAGCATACATCACTTCTACTGCAGCCAAGGATTCTGGGAAATGACATGCAAATGAGCACACAGTGCCACCTTTTGCTTCAAATCCATTTTGACACGGTCCCCTATAAGCTTATGCCTGCCGCCTTACACAGATTTTCAGGTAAAGTTTTCAAAATCTATTCCAATAAAGTATCCAAAACCTTTTCTATGCCGTGAAGGTTGAAACATAGACGCAGGATGATCATATAAAAATGTTTTGGGTTCTTTAAAAACTTTTCATTTTTATCAAAAAACAACAGGCCTTGAGTCTTGACAAATCTCATAGGCCAATTTCTACGTTATATTTTATCCTTAGAAGTATAGGAAACATTTTATTTCACGGTAGGGAATAAATACATATGCAGGATGATCATATAAAATATTTTATCGGGATTTTTTGATCATTAAGGGGTTGCATATCGCTGGATTTCAGTCACATTCATAGGGAAGAGTTGCGAGACCAAAAAAAGAAAATAAATAAATTACTAGGTTTTTGTCCTTTAAAGTGAGAATGTCCCTTTTATGTGAATACAATTTTTACTCAAAGTAATCCATTGGAACTCTCTGTTATTAATCACTTACTGTATATTTTTCCAACCATAGCTGCATGCATAATGATGGCATCAAAATCATTTTACAAGAAGACATTGAGTTTGCCTATTGAATGGAGATTCCTTAAACACTTGTCTTACATGTGTAACCCCACTTTAGGATTACTAGGGCCTTAAGGGGATAACTGTGTGGGCCCACTCAGAGTATCACCCTTTCCCCTGGTGCTGGGGTGACTATGCAGAATCATAGCCCGCCCCCTCCGCCCAGTGATATCATTATAAGATATATTTATATATATATAGAGAGATCTCTCTCTCTCTCTCTCTCTCTATATATATATATATATATATATATAGCTCAACCCCGTTATAATGTGATCCGTTAAAACGCGATTCCGCTTATAACGCGGTGCAAGCGTGGCTCCCAATTTTCATATTTATGAATACTTTACAACCCGATTATTGGTATCTTAAATACTTTATTGTACAATGCATACAATTGTACATTATTTCTAATAAGATCCACTTATAATGCGATGTGATTCTTTGGACTCCAAGCACAGCGTTATAAGGGAGTTATAAGGGGGTTGAGCTCTCTCTCTCTCTCTCTCTCTTTCTCTCTCTCTCTCTCTCTCTCTCTCTCTCTCTCTCTCTCTCTCTCTCTCTCTCTCTCTCTTCTCTTTCTCTTTCTCTTTCTCTTTCTCGCTCTCTTTCTCTCTCTCTTTCTTTCTCTCTCTCTTTTTCTCTCTCTTTTTCTCTCTCTTTTTCTCTCTCTTTTTCTCTCTCTTTCTCTCTCTCTTACTTTCTCTCTCTCTTTTTCTCTCTCTTTCTCTCTCTCTTTCTCTCTCTCTTCCCCGTCAAGTTACTTTCACTGTGGTTAATACAGGCCCCTGGTTATTATTTTTGAGTTAGGGATGTGCCAATTTTCAGTAGATAGGGTCTGTGCGCCAAAGCAAAAAAGAAAGTACAGGTTCCGACAGGGGGAGAGCTGTGTCTTATAGGGGCTGCCCCAGAATTGTCCCTGGGACTCCAAGAAGGATCAGTATCAGAGAGCCCACTATACAGTACCTGGACATGGATCCCGAGGGAAGGTGCTGTAGTCAGTGGCTAATGGATACCCCTATTTCCTCAGCACCAGAGTGCTATAGATGAGGTAAGCAGGCCAGTGAAGTGGGATGGCGATCCCTGGAATATATTAGTGAGGGTAGCCCAAGAGAGACCCATGGAATTCCCAGAGGATGGACCCTATTTAGAGGGAGCCCATTACAGAAGGTGGACCCAGTAACAAGTAGCAACACCTCCCTCGGGGCATTAAGTGAAGGGGCAGCATAGGGAAGCAACAGTTGGTATGACCCCATTGAAGATTACACTGTTTGTATTTACAGTAGTGTGGATGCAGTCAAATAAAGGAGAATGTTTGTACCATAAAAGTTCCTGGCGCCCATCATTACTTACCAACATCCACAAGAATTCAGACCCTGATCAAGGTCGCCATGAATGAGCACTGCCATGTACATAGACTATTCATGTAAATGCCTTAAGAGACGGGCAAGGAGGGTGACATGAAATATAGGATAATGGTTGTAAAAACCCTAATAGTATCTGGGATCTGGGGGGAAAATACTAAATGTTGTCTGATTCGTTGTTGTTATTAAAAAACAACCTTAATCATCTACAATTGGCCCATGAAAGTCAGCAGTTGACTTTGATGTTGAATGGGATTGCCCATTTAATTGGCTAACTGTAAATAAATCCACAGCCGGTTAGTTTCATTAATTTCTGAGTAATTCAATTACAGGTTCGCTATTGATTTTACTTTGCAACATTTGTATACAGTAGCATTACAATTATGGGAGGCAGAGACATGAAGAAAGGAAAAATAAGGGATGTCCCCATGGGACTGATGCTACAACTTTGTAGGTATAATGTGGACAAGTGGAGAGAGTCAGTAAGAAACCTTATGTCTCAGTGCCTACCTCTCTAGAGACATGAAGAAGACTTATTCATAGGCTGATCTATTCATCATCCAAGCAACACTAAAGCAGCAAACAGTAAGTAACCAAAGCTGCGAGGAAACGTTCTGATAAAGCAGGAGTGGCCAACTCCAGTCTTCAAGGGCCACCAACTGGTCATATTTTCAGGATATTCCTGCGTCAGCACAGGTGATGCAGTTATTGACTGAGCCACTGATTGAGCAACCTGTGCTGAAGCAGGGATATCCTGCAAACCTGACGAGTTTGTGGCCCTTGAAGACTGGATGAATTGCTCCATAACAACTCGTTCGAGAATCCCCTTGTATTGTCATTTTATATTTATTTAGCACTGCTTAGTAATTATGCCCTTTAACACATTCAGTACCTCACATGATCTTGACGTCATTCTGGTGACATCAACGGAGGGTCCTCCCCTTGGAGAGCTAACCATCTATCCCTAGAAAAGTGCATGGTGCAATGAGGTACAGACTTCATCACCAGGGCCACTGGCGTGCTGACCATAGTGTACTTTAATGGTCAATATCATTATATTGCATTGCTTTGGCCTCTAGTATTGAAGTAGCTACTTAAAATTAAAGAGTCAATCCAAGTGCATAATTTGTTTTGCAAATGTTTTAATTTCTTATCATAGGATTGAAGTAGGGGGTCTCTGGACCTCAACCCCATTAATTTAAGCTTTGGAGACCCATTACTTCTAGACATACCTTGGTGGGGTGTTCTGGTAGCCACTCGACCAGCAGGGATCACAAAGTGGCCGCTGTTCACATCCTATGTGTAACAGCGTGTCTTCCCTATCTAAGTAGCTTTACAGGAAACTTGTACAAAGAGCTTGAGCCCAGCACTGAGCAGGTTCATTCAGAGCAGACTGTCCTAATTAACCTGCTCAGCTGGCTCGATAGTTCTTTTAAAAGGCCGAAAGCTCTCAGTGAAAGAGGATCTCTAGTCCAGGGAGACACCCTGAACTGCTGGAGAGATCCCGCAGGGACTACTTCTCTCTGACCCTGGAAGATACTGGACCCTGGGCCACTTTGGGGAGAAGCCTTCTCTGGGACTCTAACCACCCCCACCCCCCTCACTGCCACCCCCACCCACCCCCCATTGGCCAGATTGGAGGAAGCTGGGGCCCGAAGGTAACTGACCTCCATCCTGCACTGTTTCCGTGATTGTTATTGTTAAGTGGCCTAGCAATCCCAAACAATAGATAGGGTCTGATGTGGTCCGTGCTCCCTATGGCAGATAGGCCTGTTTGTTTGGTTCCCTTTAACTCTGTTTAACTGTTTTTCCTTTAATTTGTTTTTTTTTGCGGAACACAAGCTTTTGTTTACGTTATATGGTTGGGCTAATAAAGACTACCCCTCCCCCCCCCCTAGTCTCCCTATTTTTAACCTCTGCACACTTCTCCTACAGTAAAAAAAAATCCAAAAAAATCACCCGCTTGAATTGCTCCTTTAAACATTTACTCGTATGAAGAGGCTGCAGAATATAATGCAGCAAACTGTTCACTGTTTGAACAAATACAGTATCCTAATTAATAGGAATCTGCTAGAGTCACTCTTTGAAGTACAACAATTTCGAGTTTTCCGGGTACTGGATCAGATAACTTCATTTACATTTTCATACACGAGCGACATGTTTCAGAAAGTTACACTTTATTCTACCATTTGCTGGTTTATTCCCTTCTGTGCTCAGAAGCACAGCAACATCTTGTAAGGTCCCTGCAGCAACAGAGGGGAATTAAAAAGAAATGTTGGCCTTGAAAAGGTATTTTTTCTGGGGGCAGACAAATTATTCAAAGGTTGTTGATCAACCAGAACACACAAATTTTAAGTTACAAAGAAACATTACATTTCCTAATCTACATAACCTTCGGCAACGAACGCCATAGCTGCCCATGAGAAAATATATTGAAATTGTTTGCCTGGTAAGATGAGCACTTGGTCATATATTATGTCTTGCCTCTGTTTTGATTTCTTTGCACTTTGGGCACTTTTTCAAAACGTTCTGTTTCCGAACGGAGATATTCCCAGCAGGAGTATAAGCAGTGAATTTTAAAGCATAGCTTAACCGCGTTACAGAATACTGGGCTTTTGCTGTCAACGAACGTATTAAAAAAACAGGAAATTCTACATGGGTGCAGCTATTAAAAAAAAATCTAATCCTCATTTTTTGCACTTTAAAATGAATATACTTAAATCTAAGAGAGCAAAACAAACTGCATTTTGGGACTTGGTAACTACCCATTCTTTTTTTTTTTTAAATAATGTTATACGTTTATACTGTACAACTACTTATTTTCTATGAGTGCTTTAAAGAAACAGTCCAACTGCAGTTTTTTCTCCCCTTTAATATGTGTATCAATACAATCCACACAATGATAAGTAATTAGCTAAATTGCTGATCGATCTGTTCTCCTGTGATCTATCTGCAAAGATTCGGCTCGGGGTTCACTAAATGACTGTCAGTGCAGCAGAAGAGGACCAAAGATGCAAAGTTCTGTGGGGAAGATCATGTCATCAGGCAGTCACTAAATACAATTGGTGCACTGCTAGAGAGAGGGCAGGGCTCATAAAGTGGTGTGCCAGAGCCTGTTTCAGAAGAGGAAGGGGATGTGACTTTGTAAATGACTATAGAAACAATAAATGCTTGTTACATAAAAAATGTAATTCAGAGTTGTTTTAAAAAATGCTACAAGTATTTTTTCATAGTACAGAACTGATTTATTTAAAAAAAAAAAAAACACATGTATTATATTGCTTGGTCTGCAGCTTTAAAAAAAAGTTTTTTTTCTTTTTTTATGAAATGACTTTGCCACATTTCTATATAAGGAAGAAACAGTCCTGATATTGCTCTCTAACACCGCACCAAATCAATTAAATCATCGGAATAGTTTTTTTGACATCCATTGAATTTCAGTTTTACAAACTTCAAGCACTCTCATTACCCACTGCAAGTGTCTCCTAAATACTATATGCCTGCAAATCATACTACATGTCTGCAAATCATACTACGTGCCTGCAAATCATACTACATGCCTGCAAATCATACTACATGCCTGCAAATCATACTACGTGCCTGCAAATCATACTACATGCCTGCAAATCATACTACATGCCTGCAAATCATACTACGTGCCTGCAAATCATACTACATGCCTGGAAATCATGCTACGTGCCTGCAAATCATACTACATGCCTGGAAATCATGCTACGTGCCTGCAAATCATACTACATGCCTGCAAATCATACTACATGCCTGCAAATCATATTAAGTGCCTGCAAATCATACTACGTGCCTACAAATCATACTACGTGCCTGCAAATCATATTACATGCCTGCAAATCATACTACATGCCTGAAAATCATATTACAAGCCTGCAAATCATACTATATGCTGGCAAACTCACATTGAAAGCTTTTGACATTTGCAGGGGGTTTTGCCTGTGATTAAATGTAATCATTAAGAAGACTTTAAAATACATTGACATTACCTACAGATGCTAGAAACTGCTTGGATGTCACAGGTCCATATCCAATATTGTACAAATAAAGGTGATACACAGTTAATAAAGCATTATCTTCCAGTCACTTTAATCAGAGTTGACACATTGTTAACTTCAGAAAGAGCATAATATGCTATAATATTCTGTTTCCCTTAGTTTGACAATGTGTAGAAGTCAGACCTGTCAAGGGATTGGGGGTGAAAGGGGGGAGAGGAAAAAGGGGGAGGGGGATTGAGGAGGGGGGGTTGGGAGGAGAGATGGAATAGAGGGAAGAGAGAAGGGATGGGGAGAGGGGGTGATGGGGAAGAGGGGGATGGAGGGAGAAAGGGAATGGGAGAGAGAGGGGATGAAGTGCGAGAGAGGCGGAGAGGGGATAAAGGGAGAGAGATAGGGGATTGAGAGAGCGGGCATGGGGGAAGGTCAGTGGCAGATTTACAATTTTGTCGCCCTTAGGCCCGTACATTTTTGCCGCCCCTACATTTTTCATCTCGCACACACTCTCCCTCTCACTTACACACACACACTCCCACTTACACACACACACACACACACACACACTCACTCTGAAATACACACACACTCTTACTCTGAAATACACACACACTTACACTGACACATACACTCTTACACACACGCTGACACACACACTCTTACACACACACTGACACACACACTGACACACACACTCTTACACACACACTAACACTGACACATACACTCATAAACTTACACTGACACACACAGACACTCACACAGTCGATCTCCTGCACAGAGAGAGCTGCATCTCCCTGCACAGCTCTTACAGGCAATCTCCCTGCATGGAGAGAGCTGCATCTCCCTGCACAGAGAGAGCTGCATCTCCCTGCACAGCTCTTACAGGCAATCTCCCTGCACATAGAGAGCTGCATCTCCCTGCACAGAGAGAAGCTGCATCTCCCTGCACATTTCTTACAGGCGATCTCCCTGCACAGCTCTTACAGGCGGTCGCCATGCACAGAGAGAGGTGCATCACCCTGCACAGAGAGAGCTGCATCTCCCTGCACATCTCTTACAGGCGATCTCCCTGCACAGAGAAAGCTGCATCTCCCTGCACAGCTCTTAAAGGCGATCTCCCTGCACAGAGCGAGCTGCATCTCCCTGCACAGAGAGAGCTGCATCTCCCTGCACATCTCTTACAGGCGATCTCCCTGCACAGAGAAAGCTGCATCTCCCTGCACAGCTCTTAAAGGCGATCTCCCTGCACAGAGCGAGCTGCATCTCCCTGCACAGAGAGAGCTGCATCTCCCTGCACATCTCTTACAGGTGATCTCCCTGCACAGAGAGCTGCATCTCCCTGCACATCTCTTACAGGTGATCTCCCTGCACAGAGAGAGCTGCATCTCCCTGCACATTTCTTACAGGCGATCTCCCTGCACAGAGAGAGCTGCATCTCCCTGCACATCTCTTACTGTACAGGTGATCTCTTTTGTGACACAAAACAAAGGAGCAATCATTCTCCCATTAGTTAAATGGTCAGAAAAAAAATAAAACCCCTCTGCAACAGCAAGTACTGTAACTACCTGGGCACTGCGTGATGCATTACCTGGGCACTGCATGATGCATTACCTGGGCACTGCATGATGCATTACCTGGGCACTGTATGATGCATTACCTGGGCACCGTATGATGCATTACCTGGGCACCGTGGGATGCATTACCTGGGCACTGTATGATGCATTACCTGGGCACTGTGTGATTCATTACCTGGTCACTGTATGATGCATTACCGGGGCACTGTGTGATGCATTACCTGGGCACCGTGGGATGCATTACCTGGGCATTGTGTGATGCATTACCTTGGCACTGTATGATGCATTACCTGGGCACTGTATGATGCATTAACTGGGCACTGTGTGATGCATTACCTGGGCACTGTATGATGCATTGCCTGGGCACTGTATGATGCATAACCTGGGCTCTGTATGATGCATTACCTGGGCACTGTATGATGCATTACCTGGGCACTGTGTGATGCATTACCTGGGCACTGTATGATGCATTACCTGGGCACTGTATGATGCATTACCTGGGCACTCTGTGATTCATTACCTGGGCACTGTGTGATGCATTACCTGGGCACTGTATGATGCATTACCTGGGCACTGTGTGATGCATTACCTGGGCACTGTATGATGCATTACCTGGGCACTATATGATGCATTACCTGGGCACTGTATGATGCATTACCTGGGCACTGTATGATGCATTACCTGGGCACTGTGTGATGCATTACCTAGGCACTGTGTGATGCATTACCTGGGCACCGTATGATGCATTACCTGGGCACTGTATGATGCATTACCTAGGCACTGTGTGATGCATTACCTAGGCACTGTGTGATGCATTACCTGGGCACTGTGTGATGCATTACCTGGGCACTGCGTGATGCATTACCTGGGCACTGTGTGATGCATTACCTGGGCACTGTATAATGAATTACCTGGGCACTGTATGATGCATTACCTGGGCACTATGTGATGCATTAACTGGGCACTCTGTGCTGCATTATCTGGGCACTGTATGATGCATTACCTGGGCACTGTGTGATGCATTACCTGGGCACTGTGTGATGCATTACCTTGGCACCGTATGATGCATTACCTGGGCACTGTGTGATGCATTACCAGAGTAGGGATAGACTTCCCACGCTCTGGTTGGCTACCGTACCATGTGAGGACGGCCATGTTTCTTTTCATGACATCATCTTAAAGGCAAGTGAAGCAAAGCCATTCTGATTGGCTGTGCTTTCATTGCCTTTAAGTGACGTCATCATTTTTTTTTCTCGGCCAAAACACATGGTTTTCACGGCCCAAGCAGGGCCGTGGGAACCATGATGAAAATGTGATGTCATAGGCCTTTAAAAGCCTATGTCCTCTCATTTTGAAGCAAGACGCCGAGAAGGAAGGACCTCCTACAGAAGAAGGCCAGGCGTGGCCGTAGAAGACAAGAAGACCCCGGAAGAGAGCCGCAGATAGAAGAAAGAAGAATACAAATGAAGATGGATTACAAATAGAAGACGTGGATTGTTTTGGATTTTTATTTTAATGTTTATTATTTTATGGTTTGTTATTTTATGGGTTCCTGTGCCTAGTGGATTGGTTCGAGAGTAAGATGTTCAACGGGAGTCGGTGAGTGGGTCAAGTAATGGTAAGTGAACTAAGAAATGTATTTTATTTAACTTGTTAATTTTTTTAAAAGCTTTTTTAACATGTGTATTTATTTATTTTTGGTATATCATTTCTTGCCTATGTATGTATGTATGTATGTCTAGATCGATATATACATACAGGGTAAGAAATGATGTTGTTTTAAAAGCTTGCTTTGCTGTGTTGTAAATTAATTGTTGCTATTGTATGGTGTACTTTAGGTCAGGGTGAGGCTTGCTTTTGTATATTGTATTCTTGTTGGTACTTATATTTTTTCACAGGATTACTTGTTCTGTTCAACGCTTGAATTAGTTAATTGTTTAATTGTTAAGGATGGAATGTAAATTGTTTAGGGATGTAATTAATGAATGCTAATTGATTTATGTTTACTGGATTGGTTTAAATAGTATACTTGTTTGGAGGTATTGGTATTTTGTTTTGAATATGTTATTGTTAATATTCATTTGCAGAATGTATATGGTGCATAGATTGTATGCATCATATATACAATGTAAATGCAATGTTTTGATTGTCATTTGAGGTTTTTGATTGGCATTTGGGGATTTTGATTGGAAGATCAGATTGGATTATTAAAGGAAATTGATTTTATTGTAGTGTGTCTGTATGGAGAAGTGGTATTTGTAGTACAGCATGTTTTTGAAAACCATTCTATATTTATTAGTATATTGGTTCATCATGTGTGTGTATCTTTCTCTCTCTCTCTCTCTCTCTCTCTCTCTCTCTCTCTCTCTCTCTCTCTCTCTCTCTCTCTCTCTCTCTCTCTCTCTCTCTCTCTCTCTCTCTCTCTCTCTCTCTCTCTCTCTCTCTCTCTCTCTCTCTCTCTCTCTCTCTCTCTCTGTATATATATATATATACAGTGTTCGACAAACCTATACATTTGCTTGCCCCGGGCGAGTGGATTTAACCCCCGGGCGAGTAAATATTGGCCCAAGCAGCACACGTTTGGTACTAGGTGGCGAGTTAGATTTTGTTGTGTGGCGAGTAGATTTTTTGGTGATTTGTCAACCACTGTATATATATATATATATATATATATATATATATATATAGTTGCATGATGAAGCCACTGTACAAATGAATGGGTGAAGGGTGGGTATCAGGCCAGTGTGGCTTAACCTCTTAATTACCTTTGCGGTTATTATCCAAAAAGGTGTTTAAGGGGTTAATTGATATCTGAATGTAATTGCAATGTATTGGCTTTGTATTTGCTATGTATTTTGTGGGCAACGAAAGACAAGGATGTTGCTGGCGACGGGGGCTTCTTATTGATGAGGTCAGTAGAACTTTATTTATTTTAATATGCTAGTTAATGTGTTTAATAATGGGCAAATAATCTATTATCCCTATCTGGATAATAGTTATTTTGCACATTATTGTACTGTAGCTGTTTGGGGGGGGGGGGGGTATGTATGTATTGAATGTATAGGCCAGGTTTATTATTTTTACATTCAGGGTAGGTTTCTTGGTTCTGCGTGAGACCTCTGGAGACCACCTGCGGTCTCCTCGGGTATCTCACGGGTATCAGGCTGGTGGTTCCACGGGTAACACCTGCGGGGATGAAGCGGTGGCCTCACATCTGTGGGGGCACCGCGGACCCGTAGTCTGCGGGGATGAAGAGGTGGTCCTACATCCGTGGGGGCACCGCGGACCCATAGTGAGCACTCGTGAGTTCCCCAGACCCCTGTGGGAACCACCCGAGGCCCCGCAGACACCTGTGGGTCTGACCCAGGGCTCCCAGACATCCGCGGGCCTACCGTGGGGACCCAATTGTGGCCCACGGTGCCCAAGGAGACCACCTGGGGGCCATGGCGCTTGGTGGGACCCACCAACAGGCCTCCAGAACCAGTTTGAAACAAGTTGCTGGTACCCGGAAGGTCTGTCAGGTGCCCCGCCAGCCCGCCGGGGACTCGCGTGGGGCTGGGGTATGAAACCTGTATGTAAAAGGATAAATCATGTATTTATGGGGCGGCACAGGGGGTGGGTAATGTATTTAATAAATAGAATGATGTTTAATGTGGGGCTGTGTATTGTTTTTATTGTGGGTACTGGGGGTGGGGGGAGGGGGTATTGGCCCCAATGGTATGTGGGTAGGCCTCCCTTGTGGGTAGTGGGTGAGGGTGGTTAGGCCTCACGGGGTGGGGGGTTAGTGGGGGAGGGTATGTAGGTGTCCCGAGGGTATGTAGGTGTCCCGACTAATGACTGTAGTGGTTAATAACCGCTATGGTGATTAAGGGGTTAGGGGACATTACATTGGATGTTTTCATTCTTGTGTCTGTTTTGCAGCAGCGGAGGGGGCATGGGCAGGATGAATATGAGGATGGCTTTCATCGTGGCAGCCGGACATGGGTGAGTACTATATGCATTTAATGTATTGATTGGTGTTTATGTATTTAAAATGGGCACATTCACTATTATCCATTTGTGGATAATAGTAATTGTGGCCATTACTATACTGTATGTGTTAAGGGGGGGGGGGGTTATTTCTTTATAAGTATGTATGTGTTTTGACATTAATTTGGGGGGGGGGGCACATAATTGGTACTGCAGGCCTGCGGGTAACACCCAAGGGCCCCCGCCGGCCTATAGTATCATTGATGTGCATATATGTGTATGTTAGGGGTTATAAGGGTTGTTGGGGTTATATATATCTATATATAGATATATATAGATATATATCTGTTTATTTATTTATATTCATTTATTTATTTATTTATTTAGGTATATTTATTTATTTATTTAGTGTGGGGCTGCTGTGTGTGATTATTTTTTATTGTGGGTAGCGGGTGTGGGTGAAGGGGGTATTAGCCACAACGGTGGTTGTTTAGGGCTTGAGGGTGGGTAGCGGGAGGCCTTAACCCCTTCATGACCGTAGCGGTATTAACTGCTACGGTCGTGAAGGGGTTTAGTGCACCCGCAACCCCCCCGCAAGCCCTAAACAAACAACAAGGGCCAAATACCCCCTTCACCCACCCCGCTACCCACAATAAAGCTGGCACGGTGGGTTAACCCCTTCATTGCTAATGAAGTGGGCTGTACATGCATTTTTCCTACCTCGGATGCATGCCGGGGGGCTCCGGTGCTGGTATCAGCTCCGGAGACCCCCGGCATCAATCACAGACAGGAAAAAGGCCTGATTTTTTCTAAGTGTCGCCCCGGCCGATGCTTCTCCTCCACTAACTTGCCAACTTTAGTTGGCGGGACTAATTGCCGAAAAACTCTCCCTTCTGGAGTGCCGATCAGCAGCGAAAACCTGATCAGGGCTACCTGAATTCAGCCGAGTTCAAAAAGTGCCGATAAGTGGCGCTTACTGAATCGGGAGGGCAAGTTTGGTGAAAAAATGGCGATAAACGGCTTATCGGCGCTTACTGCATGAGGCCCTATGTCACTATGTAATATCTATAATTAAAATGACAAAATGTTACATTGTCAATATACATTTATATTTTACATAACAATGGTATGCTATTGTCTAATGTCGTTTAAGTTCCCAGCAGCCATATTGGTCCTGGAGAAGTAAACATGAGTTGTAGATGGTCATTCCTTGTAGGAGACCAATATGCGTACTTTTCATAGATAACATTTCATGTAGAGAGCTTTCAAAACCTCACCCTTCTCTCTGTGCATTTCCTTTGAGTATCTGTGAGGGTTTGAAAGCTTTGTACACTATGTTTCATCTATGACCTATGTAATAGGTATCATAAGCTAATCTATGCATTACACAATAACACACCACTACGTAGCTGTTTACCATTTCAGAAGTAGCATCTTACTGTGTAATGCAAGAGAAGACAATTGGAGCCTTCAACACATATTTGATGGACACAAGGGGCGTGTTCCTCTCTAGCTCTAGGTGGCCTACCAGAGTAATATACCTGTACACTGTATACTGTTTACTATATATATTTCAATTGCAACCGTTTTATTGCTTGAATATTCCAACATACGTTTCTAAAAAAAAAAGTCATAAATGTTGTCTGGGTTTCAAAAGTTAAACCTTCCACTAGGTCAGGTGTATTGAGTACAATAAAAAGCTATCCTTGTAATAAAAATTCCTAATAGATTTGAAAGGTGAACATAACCTAATCAAAATCAACAATGATTCAGTCATCAACCTTCATTTCATACCGTGGCCTTTCCCGCTGCCATAATGAATTTTTGTAAACCAATCTCGGAAAGTGTTGTTTCCATCTCAGAAGATAAAACATTTTGATTGCTGACCATAATATATTATAGCTTTAAACTTTTCTGTCAGATATACCGATTCAGCACATTTTAATCATTTTTATTTGCAAAGATCAGGAGAAACTCATCTATAATCATTAAGGCTGACTTCTGAAAGCAAAGATGATGGAAATATTAAATATGCTTGTTTTTCCTAGCCAGGGACTATACTATACACAGCACGTCAAGAAAACAAATGATTTAAATCCTCACAGTGAACACCAATGAACCTATGTAAACTAATAGCCTTGTCAATGAAAGTTAACTCTGGAATGAAAATCTTAGGAGAACCTGCTTTTGGATATAGTGCGCCATGAAGGATTTATTGATAGCATTGTGTTTATGTATTGAATTGAATTGCAATCGATGAGCTGCTTTTGCTAACACTACATGATTAATTTAATTTAGTTTGATTTTTGGCATTAGAACCTCAATTGCCATCATCAGTGTAACATGACTGATAAATTGCATCAATCAACACTAAATGCTGGACACTGATTGTAAAATATATGTTTTCTATTTATCGTAGCATCGAGTCATTAAATAAGAAGGGATTCGTTTTCATCTTGGCAAAGCATTGACATGCCATTAGCTGTTTCTGCACATTCTTTTCTTGCCATTTTAGGCTGATATTGCTAATGTTAGAATATATTATTATATAGTTGTGTTAATGACATTCACTTGTCATTGTTGGTGGAAGCAATCTCCACGTAGAAATGCTTTAGTTTAACATATTGATTCTATTCAATTAGATCACATACTAAATCTAGTGAGTCATATTGTTGATTCATGTTTTTATTTTAATGTACGTGAAGACACAGATGTAGCCAAACTTACTGTTCTTGTGTCCGCGGAGAAAAATGCGGAGACGCGCGGCCCGTCCGCCTCCACTCTGTGGCCACAAGGACAGTCATTCTTGCGCCTGGAAGGACCAGCACTGTGGGATTCCTTCCTTCTGAACAGGACCCGCAGAATTTCTGTATTTTCTCCCTGATGATCGCCCAATGGGATTAACTCTCGGGTCCTGTTCAGAAGCAAGGAAACCCGCAGTGTTAATGCTTCTGGGCATCTTGCTGTCCGCGGGGCTGCAGCCGCACTGCCATTCAACCGGCACAGGGAAAATTGCGGCACTGAGGACAGTAATTCTGCCTACAGCTGCAGTATTCCCAATAAAGGTACTGTAGGAACATAAAGTTCCCTATTTGACGTGCGGTGAAGCTGCCTTCCTCTTGCTCGGGAACATTAAGGGGGTCGTTATATATACCTTGAAGCAGACATTCTGTTGGTTTTGCCTAAAAAAAATCCCTACTGATTCTAATGGAGATTTTTGAGCAAAAAGAGCCTGAAAGACCACTCTAACTTATATAGAATGAGGCCCTTAAACTTCCCAGTTTAGTGTATACAGACGTTATAGAAACAAATAGTATTCAAACTAAAATAAGTAATAAAGGCAAAATGAATACATACGTTGAGCAGCCTTCTAGTTCAATATTTAAACAGATGTTATCAATAGCACTATGAATAAAGGGGCGCAAATAACCTTCTTGACATAAAAATTATGTCTATTAAGGCATTGTGACCATGATTCTCTTAAGTAGCAATATATAAAGTCAGTTTTCCCATTTGTTCCCATGCGCAGGTGCAACAGCATTTGTCATAAAACAATAATAATAAATAGTTAGGGTGGAGTCGCTAGGCTGAGGTGAAGCCGATAAGAATCCGTATCTCAGTTCATACATTTTTCCATGTTGTGAACTCTGCCACATTGCTGACTTGGCATAAGCAGCTCTCACTTATCGTGTGTGGAACGTGAGAGACTGCAGGATTCTAACACTTAACCTTTTTGGAGCTATGCACCTGGACACATTGTCAGAAATATTATCCTTATCCATGTACGGATTAAGGCAAGTGTGCTTTGACACACAGCACGATGGTTTGGTCCACGGTTGTATCACATGTAGGAAACATGATTAAAAGAAGCGTCTCACCGCTGGTGCAGTCACAAGCAGAAAATAGGTTGTTGCATCAAAAACAAAGTAACATTTGGCATGTATCAACCCCAGTCCAAGTTTTTCCCCAATACTGACCAAGTAATCACTCCTTGCAGTAGTTTCCAACCTTTTAATAAATGCAGAGTCTCCTAAAACATAATTGTGACCCCCAGTGGAACCCCAGCCCACTTATCCCATGTATATAAAAAGAGACGGGTTCCACTTCCGGGCGGGGGAGAGCGAGCAGAGCCGGGGTGCCGGGCGGGGGAGAGCGAGCAGAGCCGGGGTGCCGGGCGGGGGAGAGCGAGCAGAGCTGGGGTGCCAGGTGGGGGGAGAGCGAGCGGAGCCGGGGTGCCAGGTGGGGGGAGAGCGAGCAGAGCCGGGGTGCCGGGCGGGGGAGAGCGAGCAGAGCCGGGGTGCCGGGCGGGGGAGAGCGAGCGGAGCCGCGGTGCCGGGCGGGGGAGAGCGAGCAGAGCCGGGGTGCCGGGCAGGGGAGAGCGAGCAGAGCCAGGGTGCCGGGCGGGGGAGAGCGAGCAGAGCCGGGGTGCCGGGCGGGGGAGAGCGAGCGGAGCCGGGGTGCCGGGCGGGGTGAGAGCGAGCAGAGCCGGGGTGCCGGGTGGGGGGAGAGCGAGACGGGGTACCGGGTGGGGGGAGAGCGAGCCGTGGTGCCAGGCGGGGGAGAGCGAGCAGAGCCGGGGTGCCGGGTGGGGGGAGAGCGAGACGGGGTACCGGGCGGGGGGAGAGCGAGCCGTGGTGCCTGGTGGGGGGAGAGCGATCCGGGGTGCCGGGCGGTGGGAGAGCGAGCCGTGATGCCGGGCGGGGGGAGAGCGAGCCGTGGTGCCGGGTGGGGGGAGAGCGAGCCGGGGTGCCGGGTGGGGTGAGAGCGAGCAGAGCCGTGGTGCCGGGTGGGGGGAGAGCGAGCCGGGGTGCCGGGTGGGGGGAGAGCGAGCAGAGCCATGGTGCCGGGTGGGGGAAGAGCGATCAGAGCCGGGATGCCGGGCGGGGGGAGAGCGAGCGGAGCCATGGTGCCGGGTGGGGGGAGAGTGAGCCGTGGTGCCGGGTGGGGGGAGAGCGAGCGGAGCCATGATGCCAGGTGGGGGGAGAGCGAGCGGAGCCGGGGTGCCGGGCGGGGGGAGAGCGAGCCGTGGTGCCGGGTGGGGGGAGAGCGAGCGGAGCCATGATGCCAGGTGGGGGGAGAGCGAGCGGAGCCGGGATACCGGGCGTGGGGAGAGCGAGCCCTCATAGCTAAATTTAGAATGGTGGGCACCCATGGGCCAGGCGCGTGGGGCCCCCCTATGCTGTGGGGCCCCCGGGCAACTGCCCAGCGTGCCCATACGTTAAGACGGCCCTGCCCAGCGTGCCCATACGTTAAGATGGCCCTGGCCGCATACAGTAGTTGGCAAGCAGTTTCAAAACCATATTAGCAACACTAATGCATAACACACTATGGGGCTGATTCTATATGTGTGGCAACTTCAGCACATATAGCATCAGCCCCTATATATTGAATAGGATCACAGTAAAATCTGAATTGCATACAGTGGAAACAGCTACACACTGTGTAAATATAAACCAAGCTAGGAGTTAGAGTTACTGTGTGGAGGTGGACACTGTTCTTCATTAAGGAAACACTTCTACGAGTCCTTTTTGCAACAATAAATGTTTATAATTCATTATAACAGAAAATTGAATGGGACTAATTTATATTTGTAACATTTGGCACAAATACTGTAATGGTACAATAGATTTGTATGTTGGTGAATGAAAGTAATGGACTATCACCGTTCTGAACAAAATAAATATAGTTTATCAGAGAGAGACAAGATGTCCATTCTTTTGTAAAACTTATGTAAACCCCCTTTGGGATTACAAGGGCCTTAATGGGTTAACTGTGTAGACCCAATCAGAATAACACCCCTTCCCCCTCCTGTTGCTGTGGTGACTTAGCAGAGGTTAAGCCCCATCCCCTTCAGCCTGAAGACAGTAACAGGCTGAGATATAAATAGCCTCTGAAACTCAGATCCCAGGAGGAGTTGAAGAAGAGGGATCTCACTGTGAATATTGTATATATAGGTTCCTATGTACGGTAGGTATTCACTTTATTGCTTTCAGGTTAGTGAGCATACCCTGTTATAGAGCATCCCACAGATATGATTCCATTCTACTGTCAAGGTTCACAGAGAAACAACCTATGCCCAGAGGGGGTTCCCCAAACCGTAGCCCATAGACATAGTTGGACCAGCCCCATCAGAGGGTCAGTAGCTAGTTTTCATCCAGAAGGCCACATGGTGTTAGGTCGCCCCCAGACGGGGAAGTGGATCACAGAGGGCCAGGAACCCAGTGGACATGGAGCACTACCAGCGTTAGAGGGATCATAAAGCCTCAGCACATTTCTAGCAGGCCGAGATAGGGGCAGCTAGGAAACATATACAAACAATGTAGCCAAAAAGACACTCAATTGGATAAACAAAATGCACTGTGTATAACAGATGTGAGACTGTACCTACAAGATGATAAAGCTTCAGTGTGAATGAATAAAGTTCCTGGCCCCCATCATTTCTTACCAACGCCCAGCCTGCACCCTGAGTAAGGTAATGCACCCTGAGTAAGGTAATGCACCCTGAGTAAGGTAATGCACCCTGAGTAAGGTAATGCACCCTGAGTAAGGTAATGCACCCTGAGTAAGGTAATGCACCCTGAGTAAGGTAATGAACCCTGAGTAAGGTAATGCACCCTGAGTAAGGTAATGCACCCTGAGTATGGTAATGTACCCTGAGTAAGGTAATGCACCCTGAGTAAGGTAATGCACCCTGAGTAAGGTAATGCACCCTGAGTAAGGTAATGCACCCTGAGTAAGGTAATGCACCCTTAGTATGGTAATGCACCCTGAGTAAGGTAATGCACCCTGAGTAAGGTAATGCACCCTGAGTAAGGTAATGCACCCTGAGTAAGGTAATGCACCGAGTAAGGTAATGCACCCTGAGTAAGGTAATGCACCCTGAGTAAGGTAATGCACCCTGAGTAAGGTAATGCACCCTGAGTAAGGTAATGCGACCTGAGTAAGGTAATGCATCCGCAGTTTCCAATAATACAGACACTAAGAGCTGGCCAGGGAGGGTCACACTTAATTTAAAGAAGAAAAGTCTTGATTCTAAATATATGGATTGATTATTGATCACAATAAGAAAATAAATATATATGTTGTGTTATCTGACTGCTGTTGGAATAAATTGGAATAGGGCATGGACAGCTGAGATAAAGCATCAGTGCTCCAGTGCGGCATATCACTGGCATTATCTGGCACATATCCCTCACATCACACAATAAGCATTTTGAGCCCCATTGGAAGGAAGAGCTACATAAATAAAGTTATTATTATTATTATGTTGTACCTTTATTAGACCTGCTAAAGGATTGTTTGTTTGATTCCCTGTGAACTATTTAACCACGGCTCAAAGGGCTAATAATGTCGCCACATTAGTAAACTTCAGCAAAATATTGCCAGACCGTGAGCGAAACATGGTGTATGTGCCCATTTATTGTCTCGGCATTAAGCGAAACTAGCGATTTTAGAGCAGGGGTGGCAAATTCCAGTCCTCAAAGGCCACCAGCCAGGGCCGGCTGGAACTTTTGCAGGACTCGGGGCAGTGGGGATTTTGCTGGGCCTCTTACCTTGTCCGGTATCTCCTCCTCAGACGATGCAGCGTCACGTTATGTCGTGGCGCCATGCGATGTCATGTTGTTATGGCAACACAGCTCCATGTGATGTTGTGGCGCCATGACAATGAGGCGCTGCAGGAGGAGAGGCTGCTGGAGAAGGTAAGAGACCATTACAGAGGCTCCGCACTCACCTCTGGCAATCAGTTTCATTGTTGAGGGGAAGAGCGTGGGCCTCTGAAGCCGTGGGGCTCGGTGAAGTGGCACTGATGGCACTGCCATCACGCCGGCCCTGTCACCAGGAGCTCAGGTTTTCAGGATATCCCTGCTTCAACACAGGTGGCTTATTAGTGGTCCAGTTGTTGACCGAGCCACTGATTGAGCCACTTGTGCGCAGAGATATCCTGACCTGTTGGTGGCCCTTGAGGACAGGGCATTGGCAACAGCTGTTTTAGCGAATTCTGATAATTATATTATTAAACTAAATCCCGGGGCACTTTGACTTAATGCTCAGTGAATCACCGGCGGCTAATTTCGCAACTTCGGAAGGGCACATTTTGCATTGTTCGCGACCTCATATCTCAAAGTTTCACACAACTCTAGCCCTGACCCATACCAGGCTTTTTGGATTACAAATGAGTATCCTTTTTTATATTAAAATAGGAGCTGTTTATCTAATAAGTGTGTTTTCATGACTTTAATGTAACTGCATTATCCTTCATTTTAACGATGCAGTTAGTTTTCTGAAACACCCAGCTTTTCGTAAAATGTTTGTTTGTGATGAAGAGTATTTTCCTCAAAACACATTTACCACCTTCATTTGAATCAATTCCAGATCTGTTCTATGGTCGAAACAGTTCACTAAGCACATCTAACTAAGACTATATTCTCCAAAATGTGGCACATTGTAATTAATGAGCAAAGGTGAAGCCTCAATATTTAAACTCACTCACCCTTATAATAACATTATCATCCACCACAGTAATTATAAATTGACTTTTGTAATTGGGATTCAGAAATGTTATTGAGTCCATGTGTTGCAGCACAAAATGCCGACCTCTCCGTCTCTCTCGCCCGTTTTCAGAAGCTTTCTCATGAAAATGTATAGACTTTGTCTTTGATTTGTGTCAGTGGAGCTCAGCTAAGGTATTACTTAACTCATTGGCTGCCAGGTAGCAAAGAAGTGAACAAATATACCTTGGTATACAGTAACATCACAGGCTTGGTTTAACAATGTAAATGCAGAATTCACAGACTCACAAATACAGAGGTGGCTAACTCAAGTCCTCGAGGGCCACTAACCAGTCAGGTTTTCAGGATATCCCTGCTTCAGCACAGGTGGCTCAGTCTTTGATTGAGCCACTGATTGAGCCACCTGTGCTGAAGCAGGGATATCCTAAAAACCTGACCTGTTGGTGGCCCTCTAGGATTGGAGTTGGCCGCCCCTGCACTAATAAAATATTAAATAAAAGCAGTTGCTTTTGTCACAGGTAAGTTGTTCATTTTGAAGGTTCTGCAGTCTAGGAGTTCACGAATGCTTAGGATAGGAAGAAAGATGCCCTAATACGCAGGTTATGATGCTTTACAGCAGATTAGAAAATTGTCTCACTAGAAGTCATCATTGTCTGTCTGTTTCTATAAGGGTAGTATTAGAGAGAGTCATTTTCTAGCAAAACTTACACAGGCTTTAAGATATCTTGCAGTATTATTTCAGCCTTGTTATTACCCAGGGAGTCTCTGTTTCACAGGGGTAAGGGAAGTACCGGTATCATTTGGATCTTTGGGAACAGGCCAGAAGAAGGGGCTAGGAGCCCCAAAACGTTGCCCCCCCCTTTTCCCCTGTTCCCCCCGCTTGTTTTTCCTTATCTCCCGCCCCCGTTTTTCAGTTTTTTCAGTTTTTCTCTTTTTTGTTCCCATCACACCGAGTGTGTTTATTTATTTTTTATACCAATTGTGATTACACTGGATGGGTTATTACACGTGTATCATTGTCTAATACAATTGTTTGCTATATTTGTTTGATTCATAAGTATAGTAAAACATCATTCTTTTTGGCATATCACCTGTTGTCGTTTGCATTTATATTCTTTGTTGAGTGCTGGGAACTACCCTTATGTTCATTATTTTAACTTTGGAGTGAATTAGGGTCCCTCCCTGTTCCCTTGCACTGCACCCTCATTTGCTTAGCGATTCTACGTACTCCTATAGAGGTGCTGTTAAACTTGTATACTTTCTTTAAGAAATCGTATTGGCCATTCATTTAAATGAGCCTTATGTTTCCTTAGTACCATAGTTAATATGGACCTTTATCTATGTGATTGGGTTTTTTCCAAAAATTGTAATAGACATTCACGATTTTTAGGCCTCTGCCCTGACTTTTTGGGCCACTGTCCTGGTTTTCTATTGGTGCCAGGCACACATGCGAGAGCGACCAGAAAGTGCTCATTGCACACGCGCAGTCGGTGCTCGCCATTCGCGCATGCACAGTCATGACATTTGTCCCGGTTTTTAAATGCACACGGAGAGGTGCTGTAAATTAGCCATTTTTGGCTTGTGTGTCAAAGTATTTTTGCTTTTAAATTAATGCTACGGGAAGCATTTTCATACAATGTCTCTCGTGTTTCATGTGCAAATGTGTCAATATATGTCTTCTTGCCCTTTGTGCATGCGTTAGTGATTTGGGTAATGTCAAACGTAGGAGTTAGGGGACAGTTAGAGGCAAATAATATATATTTGCAACATTTATCTGCTATTTCTGATGCCTTTGTGTCTGTGTGATTGCTAGGTTAGAGATGGTGTATCCGGCCAAATGTGTTTCCCGGATTTTCTTGCATTTCCCCCAAAAAATCTGTTTTGTGGTGTAAAATCCGCAGACAGATTTGGTCAGTTTTAATCTGCATTGATCAAAATCCGCCATCCGCCAACGGATTACTAAATCCGCGGATTGGATTCTACAAATCCGTCCACGGGCTGCGGAATCCGCGGAGTGTATTGGTAATAATAATAAAAAATCCACAAAACGCGAATCGCCCTTTTTGAGATTGATCCGCGGACCAATGGAACCGGCCAATCCGCTACGGATCCAGATTCACCAAATAAATGTGCCCATCTCTATGCTAGTATAAACCTACAGATGTTTTTTACCAGATATTGTACGGCAGTAAATTGCATGATCAAGTCCGCAAATCGATCAATTCCGCAACTAGCGGCTTTGTATTGAATTGAAACCCAATAACACGTTAAGACTTGTACCAGTGTACATACGGTATCATGTGATACAGGGTGCAATCATGCTGGCTACTTCTGTATGTGACATATAAGAAATGACATGAGCACGCTCTTTCCATTTGTCTTCGCGGCGCAGCACAACGCGCATTTTCCTTGTCTTGTTCCATAGACCCCATAATAATTTGCCCTGAAAGTAAGGCATTGCCTTTATTGAATCCCTTTTCAGAATGTCACAAAGGGATATTGATTACCTTATTGCTCGCTGTGAGGGAAAATACATTGATTTGCTTCCATATGCAGCCTCTGAATCTTCATTAGGCGCGTTGATAGAGCTGTGTGTATACAGCATATGATCAGCATATCAGGTTCTGTGCCTGATACCAGGATAATGTTCCTCTAATAGCTGTTGAATTTCAACAACCTAAGCAGTTGTGCTTCCAACTGAAGAACAATAGTACAAACAAAATATCAGGTTCTCTGCGGCTTTGTCTTAAGTGCTTTCATCAGATATCTGCCAGACTATGGAAACATTTACCGTTTCCTTTTACCACTTGGTGGTCATTTTCTCATTGCTTGTCCTTCCAATCACTTCTACAAGGATTGTCTCCTTCATGTGTTTATCTCTCTTTCAGTAGCTCTTAGTCTTACCTTTAGGATCTTTACTGCCAGAGTGGCCTACAATGCATTGCTGGCCTCTCTCACATTAGCTTTGGTATTAAAGGGGGAAATATAGGGTTAGGGTTAGGGTTAGGGTTATTGGCTCTTATCTGCTGTCAATATTTTTGGTTGGAAAACTATTTACAGCTGTGTGAAACTTTGAGAATATAGAAAACTAATATGTCTTAAATGGTCTGTGGATCTGTGCCTTTACTACGCTATTAGGGGGCCTAGAAATGCATTTCAGGAGGAAAAAGCTCACATTTAGTACAGTGCCATCCTAAAGCATTAGTAGCCCTTATCAAGAAGTATGTGGACATCTCATAAACAGCTGCTTTAGGTATGTATGTATGTATGTATGAATGTATGTATGTATGTATGTATGTATGTATATATGTCTTTATTTATATAGTGCCATTAATGTACATAGCGCTTCACAGAAGGTAACTGAACACATCATTTTTGGTATGAAATCGGACCTTCTTCAATACTATCATTTTTTTAAATAGAATGAGTAGTTGTGTGTGTTCCCCGGGGGCCCGTCTATGTCTAGCTACACCACTGGTGTTCCCAGCTGGTCGTTCTTAAGGACTTCATGCAAAAATTGTTGATAAAATTCATGAATGTTCTCATTCCAAACATCCTAATTTACATGGAAGATACGTTGTTGTACTTTACACTCTGTGTTTTGTGCTCATCTGAGATTAATATAACTTTGTTTTCTAACTACCCCGAGCTGAAAAATCTAAGTTTTTCTTTATATAGCTTTATAGTAAAGTCATCTTAAACTACAGAAAAGTTAAGACATCTAGAATGTAATTACATCTGGGACACATTCTGTCTGTGCCTTATTAATCTTCATTCCAACACTTGAAAATCAGGATAAGGTTGTGAATGTGTAATCAATGCGTGTTCTTTAGGATGTTTGCACCGAAGCCCAAGAAAGATATTACAGAAGCTAATAGAATCCTTTATTGTTTCCTAGAAATCCATTGGCTCACAAGATAAATCTTCTCAAAATGTGGGGAGCACAGGATTCCAACCAAAAAAGGAGAAAATAGAGGGGGAAAATATGGTGTAGTACAGTCGTTCTAAATTGTGATGTTATTAGTGGATTTTATAATGCACTCACCTGGCCACTAAGGATTAAAGCCACATCAAAAGGTGATATACTGTATAATCAAAGATGGAGTAATGGAGGCAATTTTACAGGAGCAGTGGAGGTAATCTCACAAGGTAGATCTCACAATGCATACGAACAGAAAAGGCCAATAGTGCAGATGGTCTAAACTTTATATATACTGTATAAAACATATAAAAACATGAAAGGGCATCAATAGGAGAAGGTTCCTGGCGTAGGAACGGATCTCCTCATCATCACAATGTTCTGCACCATCTGAAAACATTACATAATACCATGGTTTAACCCCTTCCTCCCAGGGGTGGACAAATTAATAGAGTATATACTAGGACCTGATATAGACATAGTTCCCGGTGGCAGGGAGACCCTTCCCTAAGCCGGAAGCCTGCTTGTATTGATTTCCTTGCAATTTTTATTGCATAGTGCATCCTGACGAAGCAGCAACAGAGCTGCGAAACGCGTGGAGTGATCAAGCTGCAGAGAGAGAGAGGATCAGAGAGGATCAGCTGTGCAGTGCTGTCCTCTCACCCCCACGCAGGCACCGAGACATGTAGTGATGTCATCACACTCCGCCTCCGACTGGCACCAAGCGACATAGAGGGAATCCAGCACCCGAGGGTGAGGGGCCCCCAACATAGCGCAGAGGGACGCCACTGTAACAGACCACCACAGGCAGGACTTCCATCATTACAAGTGGAGGCCTCAAAGAGCCCAAGGAGCCTCACTGCTGACTGAACTTTCCATGCAGATACGCATTCTTTAGACACCCTCTCTGAGTGCGTTTACCATCGGCTTTTAATATAGTAAGTGTTTTATTGTTATTAAAGTTTGGCTATTTTCTCATGCTGCCGTTTTCCTCCTTGTATGCGCTTCTATCACAACACACACACACACACACAGACACACACACAGACACATATATATGTATATATTTAGACCATCTGCACTTGTGGTGTCTTTTCTTATTTTCACATTGTGAGATGACGTCACTGTTCTTGTAAGATTGTCTCCATTGCTTTAATTTTGATGACATGGAAGAGGAATTATACTAGAGGATCATCTCATCAGAAAAGTATTCCATCTCTGATTATATATCATCTTCTGATGCGTGAGTGCATTATATTATCATATCCACTCATAACTTATCACAAGTTACAACTACTGCACCATATTGTTTTCCCATAGTCTCCTTTTTTGGTTGGATTCCTGCGCTCCACACACTGTGAGAAGATTTGTCAAGAAGAACTACAGTACTAGGACCGTTTATTTGGGTTTTGAGTAGCAATCGTTTGGTTACGATTGCTATTTGATTGTGTTTGTTTTAGATCACTTTGTTTTCATGATACCGTATTATATATATTGTTCTACTACATTTATTCACTATAATCATTCACTTTGCACTGGTGCACTGAGTAGTTTTAGGAGTGCCCAGTATATTTTTTGTTTCTGCTCCCAAGATAATGTGTCTGTAAATACGTACATACATACATACATACCTGTACATACATACATACCTGTACATAAACACACACACACAAACACACACACACACACACACACACACACACACACACACACACACACACATACATATATACATACATACATAGCAGATTTCTAATCCCCCCAATGTTGGACTTTGCATAGATAGACATCTTATTGATTCTTTGCGTCTCTTCTCTTTCTCCCTATTTACATAACGATCTTTTCCATTTCAGTCTGTCTGCCAGGGCTCAGGTTTTCTCTATTCTCATGAGGAAAAAAAATGTCTTTACCCCACCAGCATCTTCAGCACATTGAAGATCAATGCATTGCCTGCCGGCGACCTGCCACTAATGAGTTAAATGTTTAAAGAGTTACTCGGTGCTCTCTTTTGAAAGATCAGATCAGGGCTAATGTCCAATAAACTAACATGTTACTGCTACTTTAATGCAAGTAGAGAGATTTCTCCTGCAGGCTGTGCAATTGCATATTTGTAAGCTAGCAGCAGACTTGTGTTAATGTTCCAAGACGAGGAGGAGTAAGATTTGCTAAATCTAAATCATTTGGCACTTATGACTTGTATATATTGGTAATGTCATATTGGGTGGCATCAATCTCAACTGGCTTCCCCACTGTCTAATGCAGAAAGACATGACCTATGAAAACTAATGCCAGGTGCCACAATGCAATACCTGTCTTGTAGTCTTCCCTTAGAGGCTACTAAACTGGCCTACTGGGCTTTCACATTTAGTTAACAACTTCCCCAGTGAGCTTTAAAGGGACAGTTCCACATAGTGTTCATTGTAGGTGGTTTCCTTACAAAGATTTAATCACCTTCCAAGTAAAAATGTCACTTACTTATTTACTGCGTGTAAAAGTGAATGTTTTTATTGTCGTCGGGTCTGTGTAATTGTAACTTTATGTGTATTATTGTTATGTTGGCCAAACCCTGTAAACCATCCATATTTAGGATATTAAACATGTCACTGCCATTTGTTGTTTGGGCCTTAGAGGGACGGCATCTATTACAGGGCTGGCCAACTCCAGTCCTCAAGGGCCACCAACAGGTCCGGTTTTTAGGATATTCCTGCTTCAGCACAGGTGGCTCAATTAGTGGCTCAATCCCACAGGACATTTAAACCCCCACGTTTTAATTGCAGAATGTAGTCTGAAAATCTGCCTGCAAGCATGCAGCGTACAGTAAATAACTCCATAACGAATTCCTGCCCTATATAGTTGAATGTAACGTTTAGTACCTAAGGCACCATGTGACAAAGGGAGTTGCCCAAGTCCCCTGGCCTGTTCAGAAGTTAACATCAATAGTACAACAGTTGGAACTAAACAGGTCCTTTGTTTCTAACTGCTCTCAGGGATGTTATTGCACCGATCAACTGTATAAGGATTCTTGAAGCCATATCATTTTTGAGCAGTCCTAAGCATACAATCTCTATACCTCCACCTGCCATGGTGAAGGTAAAAACAATCAGGTGATACCATTTGATAAACCTCATATTAACATCTTTATTTAAACTCTTGTGCAGGCTTTCACAGTACTTGTTTTCCAATATGAAACACTGGTAGAGCTGAGACCAATAGTAAGAACAGATGTGGTTATTTTCTCTATTACATTCCCAGGAGAATGGTTTCATGTTTTCAAGGCTTCAGACCTTGAAGAGTTTATTGATTTTATTTTGGTGGTAAGTAATCAAGAAATCCACTGGTAGCGATCTTTGGTTTCAGTCCCACTTGTACTTTAGCTGTAAAGAATTGGTTCCGTTGTCTTTGCTACTCACTAGCCTAATATTACAGTGATTGCTAGTACTCTGATCTAAATTCTTTCTGCAATTAATATCCAATCTGTCATTTGACTGAGCAAGGTATATTCACAATTAATACGGTCTTCAAAATGCATGAACTTGCCTGAAGCTTTAAAACTGCTTACAGTTATCGCTCTCTCTCCAAACAAGAAACATTTTTGTAAAAAGCATGATAAATGAATACTATATAGTAATTTGAACATTCTTATTAACTGTATATTATTTAAACTAGCATTTGTAATAACTTCATTTTGTTTCACTCAGTTTGAACTGTTTAAACTTTCCTACATTAACGTTCGCCTAATGCAGGGGTGCTCAACTCCAGTCCTCAAGAACCCCCAACAGGTCAGGTTTTCAGGATATCCCAGCTTCCGCACAGGTGGCTCAATCAGTCCTTGCTTCAGCACAGCTACTGAAGCAGGGATATTCTTATAACCTGTCCTGTTGGGGGCTTCTGATGACTGGAGCTGAGCACCCCTATCCTAATGCATCAACACTTAAGTAAAAAAATGCACTATACATATCTTGTTTATATGCAGCTGAAAGGTACACGTTAGGCCATCGTTGATGTTCTGATTGTAAATAATTTAGGCACCAGCTTCACATTCTGTTACTTAAAGCAAATACCCAAGAAAAGCTATGCTAAAAAAAACTCATGCATCTTAGTTGTAGGATTTCATAACTGGTACGCTAAGGAACAAGTCGTTGTGTAGCCACCAAAAATATGTTAATCCCATTCCTTAGATTGGCACTTTATAGCAGCAGTCTGTGTTTTATGGGGAAATAAACCCCTTATATGCAACAACGCACATGGGCCCGATGTTTATGTATGAAGAGTGTAGTATCAGCCACGGAACTACCCATATGCTTCATTAAAGAGGTGTGTTTTAAGAAAGGTATTAAAAGGCGGACTGCCAACGTAGCCGGGTCTGGGTTGGAGAGCGGGTTAGTCCTAATAGTTGCCACAGTCTTGGAATGGAGAGGTCAGAATAGTCAGACCATTAAGCCGTGGTCTGGGGTTGGAGAGGTTACATTAGTAAATTATCTGTAACAAATCTCACGTTTCTGTGAAACTAGGTATTTTGCAAGCTAACATTGGGTTCTCAAATACAATTCTTAAAAGTACCATTCATGTTAACCTGCACCACAGTGTAATGGTGGGACTTAAAAATGCACATGTGGAGGTAGGTTATATCCAGATGTGTCACATGTGCCTGATTGGAATACATTTTGTAACATGATGTGACAAGATTGAGATTACCAGATGGAACTCAGTATGTTATGATATTCCTGCCAGATGAATTTCAGAACATATAAAGAAATAATAAGAACCATTTATTCAAAAAATATTTAACTCTGAGCACACTTTATCCTATCACAAATAATGAGGCAAATAACGGAGTTATTCAACAAGACAAAGAAGGCAAGAAAGTCTTGTGATCTTTTATACCATTAGTATGTAACATAATGTAGCATTTATTTGTATCATAAAATGATTAAATAGGTATAACATAATATGTAATTATTAAAATATATACAATATAATGTATGCTAAACACATTGAATATATTTAGAATTTTGCACAATAGGCAGGGCCGTCTTAACAGCATTATAGGCCCCCGGGTATAGCAGTGCACTGGGCCCCACCTATACAACCACTCACAGGAATAAAAATGTCAATTATCGATAAAATAAACTTATATTTAGTGGTACCTCCAGACATGCGATGCAGACCTGCCAACTCTCCGCTACAAGTTGTAATTTTTCTCCTTCTACCGAGTTAGCGGGAGATTTGAATGTTGAGGCGGGTGATCGGAAAATTAGTGTTAAATTCTGGTCTGTGCACAGATTAGCGTGGGGCCCCTAGGCTCGTGGGGCCCCCGGGCAACTGCCCAGCGTGCCCAGCGTGCCCATGCGTTAAGACGGCACCAACAATAGAGTATCTTTACAAAACTCTACAGTAGTTCCTCAAATGTGCATTTCTCTTGGGTATTTCAGTCTTTCCATATGTTTTCTGCTGGCATTTTTATGTCTGACCTGGCCAGATATGACTGGACATTATAAAATATGTTGTAAATAGGAGATACTGTATATATATATATAACCTATCAAATGCTCACTATAATTTGTACTACTAATATTGATTATTCTATTGTCTGTGCAAAGAAAGAGAAAAACAGCTTGATGTTATCAATACAGCTGTTTAATTTGATTGCAAAGAACCTGAAGGAATTCATAATTTAACAGTTTTCAATAGCAAATCAATGTACTACTTGAACATTGTAATGCCTCTCTATACATCAACAAAGTGACAGAAAGACGGTATGTTATTGGATAGAAAATACACATCAACAACATTGCTTAAGTAGTGGAACATATGGGAATTGATGTACTTTTTCCTCAAAGCATTAACATATATTATAGGTAAACTGCTAAAAATGTCAGCATTATTGAAGTCCCTGCTCTCTGATTGGGTTGTTGGCCTGAGGGACAAAAAAATAACCAGAGGAGCAAAATTATCCACGGTTGATGGGGTCAAAAACCATCCGGGGGTGGGTGGTTTGGGAGAGCTGATGATCTGGATGGGTGGGAGGAGTGTATCATGATCACTGGAAGACGGATGCTAATACAGGGGCGGGGGAGAGGAGGTTCTTGCATTATATCCCCCTTTATGCAGTGTGTGTATATGTATATACTGTATGTTTATGTTATATTGTTTAATTTATTTATAAACATGTGTTACCAGGAAGTAATACAGTGAGAGTTACCTCTCGTTTTCACGTATGTCCTGGGCACAGAGTTATAACAATACATGGTTACATTAAATGAACAGGGTTATACAGTCAGTTCAGACCTTTTATGAAATCACCAAACATCAGTGAACAGCTGCCCTTCAGCTGTGCCAAAGGCTGTCCGCCTTTGGAGCGACGCAGATGTACACTGAAGTGGTTCAGGTTGAATTCAGCTATGAATTCAAAGTTCTTTGTCACCTTGGCTTATTAACATTCCAGTGGGTGGGGTTGACGTTCCACAAATGGACCTTCTTTAAAACTTTTTGCTACTGAACGGTCCTGGACTCCCTGTGCGGCCCGCGATGACCTCCCCCCACCCTCCAGCCCGCACTGCAGACACAGGAGGGAAGGAGCACCAGCATTTTGACACGCTCCCCACCCCCTCCTGAGCCCACTCTGCCGAGCGCTAGCATTGTGATGTCTCCCAAGTCGTCCCCCCCAAACCCCATTTGCCTATTAGGGAAGATCGGCAGCAGTTTGATGCGATCCCCTCAGGCAGAGAAGAGAGAAGGAACAGAGCTGAGGCCGGTCTGACTGCAGAGGGTGGGGGCGGGGTCTGACTGCTGAGGGTGGGGGCGGGGTCTGACTGCAGAGGGTGGGGGCGGGGTCTGACTGCAGAGGGTGGGGGTGGGGTCTGACTGCTGAGGGTGGGGGCGGGGTCTGACTGCAGAGGGTGGGGGCGGGGTCTGACTGCAGAGGGTGGGGGCGGGGTCTGACTGCAGAGGGTGGGGGCGGGGTCTGACTGCAGAGGGTGGGCTGCGGGGTCTGACTGCAGAGGGTGGGGGCGGGGTCTGACTGCAGAGGGTGGGGACGGGGTCTGACTGCAGAGGGTGGGGGTGGGGTTAGTGACAGCGGAGCCTCAGCAGTGAGAGCAGGAAGTGAGGTGCCTGCTGCCAGGGACCAAGATGGCTTCCCCCCCTTCCCTCCAGCCATGCTCCACAGTGAAAGGTAGGAAACCCCCCGCCCCCTGCAGCTGGTCCTCAGAGCTAGTGGCAGTGTGGCAGTGTGGCAGTGTCAGTGTGGCAGTGGCAGTGTGGCAGTGGCTGTTGCTGTGTGGCAGTGGCAGTGTGTCAGAGTGTCAGTGTGGCAGTGTGGCAGTGGCAGTGTGGCAGTGTAGCAGTGACAGTGGCAGTGTCGCAGTGTGTCAGTGTCAGTGTGGCTGTGTGTCAGTGTGGCAGTGGCAGTGTGGCAGTGGCAGTGGCAGTGTGGCAGTGGCTGTGGCTGTGTGGCAGTGGCAGTGTGTCAGAGTGACAGTGGCAGTGTCGCAGTGTGTCAGTGTCAGTGTGGCTGTGTGTCAGTGTGGCAGTGGCAGTGTGTCAGTGGCAGTGTGGCAGTGTCAGTGTCTTTGCCTGTGCAGGTCAGTGTCTGTGCAGGTCAGTGCCTGTGCCTGTGCAGGTCAGTGTCTGTGCAGGTCAGTGCCTGTGCCTGTGCAGGTCAGTGTCGGTGCCTGTGCAGGTCAGTGTCTGTGTCTGTGCAGGTCAGTGTCAGTGTCAGTGTCTGTACAGGTCAGTGTCTGTGCCTGTGCAGGTCAGTATCTGTACAGGTCAGTGTCTGTGCCTGTGCAGGTCAGTGTCTGTACAGGTCAGTGTCTGTGCCTGTGCAGGTCAGTGCCTGTGCAGGTCAGTGTCTGTGGGTTGGGGTTCGGTTTTGATATGATGATGATCTCTGGGAGGGGGGGGGAAGAAGATATGATGAGGATAATGAGGGGTGCTTGGGGAAATATGATGATGATTATGATGATGATGATGATGATGATGATGATGATGATTTTACCCGTGCGACCCAAATCAGTTTTCTTTGGAGCAGTTCGGCCCTTCTCACTTTACAAGTTGTGCAGGCCTGGTGTAAGTGATCACACACACTCTGCTACTGCAAATCATATAGGAAACCTTCTTCCATTCAGATCTTATTCACACAACAGGCTCCCAATAGAAATGAGCAAAAGTACCATAATATTCTATGAACGTCATAAGGCCCACTAGTGATCTGACACTAGTGATCTGACACTAGTGAAATGCAGGGAATATTGTACGAGTACTGTAAAGGACTCTAACATGAATGAGGACGCTAACATATGTGTTTTAGATAAACACCAAATTCACAAACTTAAGTTTAATACTACAGTCATTGACTAAGCCAATCTGTGCTGAAGCAGGGATATCCTTAAAACCTGACCGGTTGGTGGCCCTTGAGGACTGAAGTTGGCTACTCCTCAAATAGTAAAGGTTTTAATATCGCTGAAATGCGCTCCAAGCTTTCCTAACAACACCTTTGCCAGTGTTAGGACAAGCAACCTTGTACCACAATTGAGTCGTTGGGTAACAATGAATGGGTCCGCCTGAGACCGATGTAATGTTGATACCAGGATGTTGTAGCATACAGTATGGTTTGTAGAGTATGTAAGTAATGTAGAGCTGAATGCTGAGTGTGCAGTACAGATGCAGCGGCCATTATCCGATCATTTACCTGGGTTAAATCACGCACTATACCGCGTGGTGGTCCGAGATGGTCCTCTGCAGACTAAATGGCCCATCGGATGAACACAGCGGGGGTCCCTACTGTGTTAATCCTACCGGGGTCTGCCTGTCTGTAAGAGACGCGCAGTAAGAGGCTGAATCAGTCACGCTAACTGCGCGCCTCTAACAGGCGATCGCGGGGGGAATTATTTAAAATCTAACACTACAGTATTGTAGCAGGGGGTCTCCGGAGTGGAACCACATTGATTTCAGGTCCCGGGACCCCCTATGTCCTGAGATAAAGGCCCTGTTATGGGGTGCCGGTATCCCGCCATGTAAAAATCCTGTGGGTCACGTGACCGTGGTATTTTCACATTGGCGATACCGGCACCCTATAACAGGGCCTGCACCCTATAACGGGGCCTGCACCCTATAACGGGGCACCCTATAACGGGGCCTGTATCTCAGGACGTATGGGAAGTAAAACCTTACTTTACCTCCACTGGAGTCTAGTTCCGCTCCTTCTAGAATGGATGAATTTTGTGTGCACTGGATAATTGTTTTGTATGTCTTTATTTATATTATTTATAATCTAAAGATTCATTTTATTTCTTGTTTTTTATATGACCGTGTAAACGAATCAGCATGAGATGAGATCAATATGCTATTGAGTAGTTTAGCTAACTATGCTTGTTGTCTAAATTGGTTGGTGAAGACGTACAGTACCCTCTTCTAAATAATTAACTTATCTGATACAATTTAAATTGAAGATCAATGTACTTAAAGTATGGGCTCTTGTATGTAACTGTCTTGTTATTCTTTTTAATGGTCTTATCATTGAAAACTAACAAACAATATACAGATTACTATTATATACTTATTTGGGGACATCATTTGAAATCTTTGTAACTGGGAAAGATATGGATGAATTGTTCTATTACCCAAACATAGGTCTTAATTACTGTTAATATTTGTTATTAGATATTAATAGTGTTAATCCTAGTAGTGTTCATTAATATAAAACTATTTCAGGAATAATTGTGAATAATTTAGAATTGTGTTCTAAAGATTCAGATGAATTAACACCATGATGTGTATAAGATGTTAGAAGATATTCTGTGTCTAATGCTATACTTGTATCTTTGTTTTCACTAATCATCCAATCAATATGGTTTGACATTTTTTTATTGTAATGAACTGTTGAAATGTCCCAGTAAACGAACACAATGCTCCTTTACTATTTCCTAACTAGAAGCATAGTGCATATTTTGTTTAGGTTCTGACAGCACAGAGCCGAAAAAGCGAGATCTAAGACCTTAGGACCGCAGTGAAGGCTCATCTGGGCATGTTCTTTTCCTGGAACTTTGCCTTTTCACACTCTAGGGGAAAGCTGCTGTCAATTGTAACACATTTCCTTTTTTTTTTTTTTTTTTTAACCAAAGGTTAAATTCAGTACAAAAACTTCTTCTGAAAAAGGTGATACATAATCAGTTTTCAAAGTTTCAGAAATTTCAGAATAATATAGTATAGCAGGGTCCCCCGCTGGGCCCCCTTATCTCTGGGAGTGTGCGGAGGCGACCGAGTCGCCGGTGGCTCCCCTTGCAGGGCCCCGCCATGTATAGAGTGATTGCGCATGCACAGAGAAGGCGGCCATCCCAGTGAAGGTACCTTTGAGGACTACAGCCCCCAGCATGCCATGGGGATGAGACCATGTTAATCAGCACAATCAATGGGGCTACAACCTTCCCCTTGCATACATATACTATTCGCACGCTTGGAGCACACCAGTCGGAGCTGGGACGAGGAAGGGGTATGGAGTGCATGTGCAGGGAGTCAATGACCCCTGCACTAGGCCAGAGACCCCTCAGGCCCCAGCTAGGCCCTGACTCCCACATAGATTGTGGCTGCGCTAGGGACTTGCCCTTAGATAGGGACATTGCCCGCGTAGCATCTCCGTTAGGGATACAGTCAGGACGTGGCTGCGGACTGATGCTGCGGCGGTCTTGGACCAGGCCACCATACGGAGAGACACTATCCAAGGTGGGACACTCCTACCGGACACCACCCAATGCGGAGGCGGACTTGTGGCTGACGGCGTGGGACCGAAGGCCTCTATCTACCGTTTGCTTCACTGGGTGTCGTAGTGTACACACATAAGTGGGGCAGCGCTGTCTCTCACATTTGGGCGGGAGTTGCTTCTTGTGGACACCGGGATGATTGGGTGCCAAGGGCCCCTCAGGACTGTGGCAGAAGGAGAGAGGACTATATCGCCAGTGTGTGGACACCGGGTTGAGGGGTTGTTGGAGGGCACAGTCGTGCGTGACTGAGTTAACTTATGGTGCGTAAAAAAAGTGACAAAAACCCTCCACAACAAAGCAAATATGCAAATGGAAATACAACTGTATGCTCATCTGCATGTCTTAGGCAGGTACGCAACCCCGCCTTTCACCATTATCACCCAACACACAGCACTTCCACTGCAGCAAGGGATTCTGGGGAATGACATGCAAATGAGCATACAGTGCCACTTTTTGCTTCAAAAACCATTTTTAACATGGTTCCCTATAGGCATAAGCTTGCTGCATGGTCACAGCTTTGAGCACAGCCAGGGTTAAGGTGCATACCCAGAAAACTCACCCACAGACAGCTGTTTTGACCTTAATGGGTCTCATCAGTGTGGGGTTGGTAAACTGGGTATGCAGAGAAGCTAAAGGATGGGGTTTATATATATGTTCAGTATTTTTTTTGCCTGCAGAAAATCTGTTGTACGTACAGGCGGGTGTTTTACTGTATGGGGTTCCTGTAACGGGGTTATCCCACATAATAGGATCCCGTACAGGTGGAGGCGCTACCAAGTGATTACTCAGGTACACCCCAGGCTCCCAGCAGCGGAGGCTCAGGCCTCCTGTGAGACGCAGGTACAGCAGCACATACACAGTAGCAGGGTGGGGGAACATGAGCTACAATGGTTTATTCAACATCTGCCCAGTATTGATTAACTGTGAAAAGCCCAAAACCAACATTTTATCAGAGATTAAAATCAGTTGAAAATTACTGTTGCTCAATGTTTTTTTCTCTGCAGCATCAACTAAATAAATGATTCACTTGTGAGGATGTATTACATTTTATGGTAGTTAATTTAGTCAATGACGTCATGGTACGTAGCCTTAGTAACACGCCAACTCTCACTATTTTATATTTTCAATCTCCCATCCTTAAGCAGGGACCTTGTTACCTTCTGTACCAGTGCATGTTAATGTGGTAATTTTATTGTTAACTCGCTAACTCTCACTATGTTTATGTTATTCACTGAATAACTCTTTCAGACATTTAATTTGACTTCATGCCTTAAACTGAATAAATTGTACTCCATGTGGATCTTTACATGTTCTACACAGGCTTACAGTAAGCTTCCATTGAATGCATTGGCACATTCGTTAAAGATCCTTGATGGCAATACTGCCATAACAAGCCTCCTGTGTGATCTTGAAATGTAATACTCTTAGAATTTAGTTTTCTTCACTTCATTTCATAGGATCACTAATATGGTCAAGGCAAAAAAATGTAAGAAAGCTCCTGATTGATAAAACTCGTGTCTCTCTAAACAAGCAATAAAATGAAAATGTGGTTGGCCAAAGAACTCATAATAGGCTTAATTCCCCTGGGAGTGTTCCAGTGCCACCACCACAGCCTTGCTTTAAATATACTGTACGTGTTAATTTCCCATGTTGCAATACCAGTACTTTTATATAGCATGACTTTATATACCATGACTTAAACCAGGGGTGCGCAAACTGGGGGGCGCTCCCCCAGGAGGGTGGGAGATTTTGCTGGGGGGGCGCGGGCGGTTGCACTTGTTAGTCCTTTTTTGGCATGTAATTCTGTTTATGTAATATACATACAGTATCTCTGTGCCCCCATTGTACCACGGAATATGTAATATACATATCTCTGTGCCCCCATTGTACCACGGAATATGTAATATACATATCTCTGTGCCCCCATTGTACCACGCCACGGAATATGTAATATACATATCTCTGTGCCCCCATTGTACCACAGAATATGTAATATACATATCTCTGTGCCCCCATTGTACCACGCCACGGAATATGTAATATACATATCTCTGTGCCCCCATTATACCACGCCACGGAATATGTAATATACATATCTCTGTGCCCCCATTGTACCACGCCACGGAATATGTAATATACATATCTCTGTGCCCCCATTGTACCACGCCACGGAAAATGTAATATACATAACACATACCAGAGGGTAACAATGTGTTATGGGCCAACAAACGCCCCTTGTCTTTGCTCTACTCTGTCCGGTGCTGATATTTTAAATACTTTTGTTTTCTATATTTCCTGTTAGATACACCTTTTTTTTGTATCTAGCACAGACACCCTCTTGAGGAAGTGACACATGGTCACGAAACACGTAGGGAGGAGGAGGTTAGTACTGTGCGTGTGTGCCGACCAACTGCTGAATCCATCCGGTGCTGGAGAGGTGACCCGCGCCACTGACGTCATCAATCGGCGTGTGACTGTGTACGTCTCCGTTCCTGCCTGGTTGGAAGCAGGTTGCGGACGGCATTCGTAAGTGGCACCACTTGCCCTTACTTATTGTAAGTGTGGGTAGTGTGGCCTTTTTTAATTGTATTAAAGTGTATATGCGTATTACACTAGGCTGTTTTATTTTCTTTGTACATTGGCTGTTGCGGTATATGCTGCTCCCGCGAGGGCGCCATCAAGTACAAGGATGATCATCCCGTTAACCACATGGGGTCCGTGGATATCGAGGTGGAGAAGGGCCCTGTAACAGATTCTCTCCCCTGAACCAAAAAGAGTATATCTTGTAAGTTGGGATTTTCCCGTTTTTGGTTAGGGCATTGTGATCTATTATACTGCGCAAGTGGTGTGTCTTTGTTCTTATGTGATTACAGAAACCACCTGGAATCAATTCTGAGGACTATTCAATCCATTCAGAACTTTTGTTGGTGTATCCATCCATCTGCCAGGACTGTCATTCCATCCAGGACTGTCTTTGGAGTATGGTGTTGTGGACATCAACTCATTAGCACCGGGGACACTGCTTTTGTATATGTATTTTGTTTAGTAGATTTGGAACCGTCTATTCTTTGTCGTCCCCATGGCTGCTGATTTTTGCACTTACACAGAAATTGTTTTAGTGTATTCACCATTTTCACACATTATTTGTTGGATCGAGCGCTGATAGAGAGTGTTTTTAGTTAGTAGGTTGTTGTTCAACTTTGAGGATGTAAGTTGGAATTTAGACCAGGGTAAGGACGCGCTTATAGTGCCGGCAACAGCGACGTAACTGTGACACTGACGTCATGCTCCGGTCGCTGGAAAAATCTAATTGAAAATACTTCCAGCGATTGCGACCAAGCCGTCACGCCGTCGCGTCGCGCTTACTATAAGCGATAACGTGATGGCATTAATGCATTTGTTTTGGCGTGACGTTGCGTCGCTGTCGCCAGCACTATAAGCGCAGCCTAATGCAGTTGTGGTCTTCTTAGATTTTGCAAAGTCTATTGATAAGGTGCCACACAAGGTTAGTGTACAAAATAAAGCAAATTGGACTCAGTTATATTATATGCACCTGGATTGAAAACATGTTGAAGGACAGACAACAAAGGGTTATCATAAATGGAACCTTTTCAGGTTGGGCTAAGGTTGTGAGTGGAGTACCTCAGGGATCGGTACCGGGACCCCTGCTTTTTCATTAATAGCATCTAGTGTAGAGGACCATGTACACTTAGGTCCATTAGGCTATCTAATGTGACTCTGGCCTAAATTTACGGCATGTTAATAATTATAACAAACACAAATACAGACCAGCGCCCACAATAATAAATGTCCACTGAGTCCAAGTTAAGTCCAATTCCATTCAGTAGATCCGTTACATGTGAAAAGATATAAGAAGAAAAATCATCATAGTGTATAAAGTATAAACAATTTACATATAACAAACTGACTGACAACAAGCAACATAGAACATGAAACACAGAAGCTGATGACATACAAAACTAATTTATTTAAGACAAGGAAGCCTGTTGCAGCGGATCATCAGGGGTTAAAACCCAAAACCCTACTTACAACAGGATCGGATAAAACACGCGTTGAACACCACACAAGGGCAGTAGTTGGACGAAGAAAGTCCTCTGCAGACACCTGCACAGGTGGGGAGTAGTCACACACTTCTCCCTCTGGCCGAAAGGATCTCAGCAATGGCGCCGCAACTTGCAGGGACCGCAACACGTGACGCACTTCCGACTTCCTCCAAGGCGCCGTGACCTCTGACCCTACGCGTTTCGTGACGACGTCACTTCCTCAGGGATTTGGATAGGTGGAGGTGGAGTTAAAATATATACACCTCAATCGGCTATGATTGGAGCAGACTTAAGCCCTAATCAAGTATAGTTTAAAGCAACAGCCTCTGGTAAGACAAACTGAACAGTAACAGACATAGGTTAACAACAGTAGACCCAACAATACAATAAAACAAAAAACAAAAGACAAAATATCACTTACATGACTAACATAAAATAAAGACAAATTCTAATAGTAGAAAGAGCGATAAAAATACATTAATGCTAAAATACAGTAATGTTAGACTCGTGCATTATCAGCTGAACAAAGACCAAGCTAGAAAAACCTGAACAAAAGCACTTGAGAGAGTTATAACCAGACTTCGTTATTGATAGTGGTTAACCAAAATTGAACATTTTAACACACTCTCATTTTATCAAAAAGACACCCAAATCGAAGTCAATGTTTAAACCATTGGGAGAGTGGGTCCTAAACATTGACTTCGATTTGGGTGTCTTTTTGATCAAATGAGAGTGGGTTAAAATTTTTAATTTTGGTTAACCACTATCAATAAAGAAGTTATAAGAATAATGTAATTTTATCCCAGTTTTACTCATTTGAATAGCGTAGCCCTCCTGCCTCTCACCTGTCTCCCATACAATCTATCCTTAACGCTGCTGCCAGAATAACGCTACTCTTTCCTAAATCTGTCTCAGCGTCTCCCCTCCTGAAATCCCTCTCCTGGCTTCCAATCAAATCCTGCATCTCACACTCCATTCTTCTCCTCACTTTTAAAGCTTTACACTCTTCTGCCCCTCCTTACATCTCAGCCCTAATTTCTCGCTATACACCATCCTGACTCTCGCGTTCTGGTCAAGGATGTCCTCTGTCTACCCCCTTTGTATCTAAAGCCCTCTCCCACCTAAAACCTTTCTCACTGACTGCCCTACACCTCTGGAATGTCCTTCTCCTCAATGTCCGATTAGCCCCCTCTCTATACACCTTTAAGACCTTTCTTAAACCACACCTCTTTATCGAAGCATATGGGTATCTACGCTGGCTGACAATATACATCTCATATGCACGGACCTTGGCCCCCTGCAGACACACTTACCAGGACACCCTCCTACTGTCTCTGTACGTTCTCCCCTCTTACCACTTAGATTGTAAGCTCACCGGGGCAGGGGCTCCTTTTCCTATTGTTTTGTCTGAAGCGCTTATTCCCATTGTTATATAATATTATGTCACGTGTATTGTAAAGCGCTATATAAAAATATTATATATACCGTACATACATACTTTAGTGTAAGTACATTCATTTTCTCAATTTGAAGTAAGATCTCATGGACATTTTTATACAGTATACCAGTGTTTCCCAACCGGCGTTCCCTGTCACCCCGGGGTTCCCTGTCACCCCGGGGTTCCCTGTCACCCCGGGGTTCCGTGAGAGCATCAAAAGGGTGCAGCAGAATTTCACGTTATCCCGGGCAGGGAGAGCGCAGGGCTGCTGCTGTATAATGCAGCCAATCAGGAGGTGTCAGGAGCCTGGGGGGTGGGGCCAAACAGAGGAGGAAGCAGCATGTGCTTGAGAGGAGAGACTGAGTGTATTTGTGCTGTCCTGTTGTGTGTTTTCTCTGTGACTGTCCCTGTCCTGTGTGTATTTGTGCTGTCCTCTTGTGTGTGTTTTCTCTGTGACTGTCCCTGTCATGTGTGTATTTGTGCTGTCCTGTTGTGTGTTTTCTCTGGGACTGTCCCTGTCCTGTGTGTATTTGTGCTGTCCTGTTGTGTGTTTTCTCTGTGACTGTCCCTGTCCTGTGTGTATTTGTTCCGTCCTCTTGTGTGTGTTTTCTGTCTCTGTCCTGGGTGTATTTGTGCTGCCCTGTTGTGTGTTTTCTCTGTCCCTGTCCTGTGTGTATTTGTGCTGTCCTCTTGTGTGTGTTTTCTCTGTGACTGTCCCTGTCATGTGTGTATTTGTTCCGTCCTCTTGTGTGTGTTTTCTGTCTCTGTCCTGTGTGTATTTGTGCTGTCCTGTTGTGTGTTTTCTCTGTGACTGTCCCTGTCCTGTGTGTATTTGTTCCGTCCTCTTGTGTGTGTTTTCTGTCTCTGTCCTGGGTGTATTTGTGCTGCCCTGTTGTGTGTTTTCTCTGTCCCTGTCCTGTGTGTATTTGTGCTGTCCTCTTGTGTGTGTTTTCTCTGTGACTGCCCCTGTCCGTTGTGTATTTGTACTGTCCTGTTGTGTGTTTTCTCTGTGACTGTCCCTGCCCTGTGTGTCTTTGTTCCGTCCTCTTGTGTGTTTTCTCTGTCCCTGTACAGTGTGTATTTTTGCTGTCCTGTTGTGTGTCTGTGTTTTCTGTCCCTTCCTCTCCTGTTGTGGGGGTGCCTCAGCAACTGAACACTGTGATTAGGGGAGTCTCAAGAGAAAAAAGGTTGGAAACCCTTACAGTATAGTGTAACTCCCCTTTTTGCTTTTGTGTCATTTTTCTTCAAGCTCATTCTTTTAATACTGTGGTACATAAGAACAAAAAGGTTTGGACGTACGTTACATTATTTTCGTAATCATATTCTACAACTGGAGCAATAGACTTTGATCAGTTCTTAGTATGAACCCTTTGAACATACAAGCTGTGACTTAAAGGTGGCTTGGGAAAACTCCCTACTTAGAGTAATAGTGAATATCGTAAAACTTAATTAACATGCTTGTACCTGACACTTACGGGTTTTCAAATAAAGAATCAACCACAATGGTTTTCTAATAAATAATTAAAATTGGTAGAGTGGATTTGAAAAAAAAATTACATTGTATTTCCCCCTAGATGTGAAGCAGGGGGTCGCTGGGGCCGAACTGTGGTAATTTCAGCTCTTGGGACCTCTGCTCATCGGGATACCTCTAAACGTGATGCCAGTATCTCAATCCTATTTAAAGTTCCCATGTCACGCACCTTTAAACTGCCATATTTTATGTATCAATTCAGTCCCCCCTACAAATTTCACACAACAGCCAAGTTAAACATTTTATTTTGAGCGCTTGAAGATATCAATGCACATTTATAGCAGCAATCCTGCCATCTTAGCCCTCCTTCCACTTCCAAACGCTCTATATTTAAAGCTCTGGGGACGTCCGCTTCCCGAGATACTGGCCAGGGAATTCGATAGCATTACATTTATGGTTTGCTCATAAAATGTACATAAAATTGCCGACCAATAGGAAGCTCCAATGGAGGACATCGCGGCTTTCTATTGGTCTGCGGGACCCGTGATATTTTGCAGCCATTTGTTTTTCCTGGAGGGAGATTTAAATCTGGTATCTTGGATGGGAACTGGGCTAACTCCAGATTGAATATAGCATGGAGGGGAACAAGAAGTAGGGGCCATTGCTGCTTTAAGGGACTGTCAACAGATTTGTGGTTTGTTGGCATCAGCCATAAGGTAGCCGTTGCAATGCTATTCTGTGTGTATTGTTCGTACGTGTTGAAACGTCTAGCTATTAATGCCTGGCAGTTGTGTGAGTCAGCCCAGAAGTCCCTAAAGCTGACTGTTCAGAATTCCTGCTCAGGTGCTCTGGCGTCTTGTGACTAACTTCAGTAACTTGACTACAATGCAGTCAGAGCGGCTTCTGTAAAATGCTGGAAGCTAATGTCAAAAGGGGGCATTACTGCACAATGAAGATAAGTTTCTAACTCCAGGGAAATACATGAGAGCTGTAATACACAGAAAGTGTCTATGGTTTATTATACTTTTGGGTTGCTGCAAAATATAGGAAAATACAGGCTTTATGTCGTTCTCTGCAGTTTTAAGGGCATTTTTGAGTGCTGTGCTTGTCTGGAGCCTGAGTACCCGGGAGGACTGACCAGTGTAACTAAAGGTCATGTGAACTTGGAGCAAAAATTCTGACTCTGCAAATATCTTATTCGTTCTGATGAGCAAAATATAAGTGCATTGACCCTTTATGAGCTTGCCCCATTACTTCCCAAATTATAGCGCAGAGACTAAATGTGACTAATCTAAATAATTTGGGGAAAAAAATTAATGACATCTTTTCTTATAGCCACTTTGATATCAGATAGCTTCTTATCAGAGAAAAGGAAAAACACAAAGATCTGCATTGTACCGTAGTTACAGCCAGTGGCCTAACCAGGAATAATCTAGGAGAACAGATAAGAACGGAAAACACCATTTTCTTGCAAACAGTGGCCACCCCTCTCAAAAGGGATGAAAAGCCTAAAATTGGATTATATATATATATATATATATATATATATATATATATATATATATATATATATAGCAAGATACATACAGCGCAACTCACAACAATAATCCAAAACAGTAATTAATACAAATACTATACCTAGCCAATTCAATTTTAAACGAGAGGTATTAACCCTTTAAATACTGACGTGTGTGTGTGTGTGTGTGTGTGTGTGTGTGTGTGTGTGTGTGTGTGTGTGTGTGTGTGTGTGTGTGTGTGTGTGTGTGTGTGTGTGTGTGTGTGTGTGTGTGTGTGTGTGTGTGTGTGTGTGTGCTATGTGTATGTACAATTTCCTTTTAATAAACTTGCAGTAAAAGCAAAACAATGTATATGGGCTGATAAAAATCAATATGACTACAAAAGTTTCGATCTTTGTTATGACAAATGTAAATAAATAAATAAATAAACCTACATTTAGCCTATAATAGTAATAATCCCTTCAGAACTGGCCAGTAATGCCCTGTTCTTCTGGGATTATTATTTAAATATAAACTGTTCTAAAATAAATGGGCTGTGGCAGATACATGTTATCTTAACATAGTGTTATTTTAATCGCAGCGCGCTTTCGCAGGTATCATAGCGCGGTCGCACTGTCCGCTTCCCGCACGCGGCTGATTTAAAACAATGGCCGCTTCTCCTAAAGTGCGTTGTGTATGAGAAATTGCCATATGCCACGGGTTGCAATAACGTTGGCTATGTCATTTTAACACATACAAACCCCTTTCTTTCAAATGGTTACAGCTGCTGAACTGTATATGTGACCTAACTAAAATCTGACTTAGAAGACATGGGTGATAGTTTCAGAACTCTTTGAAAAGAAAGATGAACGCGTGCACCCACACGCTGCACTGTAAGTCTTTGTTGCTGGTCTCTAATGTGGTGACGAACCGTAGAAGTGACGGAACCAGAGAAGTGCAGTCCCCCCCTCTGCCTGGATTAATGCAAAACTGGAACGACGCTCCAGCGCACTCGCCATGTACGGGACCTTGTGGATCACTTTTCTTTAATGCAGGTAACAAGATAGAGACGCAGCGTTTGGGAGCTCTGTCCAGGGTCGGCTCAAATTCCGACGCTGTGAACTTTCTTAACTCCTTCATTGCTCCGTAGTGTGTCTGAAGTACCCCTGGTTGGGAAGACATTAAAAGTAAGGGTGGGCACTTTCACTCGGGTTTTGTTTCTAAAAGGAATTTGTATTTTGTAGGAACTTGACTGGTTTTGGAGATACAAACATATTATGGAAGAAACTCCACATTTTTACATTTCGGGCAAACTGTTTTCAATGTTGAACATTTTGCAAACGTTGGTGATTTAATTTATTTTTTTAATTAATTTCGCTCAGAATCAAAAGTTTGCTCCGAAGTTCGACTCCCATTCGTGAAAGAACTTTAAATGTTTGCGTAGTTCAGATTTTGTAACAGATCAAGGGGAGTAGCTAAACTTGGGATAAAAAACGCTACTTCATACAGATGCAGCCACTTTTCTATTTCTTGCACCCGGGGATTGCCCCGGGAAACACACTGAAGCTATTCCACGCTCGGGTAGAAGCAGCCGTGGGCAGGCCTAAGACAAAAAGGGAGATTTAGAGCGTGTCACCTTCCCTGAAGCTGCAGGAAAAACCATTAATTCCCACAGCCTTAGGGAAGGTAAGTTTGGTTACATCTGTACGTCGCCTCTGGTCACTTCCAGCATTCTTTACTCAGTATTGCATGCATTCTTAATTATGCTTTCACACCTATTTTCTTTGGTATTTATGTCTGTTATCTGTCCTGTTTGTAGTTAGGGTTTCAGGCCTTAGGCTAAGTCCATGGTGTCACAGACCGTGGGGAGATGTCCACGCGGGGCGCGATCAGATTGCCTTAAGGCATTGATCGTGCCCATAGACGCGTCGGGCGGAAACAGGAGGGGGCGTGCATTGCGCCAGAAATCAGTTCAAACGTATTTCTCGGTGCGACAGGCAGGTCACGTGAGCCGTTCGCCCAATGAGGGCGAACCAGCTCTGTGATGCCCCTAGACACGCCCCCCACGGCGCATCTAGCATGGACACAAAATGCACCCGCTTCACGCGGGTGATGTCACACAGGCGCACGCCTCCGTGCCGGCGAAGGCAGTATGGACCTTCCCTAAGTATAAAAATCTTTGTGTTTTAACTCTATTATAAAACAAATGTTGACTGGTATAGAAGGCGTTGTTACATGCCCAATTGCTTCAATTGTATTGCTAATTCAGAACATGTTAAAATCACAATACCGTACCAGGAAGTGCTTTGGACTGAAAGGGCTTTACATTTTTCTGTAGGTTGGTCTGGTTTGAGAATAAATAAAGGTTCACAGCACTGCATGGAAGCAATCGAAATAAGTAACTTCAGTTATGTAGAAACTTGGGAATTAATACATTTTTGAGAATCAATTAATGCAGCTAATCTAGATAGGTAAAAACTCAAGATAAATAATAAGTATTAGGTTAACATGGGAGTCTGACAAATGATAAGCAATACGAAATCTATTTAGCAGTGAGGCTGGACATGGTTTTGCTATATATTACTCCCAGTGTCACTTATTTCCCAGTGGATCAAATTAGTTATTGGCTCGTTGTTTATTTCCATATAAATTAGCTGTCAGTTGTGTCTCTCATTGCTATTACAATTATTACAAACATTGGTATTCCTGGTAACCCTCTGACACAGCCATAAAAAATGGCAATAAATAAGATATTTTACAGCATTGTCAGGTAAAAGTATTGGCATGGTTAATCTGGGAAAACTAGTTATGTATGCCATTGTCATTTTCTAAGTTACAGATCCAAAGTGTGGAAATATAAGTACCAGCACTAACCTGAATTTAAAAGGGTAGGAGACAAGCATGTTAAATTACATCCCCATTGACCTAAATTCATGAACATCTGTTGGACATATAAGCAGCTTGCCCAATATATCAATGTCTACAGTCAGAATTCTGCCACTCACTGCAGCTCCCAGCAATGCAGACCATATTCTGATGTTTCTCTATGAGAAAGCATTGTGTTGTTCAGCCATGGAAAGATCAACCCACTGACGGCTAATGCTATAGCAGATAAATATCATTTGGGTGGAGGAGAAAACTGGCAAACCATTTTAATTATTAACACTGACACACAGTGCTAGATGTCTAATTAGTAGCTATTATCTGATGTCAATAATGAGATGCACAGCGTTGCTGTGTAAATTCAGTGAACTGTTCTCTTTTGCATAATAAGACATCCGTCTATATTTAGACGCAGGCATATCACTGATACATAGTTAGATATTTGTTTGAAATGCCTCTGGGGATTATATGCATTGTTATTAAGAAATATCTGCTACTGTACTGTAACATAGTTACACTGTAACTTTTTTTAAGGCTTGCAACAAGACAAAGAAAATTGGGCCTTGGAATAGGAGTTTTTAGAATCCCTTTGCAGAAAGGGTTTTTAATCGAGCTTTTTACATGCACTTGCGCTGGTGTTTAGGAAGGTGTTAAACGTGCAGTAACTTGCATTCAGGTGAATGGAGGCCAGTGTGTAAGTATTTGCACGTTGATTTAATGCTCACCGGGCTGACTTTGTGTGGGAGATTAGGGTCAGATTTATTTAAGGGTGCTTGGATCTCATTGTGTTTTGAAAATCTCGGCACTTGTTTTAATTTAATGGAACCCCCCTCCCCGACCCCCATTCAACCCCCTCCCCCCATCCCCCCCTGCCCCCCATCCCCCCCCCCTCGCCCCCCCATCCCCCTCCCTGCCACACACACACACACACACACACACACACACACACACACACACACACACACACACACACACACACACACACACACACACACACACACACACACACACACGTTTGGTAAGACTATTGTTCTGTCTTGTTTGGTGGATATTTCACAAAATAGTAATATTAAATTAAGATTATGTTTGGAGCTTCCATATACAAGAGCGTGATTCATGTTTGGAACCCACTCTTAATGGAAATAATTAACTATCCAAATGCTTAACTCGAGATAGAATATCCAGTGCATTGCACATGTAAACACATCCTGGCCTCTCTACACGTAAGTTATTGCTTATTTCCCAGAGTTGGTGCAGGCAATGTTTTATTTTCATGAAGAAAAGAGAGAGGTGCAATGTTTTATTTTCATTTCTTTACTGTGTCCATTTTTAAATTTAAAGGAAAGATTAAGTAAGGATGCCTTTAGGTTATGCCACTCATTACCTGCAAGATCATAAATTGTTGAGCTGGGCAAAACTGAATTTGCAATAATGGTTAAGTACAGATACCTGTACACAATATGCACACACAATGTACAGTATAGTCTACTACAGTGATGTTCAGCCTTTTATGGTCAAGGAACTCTACAGTATTACTATATTGTGAAATTCTGCAGAACCCCAACCCTCTCTAATAGCGCGTCAGAGATCAGATGCATTGTAAGGAACCTCAACCCTCTCTAATAGCGCATCTGAGATCCGATGCATTGTAAGGAACCCCGACCCTCTCTAATAGCCCGTCTGAGATCCGATGCATTGTAAGGAATCCCGACCCTCTCTAATTGCGCGTCTGAGATCAGATGCATTGTAAGGAACCCCAACCCTCTCTAATAGCACGTCTGAGATCCGATGCATTGTAAGGAACCCCAACCCTCTCTAATAGCGTGTCTGATATTAGATGCATTGTAAGGAACCCCAACCCTCTCTAATAGCGTGTCTGATATTAGATGCATTGTAAATTGTTCTGTGTTTGGTACTATTTTCAAATGAACTCAAAATTGCGGGGACCCCTTTAGTGAATGCGGGGAACCCTTTAGGGAATGCGGGGAACCCTTTAGGGAATGCGGGGAACCCTTTAGGGAATGCGGGGACCCCTTTAGTGAATGCGGGGACCCCTTTAGTGAATGCGGGGAACCCTTTAGGGATGCCTTCAGAACCCAAGGGATCCTAGGAACACGGTTGAAAAACACTGCTCCACTGCATATGTTCTCTTCTGCACGACCTTAACCTCGGTCAGTCCAGGGTTACTCTTTGATTGTGTCACCGCACTGTGCACATATAGAGTGAGAAGAAGTGTGAATGAATGCAACTGCATAGGTAGGCAGCAGCCCGTACCTAAACAGTATGACACACGCATGATTTATTTGCTTTCAGAAATAATGTAAACAGTATTTTTTTTCACAGAGGCTTGAAAGCTGCAGCGAAGCATAAGGGCTCCCGAAATTATTTCTGCTTTGGGAGCTAAACACTACTCTTGTCAAATGTAATGTAGTTTATGGTATAAACGTAGTCTTTTTCAATTCCAAGTGCCTTACTGCCAGAGCACCTCCAAAAAATTCTTACCATCATGAGGTTCATTTGTTTTGTGTTTTAATCCATTGCTCGCTCATTCATGGATTTCCAATATATATTCAATTGGGAGAACTCAAACCAAATGACTGTTACTGCCTTTAACATCCTTAACCTATGCTGAGAAATGTCATGCTTTTACATATCAAGGTCTTCCGGTACCCACGTCTTCTCCCTGGATTGTGCCGTGTACAGTACTTTGTTTGTTATAACCTCATTTTCCTAAGTGGAGCATGTTGGCCTTAATATTCTCAGTAACCTGTTGCCATTTTCCTTTGTATGAAGTTAATAAGCAAGTGCTGAGATTTATATCCCCAATTCTCCTCTTCCTTCTTGGTGTGTCTTTAATTGAGTTGAATAGATGTTCTCTGGCTTTGCCATGCAGTGTATTACTGTTATTAAGCTGCCCCTCTTCTCATCTGTTTAGCAGCTGGCTCCTTTGCTGCACTTATTGGTTTTTCCTATATATCCCTCTCTGTTTCCGAGCTGCCACATTTAGATCTCATTGAACAATGGCACTGTCTGATTTTCTTCTACAACTAAAGATGTTTCCTAGTGCAACACGAGGACTGTATGTCCTGTAATAACACTGCCAGAGCAAATCTCCATACCAGGAATCAAGGAATTGAGTACAAAACACTAGATAAAGCAGTGGCTAAATAATTAATGCCAAAGTTTGAACAAAATACAGACAAAATTCAAAAGTCTGTAGATGATCTAAAATGGGAGCTTAATGCTCACTCCACAATGGTGGAAGAACCAGAGGACCACAGAGGTTTATTTATTTATTTATAAAATATTTTACCAGGAAGTAATACATTGAGAGTTACCTCTCGTTTTCACGTATGTCCTGGGCACAGAGTAAAACAAATAATACATGGTTACAAATACAGTTACATAAATGAACAGGGTATACATTATATACAAGACATTGCGTGCACAGTTAAAGATAATATATATTATGAGCGTATGAAACAGTTACAGACCAGATTAAAGTGTGAGACAGCCTTAGATTTGAAAGAACTTAAACTGGTGGTGGATGTGAGAGTCTCTGGTAGGTTGTTCCAGTTTTGGGGTGCACGGAAGGAGGAGGAACGGCCGGATACTTTGTTGAGCCTTGGGACCATGAATAAATAGTCTTTTGTAGTCTGATCTCAGGTGATAAGTGCTGCAGGTTCAATAGATATTTTAGAAGTTCAAGACTCTGGAAGAACTGCAAAAAAAAACCCCCAATATACTAAAAGATTAAATTAGATAATTTAGAAAACCGGTCACGTCGTAATAACCTGAGTATTTGGAGTCCCAGAAAATGTGCAACAAACACAACTGGGTGACTTTTGCACAAAATGGTTACCAGAGACTGAAACTTGGCCCAGATGAAATACTCATTAAAATTGAAAGGGTACCCAAGTATGCCCACAATGAGTGGGGCACAATACTTCTCCGAGACCGGTGAGAGCACACATTCTCAAACTTTGCTGATAAACAGACATTTTTGAGAGCTTACAAAGAGGCAGAAGGTATCACATACGCGGGAAAAAAGATCATGATATTTGAAGATTATTCCATCCATAGTATCCCGGATATTGGGAAATATGCACAATACTTTTTAAGCACCACAAAAAGTTCACTCTGACATACCATGCAACTTTAAAGATCTTTTGCAGACTCCGACACTAAAATCTTCACTTCACATGTGTTAGCGGTGTCATACGTGGAGAAATTGCAGCTGGAACAAAACAGGACTAAGGTAAACACGAAATCCAGGGGGAGCATACAGTAGGGAGAAACAAAGACAAAAGCTAAGTGCAGCAGAATAGCTATAGGGAAATAATGATTCCAGATAACTTGGCTCTTATGAAGTGACTACTACTCAATGGTCAGTGGTAGATGCGTGATATAGTTGTCATCAAGGTGGTTCGGGTACTCAGGATTACGTAGCGAAACGCGTTGAGTGGGACATGCCCGATTTTATCTGATATATTGTGAGTGTTATTTTTTACTAGGATAAACATTTTTTATACCTTGGTTGATCTGCGCTATGCCAGTTTGTTTTTTCTCTTGTCATTGGACCATACCCTCCTGAGTACCCGAACCACCTTGATGACAACTATATCACGCATCTACCATTGACCATTGAGTCAACCCTGTTTGTTTTGACTCTTACATCTTGTAAGTAGTCACTTCATAAGAGCCAAGTTATCTGGAATCATTATTTTCCTATAGCTATTCTGCTGCACTTAGTTTTGGTCTTTGTTTCTCCCTAAGCTCCCCCGGGATTTCGTGTTTACTGCTGTTACCATTGGGGAAGAGTGAAGACTACCCCTCCCAGTGGGTTTTGAGCAGGGGGTGAAACCGTTTATTTATTTATTTATTCATCTTTTTGCACTTATAAGAGTTTAAATTTGGTTCACTTATTTACAGTGTTCACCCCTTTTATTTGTTTGCGGCTGTTTTCACTATACCACAACACAAAACAGGACTAAAGCAGAGGAAAGACTTCAGTTTGCACGTGGGTCTGAAAAGACTCAAGACCTTCAGCACCAAAGTCTGCGAGAATTATGCTGCGTGAGTGAAAGAAGAAATAGAGTTTGACAGACTTGAATTTATGAGCTAAATATAAAAATGTGAAAAGGCACAAATATCCTTTAAAAAATATATATTTTTTGTTTGTTCTAATACATACAGCCTTTGATTATCTTTAATGAAAACTAATTAGCTAAACTGCCAAGCGATTAGTTCTTCCGTACAGGGTGCCCCTGCACGGCGCGGCCATGCCCGAGACAATTATAAAAAAAAAAGTGACAGAAAAAAAAAATGCCGCCGATCCTTGTCTGCATGCGCAGAGCAGAGGTCTTGGCGCGCATGCGCAGTGAATCAGGGTGTCCGGCCTGCAGCAGGGCCCAGGGATGGGATGAGTGGCAAATGTCCGGTGGGCTGCCCCCCCTAATCACCGGACCCCTTACTTGCTCCCCCCCCCCGGTTCTGTCTCCCTGTCCGCATGGACACCCAAGTGGAATGTGGGCCAGAGAGGGACGTGCCCTGGTGAGCGCACGCCAACCTTGTTTCCCCCGCGCTTACCTCCCGCCCCAGGCAGCGGCCATGGGGATTGGGGCAGGGAGGGGGAAAGCGCCACAAATGCTGCCTGTGGACCCACTCTCCCCCTCTCCCATCGTGGGATGGAGGGGAAGCACTGTGGCGAGCCCGCGCCCACCAACCCAGCTCCCCCCACACCAGCCTCCTGGCCTGGGCAGCACCTACCCAGGCAGTCAGTCACCCACCCAGGCAGTCAGTCACCCACCAAGGCAATCAGTCACCCAACCACCCAGGCAGTCACTCACCGACCAAGGCAGTCAGTCACCCACCTACCTGCCTTGTATCTCCCCTCCAAAACCAACCCCACCACCCTCCCAATTGCAGGCACCCCCACTCCAGCCGGTTGAAGCATGGGCCGGTTGAAGGCTCCCCTGGCCGGTTGAAATGCGGGTTGATTGAAGGCCACCCCCCCCCCCCCCAGGCTGGTTGAAGCCTCCCCCTGTGGGTTGGTTGAAAGCCCCCTCACTGACCAATTGAATCGAAATTGGGATATAAACATTTATTACTAAAATAATGGCAGACAGATTAGCAACCATTTTACCAAAGCTGATACTGTACAACCCTAAGAATTTGAAAAAGAGAGATCAGCGGCAAAGAACATACGAACAATAAAAACGGCAATCAGCTGGGTCAAGACACATAGTATAAAAGATCATCTTTGCACGTCAATGAGATTTGGTTTCAGTGGAAGTTTCACAGAAATGTTAAAACTAATGTACTTTAATCCAAGGGCAAAAATAATGGTGGCAGGATATCTCCCAGATGAATTTCAACTGTACAGAGGTACACGCCAGGGATGCCCGCTGTCACCTTTACTGTTCAACTTGGAAATCGAACTGTTGGCACAATTCCTGAGACAAATGACAGAATTTGACGTGATTAAGATAGGAAGTTTAAAAAGGAAGGAAGACTATTGAATCACTCACTCATCTCTTCTCTTTCCTCAGGTAAAAACATATTCCAATTGTCTGTCTGTAAATCATCCCCCTACTGTCTTAATTTAATTCAGCTTTCACACTTGTGCAAGGCAAGGCAAGGCAACACCCACCTTAGAAAAACCATTTGCTTTAACTACCCTCACATGTGTTAATTAAGTTTGTTGTGCCAACCAGGTGACTTTCTAAAAGTATATAAGTAAACTCCTAACAGCCATTGCTGCTAGCAGCCATGCTTTTAAGCAGATATGCTTTTAAGTATATATGTTTCAAGTATTTATGAAGTTTAAAAAGGAAGTTCAAAAAGAAGTGGAAAAGTGGACATCACCTACTGCTTCTGATTCCTGCTTTTGATCTACGTTGGAAAAGAGGATATCATCTATCTAAGACTGCACATCTCAACACTTAACTATTGCTGTGATGCCGCCTTTATTTTTTATATTTGCTGCAACCGCACTTATTTTCAAATTATGCACTTCCTTCCACCAGTCTCCTTATGTCTCTAACTCTATTCATATATCTCCATCTCTCCTTTCTTCCCCACTTCTCAGTTCACATGAACTCCTTTCTTACCTGCGTCCTCTGTCACCACACAGCTATACCTCCTGCACTAAAACACACCCCTACAAATCATCCTCACACATCCTCTTTCTATCCATGCTTCTCCTCCTTGCTTCTGGGGATATCTCTCCCAATCCTGGTCCCTGCCTTATTTCTACTTGCTCTCATCCTCGCCTTCCACATGCAACTTCTACTCCTTCTGGTGTTAACCCCTCCAACCTCATACCCATCCCCTGCCACCCTCCCTCCTCTCTCCCTTTCTCCTGTGCCCTTTGGAATGCTCGCTCCCTCTCTAACAAGTTCCTCTCTGTGCATGACTTCTTTCTCTCTCACTCCATGCTTCTCTTTGCTATAACTGAGACCTGGCTCACTCAGTCTGACTCTGCTCTGGAAGCTGCTCTCTCTTATGGTGGCCTTTCCTTCTCCCACACTCCGCGCCTTGATGGCAGGGGTGGAGGTGTGGGGCTCCTGCTCTCCTCTCTCTGCCGTTACCGAACTATTCCTATTCCCCCCTCTCTTGCCTTTCCCTCCTTTGAGGTTCACACTGTCCAGATCTTCTCTCCTCTCCCTGTTCATGTGGCGGTCATGTATCGCCCACCTACCTCTACTCATCCCCCTTCTGCCTTTCTCTCTCACTTTGAATCCTGGCTCTCTTTCTTCCTCTCCTCAGACTCCCCTGTTCTTCTCCTTGGGGACTTCAATTGCCACATTGATGACCCCTCTCTCCCTTGGGCTTCCCGCTTTCTTTCTCTAACCTCTTCTTTTGGCCTTCAACAGTGGACTGCAGCCAGCACCCACAAGGATGGCCACTACTTAGACCTGGTTTTCACTAAAAATTTCTCTCTCTCTGATTTCTCCATTTCCCCTTTTCCTCTCTCTGACCATCACCTCATCTCATTCTCTCTATCTCGCTTCTCAACTTCTCCACCTCCATCTACACCCCGGTTCTGCAGAAACCTGCGCTCTATTCACTTACCTGACTTTGAGTCCACGTTACACTCCTCCCTCTCCTCTCTCAGATCTGCTACAGACCCTGACAAACTGGTCAGGAACTACAACTCTGCCTTGTCCTCCTCTCTTGATCTACATGCCCCGCTTTCTCTCTGCCGCACTCGCCCTTTTAACCCTAGACCCTGGTTAAATTCCCACACGCGCATGCTGCGTTCCTCCACTCGTTCCTCTGAACGTCTCTGGAGGAAATCTCATACTCTCGCAGACTTCCTTCACTACAAATTTATGCTATCCTGTTTCAACTCTGCCCTCTCGCAAGCTAAACAAGCCTACTTTTCTTCACTAATCAACATGCACAAGTCTAACCCACGCCGACTGTTCTCTGTCTTTGATACTCTACTCAAACCACCCTCCGCTGCCTCTCCTTCCTCCATCTCCGCTCAGGACTTTGCTGACTATTTTAAGGAAAAGGTGGAATCCATACGTCAGAACATCCCCTCTGTTTCTTCCTCCCATCCTACACCTCTTCCTAACTCTCCTCCTGCCTTCCTTGACTCTTTTTCCACTGTCTCAGAGGAGGATGTGTCGCTGTTGATCGCCTCTTCTCCCTCTACCACTTGCCCTCTTGACCCCATTCCCTCCCATCTCCTAAAACCTCTTGCTCCTACTATAATCCCTACGCTCACGCACATTTTTAACTCCTCCCTCTGCTCTGGAACCTTTCCATCCTCCTTCAAACATGCAACAGTCATACCATTACTCAAAAACAGCAAGCTTGACCCTACCTGTCTTTCTAACTATCGACCTGTCTCCCTCCTGCCTTTTGCCTCTAAACTCCTTGAACGTCTTGTATTCGCTCGCTTGCTCCATTTTCTCAACACCTATTCTCTCCTAGACCCTCTACAATCTGGCTTCCGTACTGCTCACTCCACGGAAACAGCCCTCACTAAAATAACTGACGACCTCCATGCTGCCAAAGACAGAGGTCATTACACTCTGCTCATATTACTCGACCTCTCTGCAGCATTTGACACCGTGGACCACCCTCTTCTCCTTCACATTCTCCATACTCTTGGCATTCGGAACAAAGCTCTATCCTGGATCTCATCCTACCTCTCCCATCGTACTTTCAGTGTCTCTTCTGCTAATACCTCCTCCTCCTCTATTGATCTCTCTGTGGGGGTACCCCAGGGCTCTGTCCTGGGACCTCTTCTCTTTTCTCTGTATACACTCTCTCTAGGTGACCTAATAACATCTTTTGGGTTTAATTATCACCTCTATGCTGACGACACACAAATATATTTCTCAACACCCGACCTTACACCTACTGTACAAACCAAAGTTTCTGAATGTCTCTCTGCTATATCATCCTGGATGGCCCTCCGCCGCCTTAAACTCAACATGGCTAAAACAGAGCTCCTCATACTTCCTCCCAAACCTGGCCCTACTACCTCCTTCCACATTACTGTTGGAACTACGATCATTCACCCAGTAGCCCAAGCACGCTGCCTTGGGGTCACACTCGACTCCTCTCTCACATTTGCCCCTCACATTCAAAACATTTCTAAAACCTGTCGCTTTTTCCTCCGCAATATAACAAAGATACGCCCTTTCCTCTGTTGCTCGACTGCTAAAACTCTGACTCAGGCCCTCATTCTCTCCCGTCTTGATTACTGTAACCTCCTGCTGTCCGGCCTTCCTGCCTCTCACCTGTCTCCCCTACAATCTATCCTTAACGCTGCTGCCAGAATCACTCTACTCTTTCCTAGATCTGTCTCAGCATCTCCCCTCATGAAATCCCTCTCCTGGCTTCCGATCAAATCCCGCATCTCACACTCCATTCTTCTCCTCACTTTTAAAGCTTTACACTCTTCTGCCCCTCCTTACATCTCAGCCCTAATTTCTCGTTATGCACCATCCAGACTCTTGCGTTCTTCTCAAGGATGTCTTCTTTCTACCCCCTTTGTATCTAAAGCCCTCTCCCGCCTTAAACCTTTTTCATTGACTGCCCCTCACCTCTGGAATGCCCTTCCCCTCAGTACCCGACTAGCACCCTCTCTATCCACCTTTAAGACCCACCTTAAGACACACTTGCTTAAAGAAGCATATGAATAGGACTGTGGCTATTCTGAACACATGGCACATAAAGCTTGGCCCCCTGCAGATGCACTTACCAGAACTCCCTCCTACTGTCTCTGTACGTTCTCCCTACCTACCAATTAGACTGTAAGCTCCTCGGAGCAGGGACTCCTCTTCCTTAATGTCTAAAGCACTTATTCCCATGATCTGTTATTTATATTATCTGTTATTTATTGGATTACCACATGTATTACTGCTGTGAAGCGCTATGTACATTAATGGCGCTATATAAATAAAGACATACAATACAATACAATACAATTGTAGAACTAAAGCAGGATATGTTTGCTGATGATATTTTAATATTCATAATACATCCAGATAAAAGTTTAAGAAAAATACTGGGAGTAATTCATCATTTTGGATTATTCATGGTTTTTGCGGTGAATATGTCTAAATCAGACATGATGTATATTTCGGAACCCAGCAATTCTAAAGACATAGCTAATATGCCTCTCCCAAAAACCGAGTCGGGGTTAACTAGGAATCAACTTGGAACTAGAACTGGGCTAACTATATAAAAATATACAGTATTATAAACAAATTTACTGAGGAACTGAACAGTTGGTTGGAGCTTCCGCTATTACTTTTTTATAGAGTGTGTAATAAAAATGTATAGAATATAATGTTTAAGATTATTGAACATGATAGTGTGGTCAACACAATCAAGCCAGTAATATTTCACTAGTCACCGGTCCATGTTCAATTCCACACGGGATCTGCTTATCTTCAGGAGGGTTTGTCACTGTGAAGTGATCTGAGCGAAAGCCAGATTAAAATTGACTAAGAAAATGTGAGTTATTATAATAATTGTTTGGTTGAGAATGAACCCTTTTGATAGTATAGGTTTATTTACAGAGATTTGTTTTTTCACCACTTAAGCAGTTTTCCAAGACCTTGGGGATGTGGCCAGAAGACAAAGTAGAGTTGATTGAAGAGAAAATTGATTTAGCAATGACAGGGCCACTGAGATATCTGATCTTTGATGCCAATGGTTTGCAATTAATTGTTTAACTTTAGTGTTAGGAACTCCTGTGCGATAACGTCACCATTATATTATATTATTATTATTCAGACAGTGGGATACTGTTGAAAGTCAATAATACATTATATCTTCTCTAGATATAATAATTCCGCATCGCGTTCAGCACACAAAAATAAAATTGTCCAAAGTAATTGCTTACATAGAGCAGATACAGTATATGGTAGTTCACATCAAATGTGTTTTTGAAAGATGTATGTTATCTTTTGTGTTCTGTGCTTGAAATGTCCTGTCCTGTTGGATTCCTCTCCTGGTGTTATCCTTTCTCTGTCTTGATATTATCCTTCTCTGTCCTAGTTAACCAATCTTTTATACTTAGAAAATTCCCTAGCCAGCATTCTATTCTAAGTATTATGACTGAATATGGTATTACCATGTCTCTGGCATAACGTATGAATAACATTTTTCCAGATATGGACGTCATGAGATGTCTAACTGAGACATATAATTCAGTCATAAATAGCCCATGACAAATGTCTATAATCAATCCAAGTCACTTATTGGCTTCAGATATATTCTCAACAACCGTTATAATATTATCTAATGAATCTATATTTGAAACAGGCCACATTCTTTCTCATCAGAAATAATCTGTGTAGCACCTGTCTTTACTAATCACACATAAGATGGAAGATATATCTACTGTAACAGATACTTTTACATTTTTGAGCACAGTCGGGAGGGGTTACTGATATAGGAGTGCACTCAGTCTGTGTTTCTAAATTATGGTCATGATTATCTCCTGATAATAAGGAAGTACTATAGCACATCCCACAAAGTATTAATTACAGAATGGACAAAAGCGCATAATCCTTTTTGATAATAGAAGGTTCCCGTTAGCTAGAGGGCACATCTATATTATTGATGAGTTTCCAAATATTTGCAGGTTTGTATTAAACAAACATTTTCAGAGTAATATTGTTCTTTTTGCTAGATTTGTCTGCCTTGTACATATATTCTACATGTATTTGTAATTATTTATGTCATTAGTAGAGCCAGTTAATTTGAATTTATTCCACGAGGCACCCCTACCGCAGTGCAGCGTAATAAAATCAGATATACAGTAACCAGGGAAGTTGCATCCCATGGACTCTGATTCTACATAATAGAGCATGGATATAACACAATTGTAGGAACCCAGACTGGAAATACTCGAGTAATAAACAAGAAAAGTGGATAAGACACCATCAATAAGTATCAAAATATAATAACAACTAGATACATTCAAATCAGTAATATAAATTTTATCATTGAAAGAGGTGCATCCAAGGGGTCTGAATAGTCAAAATCTCCCAAACAACACCCTAGAAAAGGGAAAGATACAATCCTAAAAACATGGCACACAAAGCAGTGTTATTCTTCTATTTGGCATGAATCATTTCAAGTGACTCGTTGCTCATAAGATATTTTACGACTTTAGTAGCGGTGTTCCCAGTGATGATATATTGTTATGCACATGATTTTTCTGTCTTTTTTTTATTTATTCAACTATTGTACTGGGCAATATCCTATGAAAATGTATACTTATATAGACACTATTAGATGTACCTTGGTACTAGGTACAGTATTTCACTAAGGGATTCTATTCTTGAATCCCCAGAGAGAATAGTGGAAAGATGCCCATTGGCAACATAGAAAGTTACACCGCCAAGGAACAGGAAAAACATCTCCATATAGTTTCTTTTTGTCTCCTGTTTCCTCAGATTTGACAACTGAGACCCCTTTAATGAGGTCTCGTACTCAGTGACCGGATATATTTTAGAGTCAAACAGCACTCGCCTAAGGACTCTGGGACCAATGTAATGCTATGGACCAAGGAGAGGAAGTGGATGAGATGTGGTAAGAAGAGGTCCTCTTCTCACCTGCTGGCAACATCAAAGGCAAGTGGGAGAATAGATGCAGGTTCCGCTACTATATAGATCTTGTTATCAATATTACTTCAAAGGTGTTAACATCTGCTGAAAAAAGCATTGATAAACAAGGGTTTAGGTTTTGTTCCTACCCATCAAGGTACTTTGTTTATTTCAAGGTTGATTTTTACAGATTTATTCGTTTATTGAAACTTAAAAGGTTTTTCTATGATGCATAAAGGGAGTTATCTGAAAAGATTAGGGATACTGAAGTTAGGTTCCCAAAAACAAAATTAATTTAACCCCATTCTTACTTGATAAGAAAGGGGCATATTTGTGCAATATTGCAGAGGTAAAAACCACAGGATATAGAGGTACAGAATTTGTAGGATATAGGAGAGAGACGAGTACAAATGACACGCCCTTCCCCTCAGTACCCGACTAGCACCCTCTCTATCCATCTTTAAGACCCACCTTAAGACACACTTGCTTAAAGAAGCATATGAATAGCACTGTGGATATTCTGAACACGATACATAAAGCTTGGCCCCCTGCAGACTCACTTACCAGAACTCCCTCCTACTGTCTCTGTACGTTCTACCTACCAATTAGACTGTAAGCTCCTCGGGGGAGGGACTCCTCTTCCGAAATGTTACTTTTATGTCTAAAGCACTTATTCCCATGATCTGTTATTTATATTATCTGTTATTTATTTGATTACCCCATGTATTACTACTGTGAAGCGCTATGTACATTAATGGCGCTATATAAATAAAGACATACAATACAATACACCAAAGCATCTGCCTTGGGGTATTGGGAGGATAGTGAAGTCTTTTCTTGCAAGTGATAAATCAGGTCAGACGCATCCTTGGACGTACCTTGGGTAAGGGGCGGCAGGTCGCAGGGGGCGGCAAGAAGGAAAGTGTAACAGTACTGCTGCTTTCCTTTATTTACATTTTATTTTTAACATTTATGTCGGATTGGGCAGGGGGGCTCCGGAGCTGAACAGCATTCATTTCAGCTCCGGGAACCTACTGCTTCCTGAGATATTTACATCCTTAGGGGGGTCCGGTAATTCCTGCTCAGGTGTAATGGTCACATGGGCCAATAGGAAGCCGCCCATGACATCATGTCTTCCTGTTGGTCCATGTGATGGGACATCTAAACCCAAGCAGGAGATACCGGCACCCCCTAATGATATCAGTGTCTCAGGAATCAGGGGTCCCAGGAGATTAATGCAGTTCAGCTCCAGAGACCCATGCCTCTTCTTAGTAAAAAAATAAATACAAATTTATACCCCAATGTTTTTTTGGTGCTTGCCTAAGAGTTGCACAGACTCTAGGGACAGGCATGTAAAGTCATGGCATTAGAATAGGTAATGATAAGTGCTGTTTCTAACATGTTAAGTTGGAGATAGTGACAGGACATCCATGAGGAGATAGCAGGGAGACAGTTAGTGTCCCTGGACTGGAGAGAGGGAAGAGGCCAGGTAGGTTTGGGTATCATCAGCACAGAGGTAGTAGTGAAAACCGAGATACTATATTCATTTTCCAAGGGAATAGTTACAGTACAAATAGAGAAGAGCAGAGTTCTTCACTCTAACGTGTGTACTGTACACATGCATGGCCACTCCTCAGCCTGACCAGAAATAAGAGGATGCTGCAATACCCGCTTTAAGAGTGGAAAGAAGGTGAAATGATTATACAGGGCACAGCACAACATGAAGATTTAAGGATTATGTATTTCAAAACTTCTAGTAGTGCAGAGAGTTAAAATCATAGGGCAGGACTATTTATGTGCACTTACAATGTTTATCTGGTGACACTGCTGCTTTAAAGCCATCGGGCTAGCATTAAAAAAAAGTGTGTTTGTTTATACACTCTTAAACTTTCATGTTTGCGAGATCATAAAACTGGCTATCCCAAAGTCGCTGTCGACTGATTTTATTTAGTCTCTAATCTGCTGTGCTCTTGAAAGATATATTACGTACTGAACTTGACCATAAGCACACTTCTTTTGTTTGTTACTTAATTTACGTGTTTAGCAATGTGTATCTTTATGATACCTGAATGGATTATTAAGCAGTCATTATCCTGAATAGAAAACCTAACCATTTCACTTATTTTAAGTTCAGCAAGACATGATTTAATGTCGTGATTACCCCAAGCCCATTTCTTCACTCAGCAGTCAGCGCCACTGAATTATTTTCCTCTTCCAGCCAAGGGCTTTAGAGACAGAGCGGAATATAAATTATATGTTGTCCAAAGGAAAAAAATCAGATGTTTCTGTCAATTATTGCTTCCAAGATTTTACAAGCTCTGTAAATTAAGTGCAACAGACGATGTTTCTGTCTGCCCACTTTTGACAAGGAACTTTGAGTTGATAGACATCAATATGCCACAGGGAACTACAACCATTAATTGGAGTTGTAGAGACTAATCCATTTCCTTGACTTGTTTCATAGATCATGCCATTACTGTTGTCCCTACATTCAGTCCATTCATGTAAATGTGGACAAAGCTCCCTTCAAGATCAAAATAATTGATTGTTTTTCTTGACCTATTGCTGTGTAGTGAAAGTCCAAGATTACACAAACTTTTCCAAACAAGAACCTGATACGTTGTTTCCTGATCTTGAGACAGGAGTTAACCTACCATGCATTAAAGCATGGAGCAAGTAGTGGATTTCATACTGCTTAATCAATACATTTACAACAAACTGGTGCTTAGACATCTGAACACCCAGCTACTGTTCTAAAAGCTTTTCAGTCATTATTGTGAGGTTATCCACTTCAGTAGGGGAAGGATCTCCATTTAATTGCTCTGTATATTTCCTGGTGTTCTTGGATTAATTGGTAATATTATTCTATTTGGATCAGCTCTTTAGAATCACACATCTCAGTAGTTTATATAGGAGAATACTTCAAGTAGGTAACAGAACCCCAAAAAGCATTCATAGGTATATACCCTTCTTCAGGTTTTACCTACTTGAAGAAAATCCAAAGAGAGGAGTAACGGAGCACAGCGAAAGATAAAAGATAAGCTAAAGCACCTCAACAGCTGCGAAATGCGTCAGAGGACCACCTTTTTTCTTTACCTGAACTATGTTTTCCTAAGAGCTGAATAAATTACTTTTTATCTCTTAGTTTGACATCCAGCTATTTTTTTCAATTTCACCGTGCTCTGCTACTTACCTCTTTGGATTTTCTTCAGTTTCTACTTGCCGGCTGGACGCACGCACACCAGGAACAGTTCTACAGGATTGTTAGATCGTGAGTGCCAGAGCTTAATGCTCATTCATACACACTGAGCTTATGGGATATTGATTTTTGTGGTGGAACCTCAGGGATGGTTATGTGAGGTTAGTCACAGAGGACGCACTAGACAGTGGGTTCCCCGTTGCACTTCCCCCTGCCCTTTTCAACCCCGTATGCCTAGGTCAGATATCACACCATGTATCCACACATAGATTGGCAGAGTAATTGCTCCTTTTCTATATGAATGATTTACCTCCGCATGGTTCCTGTGGACATTTCCCCTACTCACAGCTTTCATATACGTATATGGTGCATGTTTTTGACGCACCAGATCTGGGGCTGGTTCCTACAAACATCCGTTGTTATCTACTTGCTCTGGTAAAGCAGTTTCAGGGCCTAAAGGCAGCAAGACAAGCCACGAGCAGACTCATGGCTGTGATCTTCCTGTGTCATAGAGATGGCGAAACCTTTGCTTAATTTGTGAAATTTGTACATTTTCTGTATTCGCAGCTGTCAAAAATCTGCACGGATATGAAACTTTGCTAGACATCACCGGCTGCAGGTAGGGGGAGATTCACTAAGGTCAGTTGCCTGTTATAGCTTCAGATCCGGCATTAACTGCCATTCAAGGCAATGGCAGCTAATGCGAAATAGGGTGCATTACACAGCCAGAAAGATTGGTAAATGTCCACCTTTGAGACCATCTTGATTCCAACTTTCTGAAATAGGATACTTTGCAAAGTGAACTGTGACACAGTTCATATTGTGACACGGTCCACACACCTATACTCATGTGCGGTGCGTTGGTCAGAGATGGACATTAAGATGCTGCGTAATGCAGTATTCTCTGTGCTGATATTCAGAGACAGTGGAGATTCTGTACAATGCAGTATGCTCCCAACAAACACACAGTTTCACTGTCAATGTTCCTTGGAATGTCACGAAGCTACATACAGTAGATGAGGAATTCATCTAAAACCCAATAAAAGGTAGCTCGATTGACCAGTGTTATATCTATATTGGATATTTATGTTTTTGACTCTACACAGTAACTTAATCAGGACACCAAATATGACATTTATTTAGCTTCTCTCAATATTCAAGAGAACCAGAATAGATTAGGAATCCCTTCTGCAGTGTAGGACGTTAAACCAATAAGGCTGCGCTTATAGTCCCGGCAACGCAACGTCGCGTCAAAACAAATGCATTGAATCCGTCGCATGCGCTTAAAGTAGGAGCGATGCGACACCACGACGGCTTGGTCGCGATCGCTGGAAATCACTTGAATTTGATTTTTTCAGCGACCGCAGCATTATGTCGGCATCGTTGTCACGTCGCCATTGCAGGAGACTATAAGTGCGGCCCAAGGCAGCGCTCAGAGTGCTGGCGATGGCGACGCGATGTTGCTTCAAAACAAATACATTGAATCCGTCGCATGCGCTTATAGTAAGCACGATGGCGACGGAGAGACCAAAAATGTTGCAGTCAGTGGTATTTGATTTTTTTAGAGACAGTCGCCACATGTGACTGTCTCTAAACCAATCACAGAGCACCTATTGCACTCTACCCTCCCCCTTCGTGACGTCACTGGCCTTGTCGCCAGCGACGTCACTCAAAACTAAAGTGTAACTTTCGCCAGTGGCGACGGGTGACGTCATCGGTCGCGTCATCGCTGGCACTATAAACGCGGCCTTAGGCAGCAAGTCTCTGGAATTAAAGAAAACCTGTATCAAATCTGCATATGTTGACTTTTAGGAAAAAGGTTTATTACAGATGGATATTGTCTGCAAATGTTACAGTATAAAATAATACGTACAAATCGAGTGGCCGCTGTGATTTCATTGAATATGATATGAAACTATCTTCCTCTTAATCAGGAAGATTTAAGATTTAATTTGCATGCACGATTAAAATCATATGAGTAACGCTAAGATCGTCCCACGCAAGAGAACGGTGTTACAGCATACAGTATGGAACTGGATCTTGCATGCTTATAATGTTTCTGCTAAACACTGTATTTTATCTAGTTGCTGTTAAGTAAACTGTTAAAAAGTAAAAAATACTAAATAATTTATCTGTTTCAATTGTCTTTTTTAGCATGAAAACCGTATGCGAGCGATTCTAAAAACACAATCTCTTCTGTAATTAAGAGCATCTTCCAGTGCCATGGTTTGAGCTAAAGGTATGTTTTTTTCTGCGCGTCCTATCCAATCTGTATATAAACAGAGAAACACAGATTCCAATTCTGTCACATGCACTGCTGCACTAAGGGAATGGAAGAACAAATAGCCAAAGGGTTGAAACTTTAGATCATGCACTGAAAGTTCACTGAAATGTGCAAAGACCTTCAAATCACCTTAGCTGGATTTCTCTTTGTTTTTGAAAAATGGTCTGCAAACCAGGGCAGGATGTGGAAAAGGGATGAACCAATTAATAAAATGGGGTCACTACCATCTGCATATACACCCAGCCTGCGCGGATCAGCACCCCTGACAAAGGTAATGCACCCTGAGTAGCCAGCAACTCAGACATCTATGTAAACTCCCTTTATAGCCGGGCAGGGAGGGTTACATGTACAATAGCTATGATGTTTTTATTTTTTGGAAATCTGATCCACACACAGAAATCCAAAGGCAGATTAGGTACTAAAAATGTGGGCAGATACATCCTTATACAATACGCCATTGGATCCGTTCCGCCGGGATTCTCTGAAATCCACCACCGAATTTTATATTAAATCTGCTTGCGTATTTAGAAAAATTAATTTCACCCAGCTCCACTGTCACAGCTTTATATGTTTCAGCTGAACTTCTCACACCTGTAATTAATCCGGCTATTAGCATATCTCCCAGGTATCTCAGGTGTGCTCCTCTTTGTGCACAAGGCACATTTAACAGGCAATCCGGAACTGATCTGCTGTTAAAGGGCATGATTACTGTAGCTACAGGTGAGCGCAGTAGAGCTCAGGAGTTTGCAGTGACAGTACAGAGTTACAGTAACTGATTTAGTTAAATGCTATAGCTGCTGCCCTAATAGCAATGGTCGTGGGTTCTGATCCCCTGGGACCTGACACAAGTACCCCTTCCTTACAAGGTGCCTTAGGATAGTCAATATAGTTATTTTTAGGAAGTGTGGGGTTTGAGTCATGTAAATATACTTTGCATAGCCATTAGTATATCTCTAAGGTGTCCAGGTGTGCTTGTTTTTAAGCACAGGTGTCTCTCCATGTGTTATTTGGAGGGAACTTTGTTGGGATATAGAGATGTAGCGCTATTTATTTTGGTGCGGGCTCAATTTGAAGTGGATGGAGCACAGCCTAAATGTGTCCCGTGCGCTCACGGAATAGAGTGAATTTCCCCGAAGGATAAACGCAGCGGGATCTCTGCGCATGAGCGGCGTTAACACTATCGGTCCGCCACCAGTCTGAAAGAGCTGCGCAGAGAGAAGCAGTCCCCCCTCACAGCTCTTACAGCAGATCTCACTATTTGTATTATTATGTTTAGTACACAGTATTGAAGCAGGGGGTCTCTGGAGCTGAACCCCGTTAATTTCAGGTCCGGGGACGTCCTGCTTCCCGAGGTGCAGTCCTCCGTAGGCGGTGATGGTATCTGCTGCAAGTTTTAAGCTCCTGCGTCACAGCCCGTGTGACCGGGACATTTAAACATCCCCAAGATACTGACACCCTCTATGGAGGACTGTATCTTGGGAAGCATGGGCACCCCAGACCAATAATGAATGGGGTTCAACTCCGGAGACTCCCTGATTCAATAAAGCTTCAATACTGTGTACTAAAAATACAAATACAATTCTAATCAAAGCTTCATTACCGTATTGACTAACCGCTAAGGTAATGAAGGGGTTGTGATATAGCATGGTTCACTATCTCTTTCTGAATCAGATCCTGAACCAGTGCATGATTAAAAGGACTGTTGTGTCGCAACATTTAATTTTTTCCCTTTGTTTTAAGCTGAGAGACCACATGGGATGTGATGATTCCTTGAATTTCTGCAACATGTTCAGAGAGCAGATGTTTAGAGATAATTGTCATGTTGCTAGAAGAATATGAAAACAGTAAGCATAGCATCAAAGGCTTACGTCTATTATTGAAAGTAATGTTCATGTCGGTACATATATTCAAGAGATACAGTAGGAATTTGATGTGGATATTGGTTTAAATTTCCAATATGCATCCTCACGAGGGAAGATGGAGAAATAGTCTGTTACAATTTCTTAGACATTTGTTGAAGAACACAGTAATACTCATACTAATACTAATGCACAGTAATACTCATACTAATACACAGTAATACGCATACAAATACACAGTAATACTAATATAAATACTAATACACAGTAATATTCATTCTCAAATGAAACTTTTTGCTTTGGCACAAATACCCATGGACCCTGTACAGAGGAACCTGAATTTTGTTGAAGTGGGAAAGACCCCTAGTGAGGACAGACCATAGCTGTTAATTTACTGTTAAACGTTTAATATTGAGAGATGAGGCACCCTTCTGATGACACCAATGCTGTAACTTGGCTGTACGTCTATGCAGGACCTGCAGCTCACTCGTGCTAACCACAGTTCTAGCTGTCAGGCCTTCTGCAGGAGTCGTCAGAAGCAATCAATTCACTTCAATAGATTGAAAGGGGGAGAGGGAAATATATCTTCCCAGGCATTTCGCTCACCTTAAGATGGCTAGCACCTCTTAGGAAGGAGTTAGGAATTACTTCTGTTCTTTGTCCAACTTCGCTTCAGCACTGTGGAACCCACTATTGTGCAGGCCCAAATCCATAAGCCTCCACGTCATTTATCTAGCAGGTTTTACACCCTTCGATTGGCTATTTCAGTGGAGTGAGCAGTATGTATAAGCCTGGGAGAAAGAAAGAGCGGGGTATAAAAAATGAGAGATAAAGAAGTGAAAAGCAAGTATTTAAAACTGAGTGGAATCCAAGTGGATTTATGGGTGGGGCCTTTTAAAGTGTGAAACATGTTTATAAGGTAAAGGATTGCAGCAGATTTTCTCCTCTCTTGACGGAGCTGGGCTGTGCTACATGCTTTCTGCTCAGGGTACAGCCCACACCCCCATGAATATTTTTTTATATTCATGAATTCCTCTTACTCTAACAGTTTACTCTGTAAAGCAACACAAACCATTCATCAATAAAATGACTCAAATTACTGCAATTTATGTTATACACAAACAGCAACGAATACTGTAATTTGGCTTTCATATGCTCTACTTACACTGTGAACCTCCAGTGCAATTAAAGATTGTTATTAGGGGGAAAGTGTTTACTATACATGCAATTATCAGTTATTCCCTTAAAACAGAGACCCAACTAGTACATTGTGCATTCATTGTGACAATAATATGACAGCTTACAGTTGCATATTAGACAGAGACAACAAATTATTTCACCTAGTCCCTCAGTGAACCTTAATACAGCACAGGCATTTCTTTTCTACCAGCATCATCTAGCTGAAGCTAAACAGATGTGAAGGGCACAGAATCCCAGTAACGTGCGGCACAGTACTGTATCTATCAGCAATAAATGATAAAGATGCCTTCATTTTTATGCATGCGGCTCTATTAAATGTGTAATAATAAATAAATAAATAATGTGTATTAAATGTGTAACAGTATCCTTGTGGCGCTTTTCGATTATAGCTTTGCACAGAAAAAATACTGTAACTAAACAGTCCCATGGATCATGTCAAGTGCATGTTTTAATATTGAAGACGGCAATGCATCTCATGATGGGTGCAGCAAACAGCCCCAAAATATCTAGCAATACACAAATGTTCCAATGTAATCTCTACAATGACATTATTCTTGGGAGACCTGATGAAGGTCTAATTTCTGACTGCGATGTTAGCCCTTCTGTTCGATGTTTCTTATAACTGGCACCGGTAATACTACATTGTGTATCCATTTAGATTTTTTTAAATCTACTTTCATTGTACCATCAAATGAGGGGGGGGGGGGGCATATGCAAACCATTACAGAATAAAAAGGCATTTATTAGGTTTTGTTGTGGGTAATTATTGTGTGGAATTCTTGTCACTTAGACAGGGTTAGTAATTTGTTAATCATTCATGATTTGTTACCCACATTCTAAAACATGACCGAGATGCATACTTAATCAGCCATATGAAAACCTGCCATTTTGAAAAGCTGAGATTAATATTTAATAACTATAAAAAGCATGAGGAAACAATTAGGTGGTGTGACAGGGCCTTTCCCCTGTCTAAAAGACTTAAAAAGTAAGCCTGTTTTTAGCTGATGAATCCAGCTTTTTTGTTAATTTCAACAGGAGTAAATTGACTAGTCTCCGCATGCTAAAAAGCCTGCTGCACAAACTGCAGGGGATCTCTACCACAGAGAGAGTCTGTGCTGCCAGAGAGATCCCGGGGGAAGAGAGGCTGTGCTGCCAGAGAGATCCCAGGGGAAGAGAGACTGTGCTGCCAGAGAGATCCCAGGGGAAGAGAGACTGTGCTGCCAGAGAGATCCCAGGGGAAGAGAGGCTGTGCTGCCAGAGATCCCAGGGGAAGAGAGGCTGTGCTGCCAGAGAGATCCCAGGGGAAGATAGACTGTGCTGCCAGAGAGATCCCAGGGGAAGAGAGGCTGTGCTGCCAGAGAGATCCCAGGGGAAGAGAGACTGTGCTGCCAGAGAGATCCCAGGGGAAGAGAGGCTGTGCTGCCAGAGAGATCCCAGGGGAAGAGAGACTGTGCTGCCAGAGAGATCCCAGGGGAAGAGAGGCTGTGCTGCCAGAGAGATCCCAGGGGAAGAGAGGCTCTCTGTTCCAGGCAGCATCGGTCACTGGAACCCGCCAGAGGCATCACGCCACAGACCCTGGATTGACGTGGAGAGCACCCTGCCTACACGTACCTCTCTTTGGACTTGTGTCAAAAGTTGGAAAGAGGTCTAGCCTTCCAGCCCTCAGATAGGGAATGCTGAAGTGTTAGTGTGTCCCCTACATGGGGTTAGGCCTGGTTGTTATTTTCTGCTCTAACTTTTTTTGCTGATATGAAGCTGTTTTCTATTTAAAGCTGCTGGTTAGTAACGCATACGTTTATTTCTCTTAAACCCGTCTCCGGTGTTTTATCCTCTGCGCACATCTCTTACAGGTGGATAAAAAGGAAAAATGAGGTTCCTGCTGTATTTGCATGCCAATCTGTAACCCACCAGACATCTGTCCTATATAAGCATAATTGAAATGATAGTATATATGGCATCATATATTTTTTGTTATGGTGAAGGTTAGTATAACTTCAACTCTATCATTGGTGTCATGGAGCAAAACAGGAAAGTTCTAAATCACATCATCTAATTAGTGTAAGTGCATTTGGATGCCTATTAAAATTCACCTGTGCTGGGTTTTTCATTTATCATTATTATGACTATGCAGCCAAACTGAGAAAGGTGCTGCTTCTTCATTTAATACAAATGATGATTTATTACCCTGACTGTTTTTAGTAATGGTCTACATCTAATGGACAGTTCTGCATGACAAATCATTCATCCTCAGTGTAAAATTAGACATGTTGTTCTTTCATGTAGAACATTTTTCAGTGATTCGTGGAACAGATGAAACCTGTAACATTAATTAATCGCCCAGCAGCATTTTCTGAATCACAAAAATGAAGCCTTTACTCATACCACTTGTTACACTGCTACTTTATTTGCTGTACCACAGGAATGATAAAAAGCATGGGTAATTCATTATTTTAAATGGATAGTTTTACATTCTTAGCAAAAATGAAAATTGATCCACTAATATTCATGGACACATACTTAGTTTTATATGTACATGTCCAAAGCAGATTGTAGCCATGAAAAATCTCAGGGTGACAATGAAGGTAGATTCAAACCTTTTCTCAGATGGATGACGTGACATTATCCTCTGTATGAGAAAGGTCCTCTTCTAGAGAAACATAAGTGAACAAGTCGCCTTGGGACATATTAAGGTCGACCCGATCCTCCTTCAGGCGGAGCTGTGGTGTCAGTGTTCTTCTGTCGCTCCATTCGACACTTACGCTGCGAACTCCGACAGCTCCTTGATAATGACTCAGGTCTCCTTGTGCTGTTAGAATGAACACTCTGTGCTGCCTGGTACATCGTCCCTCTGGTCGTCCTCGCCCTATATGTACCTGTTTCCTTTTTTTTGTCTCTCTCTCTCTTTCTGTCTCTCTTTCTCTTTCTGTCTTTCTTTTTTTGTTTGTCTCTCGTTCTGTCTCTCTCGTTCTGTCTCCAGGAGATTGGGGAGGTGATACGGGGGCGTCACAAAGCTGGTTCGCTATTGCTAGGGGGCTGGATAATACAGCCAATCAGGAGAAGGTGTCAGGAGCCTGTGGTTGGGGCCAAGAAGAGGAGGAAACAGAATGGAGAGGTAAGAGTTGTGTGTGTATATGTATGTGTATATGTGTGTATATATGTGTGTGTATATATGTGTGTGTCTCTCAAGTGCGTTTCACCTTTCACCATTGGGTTCAGTATTTTTGGAGAAGCCGCCTGGCAATCCGACATGTACGGTGATTTTGTACAAGTATGGCACAATAAACAATACTAGGATATCACAGAGCATAACAAAATAACAGTTACCTCCATTGGAAGTGGAATGGCCTGGTTTGGGTTTGATCGCAAGTGATTTGCTCAGCACTTCTCTAAGTCAATTCAGTCAGCATGAAAAAGGAAACAGAATGGTGTTAATATTATTATAAACCAATTGTTCATATGACAAGAATAATGAAAGTTTTACAAATGAAAGGAAGTATTAATCTGTTTAACATTTAAGGAAGGGCAGTGTACACCAATAATATTTAGAATTATATAAGCCGTAGGTACTAAATCCTCATGAAGTTTAAGCAGTAGAACCATCTAGCCGAGTTTGGTTTCCTTGTTTTCAGATGTGCGCAGAGCAGGGGGTGCACAAACTTTCCCCCGTGTGCACCCCTGCCTGCTCTCCTCGGCGCCTCGCACCCCCCTCCCCTGCTCAACCCTGGCGTAACGTGACATAACATGGCCCCGCTGCGTCATTTGATGCCGGTTTACTAGGACGACGCGACACTGGAAGGGAAGGTAAGTGTATTATAAAGGCCTCGCGCGGTCCCCGGCATTTAATTTAAATGCCGCGGGGGAGAGTGTGGGACACCACCCTCCCCACCCCCCCACACACCACCCTCCCCCCCAGAAAATCAAGCACCTCCCTGAGGAGCGCGCCCCCCCCAGTTTGCACACTACTGGCATTGAGCACATATTCTATTTATACGAGAGAGGAAAGGAAAATGGCAAGTTATCCATTTGAAATCTGTGTGTGAAATCAAAGTAAACTGTTTAGTAAAAAATAGTAGATTAAAAATATATAGTCACACATCTGTCACACATCTGTATAGTCACACATCTGTTCCATTTGCAGTAGAAATTAACCTCCGCCTTTACGGAAAAGCTGTTGTGTACACGTTCACAAATGCCTGACCTCAGAGCTTGCGTTACTGCTCCTCCAGAATATACCCACAAATTAAGCACACAGAAAGGAACAAAGATTGGAGTGAGGGGAGCACGGCAGCAAGAAAATGCAGCCAGACTGGACAAAAAAACTAAGTTAAAAATAACTTTATTTAAGTGTAGAAGCCAAAAAAAAACTTGGATACGTTTCGCACATGAAATGGGTGCTTTGTCAATGAGTCACCACACAGAAAGGTCTGCAGGTACAATCGCTATGGCTTTTATTAAATATAAGAAAATGGGTGTGCTAACCCTGCCAAAGTGCTCCACCCACTGGTAAGGCTAATGGCCCTCAAACCCCTCAAACCAGGCACCGCACAGGCCAGCTGATAATCTTACTCTTCATCAACTGCGTGATGTTGCCCCAAGTACCAAAACCACAATGAACCCTGCCCACTCGCCAATTCATGCCACCACCAGACATTACTGTTTAACCTGCACTTACCCCTTAACCAGCCACCACCAACAAGGATATTTAATGCCCTTCAAATAGCCCAGGAATGCCAGACCCACCAAGACCTTCCAACCCATTCTGAAGGAACAATAACAGAGTCAAAACCGGTAAGCTGATCAACCGCGCAAATGGATCAATCTAAACTAATGCGCCCCTTCACTGGGGTAAAGACCCACCCTGGGCTCCCTCCTTTCTATCCTTCTGAGCGCTGCAAAGACCTGCCCTTGCAGGAGATTCCCCAGCGGGTTGGGCACTGCCACAGGATGAGCACTCATTACCAGCTGCCAATTCAGCGTCAGCTCTTAGCTATGCAGGGGACCTAACATTCCTGCGGACATGCAGCTCCAGCTCCCCACCACATGGTCCATCAGGGAGATCTGAATGCACCTCAGCACTGCTGTTCCCCTCTGCACCGGTCACCAATGAAAGGAACTCCATTCAGCCATCATCCCTGGCGCGGATCTCAGACTGCAGCCGGGAAATCAGCTCCTGCACACCGGGGATCGGAAAAGGACCCGACATCTGCCAAACTCAGTGGGGAGGAGGAGAGGGGAAGGAGCCTAGGCCTAGCGGTCTTATATGAGTCGCTGCTACTTTCTGGCCAATCCAATGAAAGAAAGAATTGTTATATTTTCTGTTTTAAATATATTATTTGTTTTTTGGGGGATTTTTCCCAAACTGTCTTTCCTATATAACTTAAAAGCAGTAAAATTTACAGCTCATTATTATTACTTATTTCTTGATTTTATCTGCCCACCAATCCCACTAAATTACCAACAGAAAAGTTTGACATCGCGGTTGGGGCTTGTCTACTCGTGTTTGAAGGTTTGAGCAGTGGGCCTTTGGCACACAACAACCAGTCCATGTTTTAGGAATACCCAGCTAATCACACTGTCACATACGTATAAGAGATAAGTGCAACAACTTGGTAATACATTGATTATTCCTCAAATCTAGTCTGGCTGGTGTGAGAAGGCTGCAAAACACTGGTTATGTCTCTCTCTCTCTCTGCCTGCTGCAACTAACACCATGATTACCTGTGGGATTTATATGCTATAACTGTTTGGGGTATTTCCATCCCAGAGCACCCATGAGGTAATTCTTTTTCCCTAGAAAGACGATGTTTCAGAGCTCATTAGCATTGAGAGAGAGAATAACACGAAACACATTGATCGTTAACAGTATAAAGTAGCCATTTGAGTATGAACAAAGCTGCTGTGTATAGATGCATTTATAAAGAACGTTCATGTCCGTGCATTAAAATACACCATGACCGGAAACAAACATGCACTGCAACAAGGGGTACTAGAATGTTACACCGCATCCTTAGAACATTACGGAATGCTTTATTTTGTGAAGAGAAGCAGTTCAATCTAGGGTGGTAGTGTGCAAAAATGTGGCATCAATCAATTTCATATCTTTTCAAATATTTTTGGGGATTATTTATATAAATGTAAGTGGGGGGTAAACAGATTAGGGAATTCTATCATGCTATAAAAACTGTGATTATCTCAACCCATACAATGTTCTAGTTTTCATTAAGTAAGACTGCTGATTAGGGAACCGCGTATTGATCCTGAACACAATGAAAGTCACAACCTTCAGTGAGTTAGTACAAAATCAAAATAAACATTACCATGAAACGATTAGAGAATTTGGACCCATCGATTGTTCTATTTTTGATATCTAAAAACTGTATGACTATCGTTACCCTTTCCTACCACTTACAGTTTTAATATTCACAGTACACATTATTTAACAGAGATCGGTAATATGAATAGACTTTTCAGGTAATAACGGTAATCACCGTTGATCCTAAAACAATAATTCTATCTCTTTTCCCCAAAGGCTGGGTCAATTTTTCAGTATAAAAACAGAATTACTTTGGATGATCAGAAAGGCTACTTTGTATTCTGTTCAGAATGCCTGCTGCAACTAACACCGTGATTACCGATGGGATTTATATGCTATAACTGTTTGGGGTCTTTCCATCCCAGAGCACCCATGAAGTCATTCTTTTTCCCTAGAAATGCGATGTTTCAGAGCTCATTAGCATCAATCTACTTTTATCATCACTGAACTGGTAAACAGCTAAGGTTTCTCACAATCTGCTAATCAAATAAACTAACATTGCCCAGTCACTTTGTACGTCGGCAAATGAAAAACTCCAAATTCATGTCATGAATTCAATCCGGTGTGCAGATGAGAAACATTTCACAATAAAATGCTGTACTCTGCAATGCCTAAATTTTCTGATCGGAATACAAAATGCTCTCATAAACGTTTGATCTTTTTTTAATCTCGATCTTACTTATGAAAACAAAGAGGACAAAATACATACACAGTGCTAACCCTACAAAAAAAATCCCCTTAGTGTGATGTCAATACCGGTTTCCAAATATGGTGTTGCAAAGAGAGACTTCTAATAGGTATCTCATATATTGAATGGCAGCCTAGGGAGCTTATAGTAACCCAAATAATCATGTACAGTACTTAGTGGAAACGTAGTTCTCCTTGGTGACAATTTCTTAAAGAAAAGGTATAAAGACCTTACACCTCTACATAAGAAATTGGGGCCAAGAAGAACTACATTTCCACTAAGTATATATCAATCTTACTTCGATCTGATTTTCATCCACTCTGCTGTTCTGTCTAGTGAATGGATCCCTGGTGTAATAGTCCTGGTCTCCTGTGACAATAATCTTACACGTTTTTTGTTTATCCCAATGTTGAAAGACTTTTTAACACACTTTACTGCAAAGTTGAAAAGCTCCCTGTGCACCAAAGTGGTCTTACAAGCGGTAAGTAAACAGGGTGTGTTTAGACTTTAGTTAGAAAACAGCTGTCTTGAGTTGTCTGGGGAAAGGCCAGCGAGTAACAGACAGTTGCTACTGAACACTGATATATGCTGAGGTAATCATTTCAGACAAATATAAGGTTATTTTCCTTGTATGGAAGATGGGCAGTTACTTATCAGATATGGAAACAAAAAAACAGCGCACAACACAAATAGTGAAGTATGTAAGTGACAATTATATATTAAAATAGGGGTAAATAATCTGCGTACATCAAGGTTGTGGGTTATTAGCATTGAGTGTAAAATACACAAGTTACCACTCGGCGACTGCTGGTACAGGAGTCAGATGTTGATTTCTCTCAGCGGGTGTTTTAAAACAGCAACTGTGATGCAAGCCTTTCTCAGAAGTGACACTTCAGACGATCACAGTCTCTATAAGGGACTTTTCCACAGCCAGCTGGATCTGTCCAGGCCTGATGAACTGCAGCTCACATATGCACCTGATGACTCCACTCAGAGAGTCCCCGAGTCAGTCGGCAAGGACCGGAACAGCTAGCACAGCCCCTCGGTGAACTCGATCACACACGGAGGTAGGTCAGCTGACCGTGTGTAAACCTCCCGCATGCCACGCTGCCGCTCCGTAGCGGGACGCTGCGTGATGACGTCACCGTGTCAGTAACACGGAATAGGGCCGCACAAGTGTCCAGCAGTCTCTGAAGTTCCCGAAACTGCACTCACATATATAGATAGCAATGGAATGAATAAATAAATGGCAGTGCCAGTAACTACTTCTGAAGAAGTAGTTATTACTACGAAACGCGTAGGATGTTATTGGTTTATGTGCATATTGCTATCTCACTGGCACTGCCATTTATTTATTCATTCCATTGCTATCTATATATCTGAGTGCAGTTTCGGGAACTTCAGAGGTTATGTAAAAATGTACTTATTTTTTCACACTGTGGTTTTTTGGTTTCACCAGTTGGGTTACCAATTAGAAGGGTTTTGTGTATTACACTTTATCACTGATAAGTTTAGAGGTTGAGTAGTTGCGCACAGTATATTGTTCACTTATCAGATATGACATAAGTTTTAAGCTGTAGGACACATGTGGATACCTTATTCCTGGGGTCTCCAAACTACGGCCCGGGGACCACATCAGGCCCCCCACAAGATTTTATCCGGCCCGCAGCAACTTGAAATATATATATTATTGCTGCTTATATATCATTTCCCAGTGTAAGCACAGCATCCTCTCTTTGTAATGGTCACATTTCTCTTCTGAATCATATCATGCTGATTACCCCCAAAAGATCCAAATAAAACTTATTCATTCATTTATTAAATATATAAATATATAAAAATTATAAAGAGATTTGTTTTCTTTGGCTCGCTGAAACATGTAGACGATACGACGAGTCCCTCGTACTGAAAAGTTTGGAGACCATTGCCTTATTCGGTCATAGTATTGGAAGAAGGAAGAGCTGACTAAGGGATATTCTTTGGATAAATACTGATAGATTTAGCTAAGGGAGCTGAGACAAAGGGTTACACAAGAACGAGAGGAGCTCGGAAAACACCAAAAAGGGGAGGAGCATGGAAAACACCAAAAAGGGGAGGAGCCCGGAAACCGCCAAAAGGGGAGGAGCCTGGAAACACCAAAAAGGGGAGGAGCCTGGAAAACACCAAGACCAGACAGAGGGAAACACCAGGAAAATAATTATTATTATGCAACCATCTTTGAAAATATTATAACTTATTTAATGTCCCATTTTTGTACTGTTAATGTAAGTACTTATCGTCAGAATAAATGTTTCTTTTTGTGTGCTAAAACCGGAAAGCAGAGTTATTATAATACAAGAAACTTAGGACATTTTGCACCTGCATGTGAAACAGCCACACGTTATGCCCAGTCATGGTGTGTACTCCCTATTGCCGCGTGCAGTTGGGTCCGTGTATTCCCAATGTGTTTTTTGTTTTTTAATCTAATTTCTGGATCACAATTATTTTATTTTTTTCTCTTCTGAATGCCTTCCTAGTCGAAGTTGCTGAAAATCTTTAAGCTCTTTTCAAGAAAAAGCGTCGGACCATGCTGCCCATTTTAAAATGATTTTAGATAAGCAACAGACAATTTGATTAAGAAATATTTGTGACACTGATACAATTTGGGGGGCAATTGTTTGTTTTCACCTTGTGTCTTTTAATATGGGACTTTCCAAAGATATATAACAAAAGACAGGGGTGCCCAATGCTACATCCAATTGACAAAACATATAAAGTAATAAGTATAAAGTTTAAAAACTTCAATAATAATTATAATTACTTGGTTATTTAGTTAAACCCTTTGGCCAAAGCGTCATAAGCCTGCATACCACGTCAAGGTATAACCAATAATGCAGGTCCTACACTACCCTGTGACCCCTCCCGTTACCTCTGTATGAGGGGAAAGAACCACAGTAGGTCCTGTTCTTTGCAGCAAAGCTGGCAGTACAGAAGTATTTAGGATGTGATCGCTTGCCTCTGTCGTTTCCCATATAATTCATATATACAACATGTGCACGTAATGGGATTCTATGGGAGTTTTACTGCAATATTATGTAATTCTTTTAAATAATTATGTCTGAGGATTTACGTTTAACTGCCCAAACATTGTTGTTTTTAAAGCATTACAATTGCATATTAATTGATTAACTTACTTTTATACCGTTCTATAATTAAACTGAAATACATCAGCAAGGCAGCAATTCAATATAGTGAAATGAACTGAAAGTATGCATTGCCTGCCAATCTTCTGATCGAAATAAGAAGTATACTGTGCAGTGCAAGTACTTCCTCTCACTATGTAGCCTTTTTTTTATCATGTTACTTGTGAAGATGATTCGGTTGTATATGCTTTGAATATATAATGTTAGTTGGTATTAAGTCAGTACAAGCACCCCAGACTGCTAATCATTTTAGGAATATTCTTTATTAAATTGGACTTTGTTCTGGTATTTAACCCCACATTACATAAGTTATGGTGGGTAAAAAAGTGGCAAAAACCCTCCACCACACAGTGTACAGTACATACAAACATCACTTGTGAGCAAATTCTCATGTTTCAGATACTGTAGGTCTGCCATCCTGCCTCTCCCCATTATCTCTTAGTATACAGTGCCTCCACTGCAGCCCTGCCTCTCCCCATTATCTCTTAGTATACAGTGCCTCCACTGCAGCCCTGCCTCTCCCCATTATCTCTTAGTATACAGTGCCTCCACTGCAGCCCTGCCTCTCCCCATTATCTCTTAGTATACAGTGCCTCCACTGCAGCCCTGCCTCTCCCCATTATCTCTTAGTATACAGTGCTTCCACTGCAGCCATGCCTCTCCCCATTATCTCTTAGTATACAGTGCCTCCACTGCAGCCAGGGATTCTGGGAAATGACATGCATACACTGGCGACACACTTTATTCGAGCTTGGCTAGTCCCACGAATTCGGGTATACCCGGGTGTATTGAGGTTTGTGACTGTTTTCTGCCCGAGTGCATTGAGGTATTTTCCAAGCAGGGATTGAAGCATTTTATTCCCGCTGGCTGCAATACTGCACAGTATATATATATATACTGCATTACAATTCATGAATTTATGCCATCTGGTAGACACGCGAAGCATTGCAGCCTATTAAATTCTAATCATTATCATTTAACAGATCAGCCGCCCATCAGCCAGGCATGAACCCAGGCTGGGAAGGCAAACGCAACGGGGCTTGTCAGAGGTGAGGAGCGGCGCATTCCAGGTATCTGCCAGGTACATACCGGGTATTTGCTCGAATAAAGTGTGTCGGTGCAGTACATACAGTGTCCCAATTTCTGAAAATGAAGTATCATGTGACTACTTAATAGGAAATGTTTATATTGCTTATATGGTGAGAGAGCGAGGGAGAGAGCCGGGATCTTTCTTCAGTGTGAATGTTTAGGAGCTCACAGAGAGCTGCAAATAAATAATACAAAAGTTCACACACGGTAACATGGGCAGAGAGTTCTCCTCCCATCATTTATCGTATTGCTTATGTGAAACTGCAGGAGGCAGAGCTGGAACAATGTTACAGTATTTATACTCTACGTGACAGATCCTGCGTATGTAAACTCACTGACTCGTTTCTGATGCACGTTACAGACTACCTGCATTTTCCTGCTGGTCTAAGAGTGGGAGAAACACATATTGCTAGAGAAGTACACATTTTAAATCATGTCCATGCATCTGCATAAGATTGCCATCTTCAGCTAATTCATAGGGATTAACACAGAATTAAAACCTAGAAACACAGACCGTGCAGTCTATCCATTGTGCCTGTTTTCCCTATTTTCGGCACACCCTTAGATCCTATTTAATCTCCTGCCATCACCATAGAGGCTTCTCATGTGAGATATTTGCAGCATTTTTGCTTGACCTTACTGTAGTCACCTGCACTAATACATATTGCATGCATTCTCTGCGCTTTCAATACGAAATTAGTTTTCTTTTTACATTATCTCTAAATCTACTACTCTCCATCTTCAGTGCGTGACACGTCTATGAGATGCCTTAATTTCTAGTATTTTATTTGTACCCTTGGTGTATTTGAAAACCTGGGCCATTTTTACTAAGTGGTAATAAGTCACAAGGCAGTGATGCTCCACTCCGGTCCTCAAGCTCCCCCCTTTGCCCCTTAACAGGTCAGGTTTTAAGGATATTCCAGCTTCAGCACCGGTGGCTTAATTAGTAGCTCAGCCGAGGACTGGAGTTGAGCACCTCTGTCATAAGGCACTTTGTGGCTCATTGAAGGGAACAGGCCATGAGATGCATTACAGGTTAGCCGTTCCTAGTAAATATGTTCCTGTATATTATTCACCAAATGCAACATTTCTTCCATTGTGTGCCTGTTCAGATTTTATTTTCATGCTTGAGTTTTACGGGGGTTTTTTTTGCATACTTTTGCAAATATTACTATCTAGCTTGTAGCCACCATTAATATCTGATGTTTGTTGATATTTTTGGCAAATGTTCATAGTGCACAAATGTCTGGTATTTGTCATATTTGTGAATGTGTGCACATTTAATTTGGCGGTAGGGTGTATTCAGAATCATGCTGTCAGTTACTGCTATGATGATAGCAAGTGTAAAAAATAATATCTTAAACTTCCAATTACAAACACTGAAATAGGATGAGAAAAAAAACTATCCACAAAAGGATCTCAAATCCATTTAATACTTGCAAGATTGATTTTTCTAAAATTCAGAGGACTTTATCTGTGCCAGAATGTGTGTTACTCATCTCTAGAGCGGCCGTGCAAATGTCTCCCATACCATGGGGCTCAAATATATTGGATCTGAATGTAAGACAAATATAAATGATTCTGAGTCTGCCACATTTTCTGAGTGAAACTGAAAAGGGACTGGATGTTATGAATGCAATCCAGATAACCGCTGCCTTCAACCACTGCTACAGCTAGAATTGAATCTGAATTGTCCATTACTCTTCCAATATTCAACCACATTTTGAAAAATGATTCACGCTCAAAATGTGTATACCTTTTTCTTCTTTTTGTGCTACAAATGTGAAAGAAATGAAACTATTTACAAGTGCAGCCAACTGATATATATACAAGTGCCAGAATCTTCACAATCGTAATCATATATTCAATGGTTTCTTTATCCCTGTTATTTGTCTATGCAATAAACATATCCCTTCATCTAGGGTGGGAGCCAATTCTGTATGTTTTGGTTGTTAGAAGAAACATCAATAGTAGTTGTTTTTGATGTCTAACTATAAACTCCTGCATGGCCCATATGGACACGGTTTACTATTAGATGAAGACTCTGGGAATAGTATTCTTGAAGATGATATGGGCCATATTTACTAGGTAGTTTTCTTCCATAAGTTTCTCTCCAGCCCAGGAAGACATCTTACTCTCTATTGACTGGAATGGACTGTAAGTAGAGATGGGCAAACGAGTCCAAATCCATTCCCTGGGCTTTCCCTTCAAAATCTGTTCCGCTAGGTAAAATATGCAGACGGACTGTTTCAACTTCAATCAATGGGATCCCCCTATGTGGCTCAGTTGGGCGGTTTTAAAATAATCCCCCAGTGGGATTAACCTAAATCCATTCCGCAGAATGTGTTTATTTGTAATCCGTCATTGTAATGTAAGAGAAAAGTAAAATGGATTAATCAGTCGTAGGAAATTAAAAAAATATTAAACGTTGGCGGATTAATCCTTCGTTAAAAATCACACGGTTAGAACTGAAACTAGCACCCTGTCCCTGGGATGAAAGCCTCGGACCCCCTGTCCCTGGGATGAAAGCCTCGGACCCCCTGTCCCTGGGATGAAAGCCTCGGGCCCCCTGTCCCTGGGATGAAAGCCTCGGGCCCCCTGTCCCAGGGATGAAAGCCTCGGACCCCCTGTCCCTGGGATGAAAGCCTCGGGCCCCCTGTCCCTGGGATGAAAGCCTCGGGCCCCCTGTCCCTGGGATGAAAGCCTCGGGCCCCCTGTCCCTGGGATGAAAGCCTCGGACCCCCTGTCCCTGGGATGAAAGCCTCGGACCCCCTGTCCCTGGGATGAAAGCCTCGGGCACCCTGTCCCTGGGATGAAAGCCTCGGGCACCCTGTCCCTGGGATGAAAGCCTCGGACACCCTGTCCCTGGGATGAAAGCCTCGGGCACCCTGTCCCTGGGATGAAAGCCTCGGGCACCCTGTCCCTGGGATGAAAGCCTCAGACCCCCTGTCCCTGGGATGAAAGCCTCGGGCACCCTGTCCCTGGGATGAAAGCCTCGGACCCCCTGTCCCTGGGATGAAAGCCTCGGACCCCCTGTCCCTGGGATGAAAGCCTCGGACCCCCTGTCCCTGGGATGAAAGCCTCGGACACCCTGTCCCTGGGATGAAAGCTTCGGACCCCCTGTCCCTGGGATGAAAGCCTCGGACACCCTGTCCCTGGGATGAAAGCCTCGGCCCCACTGTCCCTGGGATGAAAGCCTCGGACACCCTGTCCCTGGGATGAAAGCCTCGGACCCCCTGTCCCTGGGATGAAAGCCTCGGACCCCCTGTCCCTGGGATGAAAGCCTCGGACCCCCTGTCCCTGGGATGAAAGCCTCGGACCCCCTGTCCCTGGGATGAAAGCCTCGGGCCCCCTGTCCCTGGGATGAAAGCCTCGGACCCCCTGTCCCTGGGATGAAAGCCTCGGACCCCCTGTCCCTGGGATGAAAGCCTCGGGCCCCCTGTCCCTGGGATGAAAGCCTCGGGCCCCCTGTCCCTGGGATGAAAGCCTCGGGCCCCCTGTCCCTGGGATGAAAGCCTCGGACCCCTGTCCCTGGGATGAAAGCCTCGGACCCCCTGTCCCTGGGATGAAAGCCTCGGACCCCCTGTCCCTGGGATGAAAACCTCGGACCCCCTGTCCCTGGGATGAAAGCCTCGGACCCCCTGTCTCTGGGATGAAAGCCTCGGGCACCCTGTCCCTGGGATGAAACCTCGGGCCCCCTGTCCCTGGGATGAAAGCCTCGGGCCCCCTGTCCCTGGGATGAAAGCCTCGGACCCCCTGTCCCTGGGATGAAAGCCTCGGGCCCCCTGTCCCTGGGATGAAAGCCTCGGGCCCCCTGTCCCTGGGATGAAAGCCTCGGGCCCCCTGTCCCTGGGATGAAAGCCTCGGGCCCCCTGTCCCTGGGATGAAAGCCTTGGGCCCCCTGTCCCTGGGATGAAAGCCTCGGGCCCCCTGTCCCTGGGATGAAAGCCTCGGGCCCCCTGTCCCTGGGATGAAAGCCTTGGGCCCCCTGTCCCTGGGATGAAAGCCTCAGGCCCCCTGTCCCTGGGATGAAAGCCTCGGGCCCCCTGTCCCTGGGATGAAAGCCTCGGGCCCCCTGTCCCTGGGATGAAAGCCTCGGACCCTCATATTCTGATTATACTGTAACTAGTCCTCTGCACTTCCTGGGCTTTTTCCATGTGTTCCCATACTATGGGTATGACGGTGGTTATCCGATTTGGCATCTAGGCCACATGCTCTATTTCACTTCTGTTTGGTGTAACCTCATGTTCCCAGGTCTCATTAGCTATATCCAGTAATCTCCTTGGGTGTCGGTCAAACAACAGTTCAAAGGGAGAGAGGCCTGTGGGTGATTGGAGCACTTCACTAATTTCAAATAACAAGTAAAAGTCCAAAATAGGTGCACTCACGATACCAGGTAACAAATTGCCATGGGTGCCATGGTCCCGCTGGATGCGGAGTCACAGGTACTGTACTGTAGATTAAAAATAGAAAAAGAAGCACTCCACTGGTCTTCCAAAGATTATAAAACGTATAGCACAAGTATTAATGATTCCGTCCGCTTGCAAACCTTTGTCAAGAAACAACTTTACAGGACTTTAAGTGGCTGCACTAAGGGGCACGAAATCAATATCAAATTATGAATCTAGAAAAAATTAATTTACTGTATAAACACCACAAATACTGCATACTAAGAAGGAGAAGGCTCAGTGAGTGAGTGTGTCTGTAACATTCCTCTGTGCTGCGTTCCGCGCGCTATACTCTGATTGTGACGCGCTTCGAATCCCATTGGGAGAAAAGCTCTATATGAAATAAAGTTTCTTATTATTATTATTGTTATTATTATTATTATACTGAGACAGTATCATTTGTGGCATAATATTGAAAAACTGGTATTTCCCGTTGTGTGTGCACATGCTGTATATTTAATGTTAAATATAAAGCCAGTTTAACATTGCTGACTTTTTTTGCCAGTGTATTATTCATTTTCTTGCATACTGTATATTTTAGTTTCATATCTTTTTCTCATTACAGTAGCCTTTATTAAGGTCCATTGTGCTACATTTTATTAGTTTTTTAGGCATTGAATACAATGACAGGCGTCACACTTTCCAAATTTGTATATGAGATAACATTTCCCTTCTTCTTTTCTTTTTATTTAGTGCTGATCTAACCTTTCATAATATATAAATGATACTAATATATCATTGACCTGCTTCCTTGTTGGACAGGAACTGCAGGAATGTGCACTGCAGGCTGGTGTTAGCCTCATAAGAGTCATCATTATTATTGTACCTGTTGAATACATGACATACTCCATATAGCCAGTTTAAATAACTGTATGGAGAAATATCAAATGTATTGACCAGAAAGGGGTTATTATGGGCAATGCTTGGGACCCAGCAGTTTGAAGGTAAAGGGTCCTGTGTTATACTAGCTGATAGATATTTGCAGTGCATTGCTAATAGGAAAACAAAGTCCCAGCTATCTGAAAGAGCTTCTACTTCCCTACACACCATTTTTCGCCTGCTTCAATCAGATGAAGGACTCCTAACAGTTTCTGATGGTGCTCGTCTCCAATTAGGAAACGGACCTGCAGGGCTGAGGTAGGAATGCAAATAAACTGACCACAGCCCCGGGACAGAGTCCTGTTAGAGAATCCGTAGTCGGTAAGCAGGCAGATGTCAGGGCTGGCGACAGTGGGGCAGAGTTCAGTAAACAGGGCTGGTGGCAGTGATGCAAAGTCCAGTAAACAGGCAAAAGGTCAGGACAGGTGAAAAGCAGCGAGGTCGAGGTCAGCAACAGGGGAATCCAAACAAACAAAAGGGTAAGGCATGACAGCGTAGACAACTGGAACTGCAAATGTAGAACCTTGCTCAGCAACTTCAACTAGGAAGTACAGTCTTGTATAGGAGGCTGCCAGGACACAAAATGGCCACATTGAGCAGAAAGGGCAGGCAACCTGGAAAACCCGAACTGGCAGCAAAACCAAGCACGAATTTAGCAGAATCCTTACAGTAACCCCCTCTCTAGGAGAGACCTCAGGATGATCTAAGCCGGCTTGGCAGGAAATCTCAGATTAAACGCCCGGACTAGGTTGGGGCATGGACATCCCTGGATTTGATCGATGAATTCTCCTCGGGTCCATAACCGTTCCAATGGACCAAGTACTGTAGCCCGCCACGGGATGTACGCGAATCCAGTATCTGGCATACTTCAAATTCCTCCTGCCCTTCCACCAAGAACGGTCTAGGAGGAGGGAGAATAGGAAAGAAAGTGTTCTGGATGAATGGTTTGAGGAGGGAGACATGGAACACTGGAGGTATCCTTAAGCTATCCAGAAGTTCCAATTTGAATGCCACCGGGTTGAACTGTTTCAGGATTTTGAAAGATCCAATGAACTTGGGCCCGAATTTGGAAGGCAGTTTCAGACAGATATTTTTTGTAGCCAGCCAAACCTGATCTGCCACTTGAAACGGGGGATGTGGTCATCAATGTTTATCCGCCTGGGTTTTTTGCTGGAGGGTGGCTTTGGTCAGCTTGGCCTGGATCTTCTTCCAGAGTAATTGGAGTTCTTGGATCTTATCATCCACTGCAGGAACTCCGGATAGAGGACTGGAAGAAGGAAGGGCAGCAGGGTGGTACCCATAGGCACAAAAAAACAGACATTTCAGTGTGGAATCGTGTTTCATAGAATTGTGGGAAAACTTAGCGGGAGCAGGTTAACCCAGTCATCCTGTAGTTAAGATACAAAACATTACAGGAATTGTTCTAAGGACTGATTGGCCCTTTCCATGCTTTGGACTGGGGATGGTACGAAGAACACAGCCCCCTGACACGTCTCCTAGTTGTCTCCTGCTCGGGTAATTTGGTATCACCTAATTGCAGCGCTGGAAATTGTCATTTGAAACAAGAGCCCTATGTATTTATATGCTCTTTTGTCTATGAATTTATTTATAACAGCATTTATACAGTATAGCGTCCTTATTCAGTTAGTAAAACAAAGGTGTAGTTACATATAGATTACATTATAGAGTAATTGTTAAGATGTCATTGTGGTGGGTAGGGGTGATAAACATTATGGTCAGGCTATGGGTTACGTGCATTGAGAGCTTGCTTTGTTAGTGGGCAGAGGATGGAATCAGGTCTCTGGATTTAGTCTTGTCGGTGGCATGGTGATGGGTCTGACAGTGGAAGCAATTGGTGAGGTGGGTGACTTTGGAGGGTTTTGGAGAGACTTTAGGAATTGGTGAAGGTAGGGGAGATCATGGACATTGGGGAGGGTAGGATGAGCATAGGGGAGATCATGGGCCTTGGGGATGATGGGGTGATGGAAGGGATGTGATAGACAAATGTTAATGGGGGATCATGGAATGTGATGGAGAAGACATGAGCTTTGATTTGGATTTTGAAGATAGTTAGGAACGAGGCAGATTAGATGTGGTGTGGAGCTTGTTCAAGTGGTGGGGGCGATTAAGGCAAATGATGGCAAATCGATAGAAGGCACAGGGCAGCTGGGGGGGATGAGTGAGGGTTGTGGCAGCCAGAAGTGAAGAGGACAGGAAGGGGTGAAGTGAGAAATCAGAGCTGGAAGGTAAGGAGGGCAAGATCATGGAGATATTTGTAGACCAGGGTGAGGAATTTGAAGAGGGAATGTTGTTGGATGGCTAGCAAGTCAATTTGGGAGAGGAGTGGTGTGGGTAGAGCGATGGTGATGTAGAAGTGTATGGGCTGCAGCGTTTTTGATTTGTTGGCGGGATATGGTGGAGAATAGGGGGAGGCAGAGGAGAAGTTAGTTACTGTAGTTGAGATGGGTTAGGGAGTGGATTAGAAGTTTAGCCAAGGAGAGAGAAATGAGTGGACACATTTTTCTTATGTTGTATAGGTGGTAGCGACACGTGTTAGAAATGGAGGTGATGTGTTGGGCAAAGAGGAGGGAAGGGTCAAAGCTTACACCAAGGTTGCGAGCAGAAGGGGAGGGACAAATGGTGAGGGGGGAAAGGAGATGTGAGGATTGCGGAGAATGGGAGGGAGGAGGAAGCAGGAAATTAGAGGACTTCAATCTTAGCTGGGTTCATTTGTAGGCAGTGGGAGGACATCCAGGTGGAAATGGCAGAAAGGCAGGCAGAGATACGGGTAGAAATTTCAGGTGAGAATAGTGGGAAAGAGAAGTGGATTTGAAAGTCGTCTGCGAAAAAATGGAAAATAGTCAACTCCTGCTGCTCTATTTTCTGCAGGTAACAAAGCATGCTACAGTAACACAATTTGTGTTTTGTCAAAAACCTTTATGAATGTCTTTTTCGTGTTTATTATAGTAATTTTACTGTGACGATATTGTGTGGTCCATTTTTCTTTCCTCTCTTTTCCTCCCTCTTTTTTTTTTGTGCTTCTTAAAATTCTCCCTAAAAGCATTCATTAAATGAAAAAAAATACTAAGCAATATAAAGGATGGACAACGAGAGGGCGGCGCAGATTATTTACTTGCATAGCAACAGGGAACTCAAATGATAGAGCAAGAAAATGGTCAACAGTTCTGAAAATACTTCGTCAAAATGTCAAATTGGTAAACAAGGACTAAATGTGACTGAGTTTAAAAATGATTAGAATAAAAGCCATGCCAGTGATTTTCAGAATAAGAGGACAGTGTGGGAAGGTTTAATATTAAGAAACAGTACAAATGAATTGTATGCAAGAAAAGTATCTAATTTAGTGTGCACTAAAACCATCCCTTCCTATAAGAGGATATAGCACCTATTTGTACCTCCTGTTCGTGGCCCTTGCGGACTGAGTTTGAGACCCCTGATTTAACACCACTAAACAGTACTAATGATTTCTATACAATACAACTAAACATGCACTAAAAAAAGCTTTGCCTTCCAGAAATGTCAAAGCTTTTTTATCAGGATTTTATTCCATTAGTGAGAAACTAGTCAAACATAGTTAAATGTGTAGCCCACCCAACCAAAGGTAGGTGGGGGTGGAGTGGTTGTTATGGGCACCAATCAACCACAGGGTGGTCAGTATCTGTGAGTCTTGCTAGTTCATGTTGAGTCTCAGGGAGATGGTACGTCTACAGAAATTCTTGGGCAGGGTGGCAAGAGGTTGGCGATCAGGGGAATTTATAAAGCATAAGGGATATTTTATTAAATAAAATCTCTATTGGAAAGAATCTCTAATCACAACTAAAATCTTCAAACTAAACAAACAGCATGGATTTCAGGATACAATACAGTAAGAGCACTGTACAGGGGGTGCTACCCAAGGTAAAGTCTTTTGAGATCCTATGGGGTGAGGGACGGGGTCAATCTTCTGTGGTCCTCTAACCTCTTCTAACCTCTTCTAACCTCTTCTAGTTAACTTCCTCTTGTACAGCTAACCTACATGTACAGTAGCATATAGCTACTTGCATTAGATAGTTCAATGAAGCTCATTTTAGTTGCTCTGAGTTCTTGGAAACGTGGGAATGTAGAATTGTAACAAAAGAAAGTGTTGGCAAGTTTACATAACTTGCTTAGAAATATATTTTAAGAGAAATAGTTTGAGTAGTCCATTGTCCATCATTTGAAGAGGGAATATTCTATTTATGTTTTATTGACACAACTTTCAGAGTGTTTGATTTCATTACTACGACCGGAGATTCAGTAAAACTCTTTCAGCACCTCTTCATCAGCAATGCAAAGTTATCGGAAGGTGGTCCTGGAAAATCTTATCAGTTACTCAAGAGACCATACAGTACTTTGTGAGAAACACATAGGTCTAATGTATTATTTTATATTAACTGGAAGATGTGAAAGGTTTGGACAGAGCCCAAAAATCTGATACCTTTCATAATTTAGGAAACACATGAATCAGATGCCCCATTTCATATCTACCACGCCATGGGTCCAGCACTCCAAGGGTTCCTCCGGCACACAAAAGATCAAAGCAACACCATGCTGAATGATATTTTAGGGGAAGAAGTATGTTTTTACCTTTGCTGCTCCAGCAGAATCCCTTTGTTGCTCCCATTAGACAGACTTGCCCAGGAAAAAAACATGGCCACTGGGTCTGACGGCCACAAGAAAGCTGCAACGTCCTCAGGAGATGACATCCTGGCTTTCTTCTGTGGAGCCCGGCAGCTATTATTGTAGTGTTTTACCAGTTACATTTACCAGCAACCCTGGGGGTGAAGGATCCCCAGATCTGGGAGTACCACGATTGAGCTCGGTAGGATACCCCGACTAGAGGGGGAAAAAAGAGCTTTGTGGGGGGAAGTCCTGCTTAACCCTTCAGTGCCAGTGTCATGCCAGAGGGGCCACAGACCCTCCAGCACTTCCTCAAAAGGTGACTACTCCATGGAGCGATCATGTAATTAGTTGTAGGTTATGATTGTCGGCCCAGATGTGACGGGATAGGGGGTGGTTCCATGGGGCGTAGCTCTTGGGCCCTGCGGGCCGATAGAAAGCTGTAACGTTACCAAGTGCGGCTTCCTATTGGCCCATGTGATGCGGGAGCTTTAAACTGGAGAGTGATAGCTGCACCCTCTTCAGAGGTAAGTATCTCAGGAAGCAGGGGGTCCCCAAAGCAGAAATTAATGGGGTTCAGCTCCAGAGACCCCCCGCTTCAATTCTGTATTAAAAAACGAAAAAATTAAATTTAAATAATAACCGGCTTGGATACTCCTTTAATGCTTGCGATTCTATTTTTTGCAAAGCTCCCTGTTCTTGTGAAATAATTTGCAAAAAAAAGCAGACAAATTTCGACTGATTTGCAGCCTTAGTGGCCAGAGTAGAGACTTTTTCCCGTCACTCTAATTCTTCCTTGTAGCAACTAAATTCGTATCATACAGAACAACAAAGGATCATCTCAAATGTTACCCAAGGAAAACGTACATACTGTATCTATGTTTCTCTGAATAAGTTCCGCATTTTCAAAGTACAGTACAATAAAGGGAAAAGTGAGTCCATTTATATGTCAATCAGGATCTCAAAAACTGGCAGCACTAATGATGTCAGTGAAACCTCCCACTGGAAAATACCAGATAATGAAAGGAATGTCATTGTTCCTTCCACGGGGATAAGAACTAAACAATAACTTTTGCCAAATAAGTATGTCAGTAGTGTGAATATTGCACAATTTAACTGTCATTAGTTATTTAGCGCCTTGTGTGTCATGTACTTAAATGATTAAAAAGGAAGTTTAGTTAATGCTGGGGTTCTCAACTCCAGTCCTTAAGACACCACAACAGGTCAGGTTTTCAGAATAGACCTGATTCAGCACAGGTAGCTCAATCAGTTAAAGACTGAGCCACTGGCTGAGCCACCTGTGCTGAAGCTGGCTCCTAGACTGAGTCACCGGTCCTGAAGCAGGGATAGCCTTAACATCTGACCAGTTGAGGGACACTTGAGGACTTGAGTTAAAATTCCCTCGAGTTAATGTGTTTACCTACGATCTGGGTCATCGGGAGGAAATAGGTGAGGAGACCATGAATTCCGGCAGGATGTGGAGATAAAACAATGATTTATCAGAGCCACGCAGATGAGGCCTGATGGGATAATAAACTGTCACTGTGCAAAACAGTCTTCTATGTGGAATTGGTATTAGTTCTGTCTGCGTTTGTTTTCTCCGGTGTATTTGGTGGACTTCAATGCATTTGTTTATTGTAGCTTTAAATCCCCAGAGGGATTTCCATGCTATTTGACAATGCTTTTTTTGAAGCATATCTGGAATATTTGAATACAAAATATGATATAAAATCATAGACTCGTGAACGTAATGCATGTGGGTGCAGGGATAGTACACAAACTACCAATTGGGGGCAATTGGGAGAAGGAACGGCTCAGCGAGTAAAGACTCTGACTCTGTAAATAATGACACTGTGTGAGTCTCAGATTGAAATAGAGCAGCTGTAACATTAACAAACAACAGTGAATGACGACTCCCTTTGGCTACCACCAGAGGCAACTCTGGTATTAAGTCCCAAAGATTCTTTGGTAGAATGGGGGTAGACTCACCCAGCAAAAATGCAGGTGTGTGTGTGTCTGTGTGTGTGTGTCTGTGTGTCTGTGTGTGTCTGTGTGTGTCTGTGTGTCTGTGTGTCTGTGTGTGTGTGTCTGTGTGTATACAATGTTATTTACAGATTTTGGGATGGTGAGTGATGCGCAAAATGTTGAATATTCTTTTGCTAAAGCATTCACAAAGAATACTTCCTCAGCTCTTTTGCAGAAGATTCAACCAAGGCAGACAGATATCAATGTCAGGGGCAGGTGTAAAAAATGATGGGAATGGCAGGGGGTGCAAGAATTGTTGAAATCCTAGGCTATATGTAGTTTTGTGCTGATTGCTAATGATAAGCAGATTTTCTCCGTCTGTTGGAGTTTCTTCTGCTGGATATTCTGTAATTATGGAACTTCTGCACTTTCCAACAGTGAGAAAATATTTTGCACATCCTTACTTGCAAACCATTGTAGAGAAGAAAGCCAAATGCTGTACAATCCCTTCAGCACTAACAGGCGTTAAAGATAACAATTTTCTTCATTTAGCAGACTAGGCAGAGGAGGTCAATATCAGCATTGCGGTGTGTGCGGTGTGGTTCATTCACATATCCACAGTATAAAATGTGACCATTGCTGTGTACCAGCACATCTATGCAGAATTTACCGGCAGTCATAACGTTATAATGGAATACGAGAGAGCTGGTTGGCGAAACGCGCATCTGGTTAGTGATGTCATTGCACATTTTGTGAGTCTTTGCTATATTTTATATTTGATCCCCTACACATTCTCTGGCGTGGGTTTATTTTGATCATCAACCACCATATCACAATGGGGAATGATTCTCTTCTTTATTGTCTCTGTTCCCTCCTCCTCCTGTAACTTTTTACATCCTCATTAGATTGGCTGTATGTATTAGGCTATCTAGGGACACATCCCCCCTGGGGAGAGTATTGGGATTTAGTGATTCATTTATCACTCTTTTACATTTCTGCATGTTCTAACTTCCCTGTCAATTCCATCCCGTTGATGTATACCCAAGCACACATCTACTGTATCTGGATGTGGCACGAGAATAGGGAGTGATACTTGGGTTTCCCCCACCATCTTACCCCTTGGAAATCCTTATTTGCCATGCTATTTTACAGAACATTTATTGATAAGAGTCCACATCACACTACATGTCAGATATAATCATTTATAGGGAAGTAGCTGCATGGACACTTCCTAAGAGCCATTTTATTATGATAAATTAAATTATCAGATTATCCTTTGATAAGGCATCCATTTTATGGGGATTTCCGCTCTTTATTTGAATCAAGTGAAGGTTATGTTGTATTTTTATTTCTATTTCACAATATGTGATTCATTTTTGATTTGTGAGTGCTAATTACAGGGCTTTGTCTGTTCTCTGTGTCTTATAAAGGTAATGATTTCCCTGTCAGCGCTGCCACCCTTCCCTCTCACTTCAGGACTATTCTATTAGGTAACTTATTGGATTAGTTTGATCCCATGATTAATATGTATTCTCTTCTGCAGCAGAACATCTCCTTTGTTCAGGTATTAAAGATAACAATTTTCTTACCATAGTAGACAGAGAAGATGCATACACAGTATTGCTTAACAGTATGGTATATTCACATATCTACAGCATACTATGTACCCATTTCTGTGTGTGACAGGGGACATCTGTGCAGAAATTACTGCCAGTCCTCTCGTTATAATGGGATATGGAAGAGGGCTCGGGATACTTGATGTAATCGGATCCAGGTTGCAGAAAATTAGGATTAATCAAGGATTAAGTCAGAACGTGTCTTTCACGCCTTAATTCTTCATATTGCAAACTACAACAATTCTCTTAACCATTTTAGTCCCATATGGGATTAGAACCAGGCATAATAACCATGAAGAGGCATTATTAAAAATACTACTTTATTTTAACCACACATTATAGAAGTTATGGTGGGTAAAAAAGTGACACAACCTTCCACTGTACAGCAAAAAAGATACCACGTGTGAGCTCAGTCACGTGTCTCAGGCAGGTCGGCAAGCCATTATCTCTTAGCATACAATGCTGCTAATGCAGTAAGGGATTCTGGGAAATGACATGCAAATGAGCACACATACTGGCTCTGCACTTCTTTAACCCGGCTGTACTAAAAAGCTGTGTAATGCGGCAGGCGTAAATTTATAGGGGTCCATGTCAAAATCGACATGAAGTAAAAGGTGACACTGCACCCTCTTTTTCATGTAATTTCCCAGAATCCCTGGCTGCAGTGAAAGTTTTGTATGCTAAGGCTGCGTGCATAGTAGAACGCTCTAGCTTCCGCGCTCCTCGGCGCAGTACACACTTACCTGCAGCAGGAGATATTCCCTGTCCTGCAGGCAGAGGTGACAGGGAGGTGTATCGGGTGGCGCAGCCGTGACATCACAGAGCTGGTTTGCCGTCATTGAGCAAACTGCTCACGTGACCCGGCGTCGCATCGTGAAGCGCCGGTCTCCCTGTAGCGCATGTGCACAGGCTAGCGCGCGGGCACTATGCGCATATGCATTGGCGTCCTAGTGTTTGTTTCGGCGCGAGCTACGTAGCTCCCACCGTATCCTGCACTATGGATGCACCCTAAGAGATAATGGTGAAGGGCAGGGTTGCCGACCTGTCGGAGAGGTTAATGAGCTCACAAGGAATACTTTTATTTGCTGTGCTTTATTTTACAAGCGTGCCATCTACGCCTGTCTCCAAAAGGTTAATAGTTCTAATCTCTCTTTAAAGAAAAGCAATATCTTAAAAACATATTCAGAACGTGTGTTGGATTTGCCTCTCATTTGCCTGGATATTTCCTGGTCTGTTGGTGATGATTAGACCACCACAGCAATCATATTGAACAAAATGGCTATGACAGGTTAAAAGAAGTAGTAAAACTAACACATTTACTTTTACGACACAGTGTGTCTCGCATTCCAGTACTTGTGGAGATAAAGTGAGTCTCTGCCAATGTTAAATCTGTCACACAGGTGACCATATAATAGTTATTGTAGCTGGGATAGTCTAGGGAAAATTGAGTTTGTATAAAGTTGTGATGTGTTATTGAACAAGCATTAAAAATGATGTTGCACATAAAACACTGGGGAACATACATAGATCCCTTATGGGTCTTATTTCACCACCGTCAGTACCGATTATATCATCATCCTGAACATATTCAGATATTAACCCCTTGCTACAAACTTTTCAATGCCTGAAAAAATGGTATCACTTGGGATTCGGAAACTACATTCTTTTGGTGAATAATGGGGAAAAGGCCTAGAAAAGAGACACTAAGGGGGCGATTCACTAACAGCTGTTGCGGGATAACGCAATTATGCCATTGACTTGAACGGCAATTAACAGTGGATCAGGTGTTAGTGAGTCTCCCCCAAAGCCTTTAGAGACTCAGATTTTGCCTTTACCCAAACTTCTGCTAACTTGTGGATTCTCTAAATTGTCCTCTATAATCTCCACTCTCCAGTCATTCAGTTTTAGGGTCAATATCCTGTTGTGGACATTAAATCCATCGCATGAATAATACAGGGAGGTATACACAGTATAAACCGAGCTCAGTGTATGTTTGTATATAACTTTGTGCTACACAACTTTTTAAAGTTAGACATGTTATGCAGATCTGTCATCTAAGGACTGGAGGATTTGGGGGGGGAGGGGGCAGAGAATGAAGAACTTGATAAATCCAATTATCCTGCATGGGTCACATAACGCTTCTCTAAGCCCCTCCTTTGCTCCATTAATTATTTTCTAATTCCCCAGTGGGTGCAAACAAAGCAGAGAAGGAGCACACAAAAAAAATAACATTTGACCTAAAAGGTAAATGCTCAAAATTGTTGAACATGAATTTATTTCTATTGAGCAATGGAGCTTAATATACAGGCTAAACAGACGTCTCGTAGCGGTATCCACTGTGGCATGCTGGGAGAGGAAGGGAGGACAGTGTCTGTGAGGGTCTTCCACTGTAGTGGCTGAAACCACGTTTGGTCCACTGTATGAGACGCTGTTCAATCTGTAAGTGATGTTAAGCTACACTTGTGCGTGTGTTTATCTACTTACCTTGAGTTAGTTACGGTGTCTGCACCATTGGAGTAGGGCGATATGTTTTGCAGTAAACAGACTAATACTGTGTGTTTTTCCTGACTGGGAAACCTCTCCCTACGTGGCTCCTATTCACGTGGTCCCATTTGCCCCTAATTACAAAAGTGACACACTGTGACTTCTCATTTACATGTCATTTCCCAGAATCCCCGGCTGCGGTGGAAGTACTGTATGCTAGTAGAAAATGGGGAAAGGCAGGGTTGCAGATCTGTCTGAGACGTGTCAATGTGTTCCCAAGTGATATTTTTTTATTTGCTGTACGGTGGACATTTTTTTTTGTCCCTTGTTTAACTCGCCATAACTTATTTTGTGTCTGGTTGTATCATATAACTAGTGAATATAGGGTCAGTGGGTAAAGACACTGAGTCTGTAAACAATGACACTGAGTTTAAAGCAACTTGGTTCAGTTCCTGGCGTCGGCTCCTTGTGACCTTGGGCAAGTCACTTTATCTCCCTGTGGCTGAGACATCAAAAACACATAGATTGTAAGCTCTGCGGGGCAGAGACTGTGTCTGTAAAATGTGATGTGCTTTGTGTCCCTTTGGGAGAAAGGTACTATATGAAATAAAGTTGTTATTATTATTATTAGTATCTGTTATTCCGCCTTATGGTGTTATTCACCAGAGCAGAAATTTAGATTACCAGGTGGTGTATATTAGAAAGAGTGAAGCTTTATTTTGTATAAAAACAAAAACACGTCACTTCCGTTTGTGAAAATCATTCATGGCGCTTTAATGACAAAACATTAAGGGGCCTATGCAGAGAGCAGCGAATTTTAAAATTGGCGAGTTTAAAAAAAAGTAGCTTTTTTGGAGAGTTTTATTCTCCATATGCAGAAATGTGCGAATTCTGCTATGTTTAACATGAATGCGTGTGGCGAGTTTAAATTGGCGAGATGCGCGCTGCAGAAATGTGTTAAAAAAAATTCGCGCCTTTTTTTTTCCTTTGCTATGGCCGCGAGCGGCAGCTTCTTGCCAACTTTTCCTGGCGAGGCAAAAAGGAGACAATCGCGCCATTTTATTGGCGCGAACAGCCGCTAGATGCCGGTCGCGCCTCTCTGCATAAGGATATTTTTAAAACTGGCGAGATGGAGGTTCTCGCCAGCCGCGAGGCGAGTTTTAGAAATAGAAAAAAAAAATTGGCGCGTTTTTCGTAACTCGCCATTTTCTGCTGTTTTCTGCGCGATTTTCTCCAAAAAATGGCGAGTTTTGAAATAGCGCTGCTCTCTGCATAGGCCCCTAAGATTTTTATTCATTAAGTTCTGTAGCAGGAAAATAGTACTTAAAAACAGGACAGGGTTTTTTTTAGCATGAATGCACGTTGTAACTACCATGCTCAATTCATAGTTAAGGGAATATGGGGAAATAAGCGTTGTCTTTGTATTGTTATTAACTTGTATTTGTATAGCGCTAACATATCCCGCAGCGCAGTACAATGTGTGAGGGAGGACAACAACATTGTACAACAAAAAGATTGCATGTGAGTTAAGATGAACTGAGCCAATAAGGAGGTCCCTGCCCCAGGGAGCTTACAATCTAAGTGGAGTGTGGGTGGGCAATGTAAGTAACACTCGTTGGGAATGTATATTAGGCCCTTTTGGATCTCTTCACTTTTACTTCTGACGTTACTCCCACGTGCACCCCAAAGATCTCCGAGAAAATCCAAACTGGTTTAGAGTGCATCACTGGGGAAGTTTCTGCACTTACCTAATTAGCTAATTAGAAACAGACATGGCATTTTTTCTATATGAAAAGACAAGAATAAAACACATACATTTGGGCAGACTGTTTTATGTTTAATTTTAGGGGATTCCAACGCTGGCAAAAATATCCAGGCACATATAACCAGTGACAGCCTATTTGTATTAACGAGAGACAATAAAAAAATATATTAACAAGTCCCCCATCTACAGTCCTCCTTTAATCCTCGCCCTTTGAGTGATGAAGAATAATCTGCCATCCAGCAAAGACATAAACTATACAACCTTATTAGTCATGAAAAGAAATGCAGGATTCGGTGCTCAGAAACCAACATGAGTACAGAGCAAACGCCGGGTCTGTCCTTAAGGACAGGATATACTACACCACTATGTATGTTCTATATCTAGCCCTAATAGCAATGCACTGATAGCACATCTCCTGCAAGCGGGATGCTCAGATCCAGGTGTACTCATTTGTGCTAAGCCTTAAGGCCCACTTGACTGAATAACCGATAAGGTGCCTTAAGGGAGGGATGCTCAACTTTAGTCCCCCTGCCCCCAACAGGTCAGGTGTTCAGGATATCCCAGCTTCAGCATAGGTGACTAAATTAGAGGCTCAGTCAAGACTGAGCCTCTGATTGAGCCACCTGTGCTGAAGCCAGATATCCGGGAAACCTGACCTGTTCGGGGGAGGGGCTTGAGGACTTCAGTTGAGCATCCCTGCCTTAAGGATTGCCACTAATTAGTAGATATGGCCTCAGTCACCTGATTGAGAACAACTTTAAAAACACAGAAACAAGACATGGAAGTTACACATGTGAATAAAGACATTGAGTTTGTGATCTAGCAATGCAACCTGTAATGAATACCTTGCTCCTGGCTCAACATAACAGTTTCACCCTTACAGCATACACCCTTATCTGTTCACCAACCTCAGTCGCTGCCATATAAAGGTTTGGCAGACTTAAGCTAAGCCTCTTACCACCCTACATACAGTAACTTCCCATTACTGACTTCAATGGGCATGATTCCTTTGGTGAATTTGCTGTGACAGGTCAGATTGTGAGAGAGAGAAACTATTTCTGATCAGAACCTTCATGTTACCGACTGTGTTCTCAGGGGTTTCACTTCCTACAGAGAGGGTAGCTCCATGTGCTGGCTAACATGCCAGTGAGCCCATCTAATCAAAGCACCAGCATTCCAAATAACTTTTTTAAGAAAATGAACAGAAATCTAGACTTTTTTTTGTATTTTCACTTTTATTCCCTGTTAAAATCATATAAAAAAACATTTTGATAGATGGTTGATTACATGTTGGAGAAGAAATACGTACTTAAACATATTTAACCATGATATAATTATTACTTCATATTTTTTTATTAACAATAACTATTATTTTTTTTTTATTGTTTTCCTGAGCAGTAGAACTCTGGCTCATGATGATACAGTAGAGGCAACTCTTATTCGAACAAAAACCAGTGGCAATTCCCCAAAAAACCCAGGAAACACCCAGGTACATTCTGAATACATGCCTTAAACTTTCCTTAAACTAGCCCCAGCATTTCTGCATTGATTAATGGCCTATCAGATTAACAGCAGGGGTCCCTGGCAGTCCCATTCAAACTGAATTGGACTGCCAGGGATCCCTGCTGTGTTAATCCTATGGGTCGTTAGTCAATGCAGAAATGCCTTAAACGTGCCTCAAACTAGCCCAGCACATACCCAGCACATACCCAGAATGTAACCCGGCTAGTTTACGGCAAATGTTAGAATAAACGTTGCCTCTACTGTAAGTAGGCTCTTAGTTCTCTTCCAGACGAGCTGGACATTCTTAGCTTTTTTAATACCAGGTAACACTGAATTTCAGGTCCCTTGGAGTGCAGTTGAGCTCAGCATGCTGTGTGATTGTGTGTGATACTCATGTTTAGATCGTTGCTTTGGGGTGACACTGTTTGGTCATGGCAGGTAGACGCAAGTTTTGTGCGGTCTTCCAGTCTAACCCTAATCAACTGATTGCATAGTCTGACGTCTATAAAGTCCACTTTGACCTTGACGTTTGTGCTGTAAGGTAGCTCACAAGGTGCAGGTGTCCTCTTACTATAGAGAGATCTGTACTAATGGGAAGAGGGTCATTTTCTTCTCTACAATCACTGGAATATACATGAGGATTATAGTTTTTTGCTGTGAGCATTTTCAGTGAAGACATTACTAAGATTACACACAGTAATGCCACTGAGAAACCAAAAGTTATGTAGTTGAGATAATTCTCATTGGCATTTCGGATTTCCATTTTATTCCACTAAAGTGTGCAGCATTACATATTGTACAAAGTAACAAGAAATCAAGTTTTTGGTAATTAGACTGTCTTGCCATGTGAACATTTATGTAAATGGATAAAAATGATTCATGGACACAATGAAAAAGGGATGAACAAGAAATAAAACCACACTACCAATAATGCTGCAGTGACAGTATTTTCTATGGTTATATAGGAAGGGCATATATTTGTGTCAGAGAAGCTACACTGGAGTTACTGCTTATTATGCAACAAAATTAAACTCGTGAGCATAGCAAAATGATATGAAATGTGTTGTGGGCACCTTTTTATTGTGCTGACAGATAGCTAATCCGATTGCACTGCCCCTACATTGCTCCAACCTGATAAAATGTGATTGGCAATAACTGGTGTCACTGCAAAAGAAGCGAAGTCTGCATGCTAACGAGCTCACGCGTATTGATTAATATGAAGAGTCTCCTATGTATTGAATAGTTACTTTGTTTACTCTTCTCTTTGTCATGTGAATGTGATTTTCTTGTTCAATAACTCACTAAAGTAATGATGCAGGCTGATGGGAAATGTATGAGCTACTATAAGACCATTTATCATCAGAAAAGGAGTGTGCATCCATTGAATAAATAGCAGTGAATTCATTATAGCACCCAGACAGCTGCTGCTGTGCCTTTGGTCTTCTCCACATGTGAGGAAGCACTGTATGCTTCATAACTATTCATGTAAGTACAAATCGGTAACAACAATTATTTATTGTGGATTCAGATATATTCTGTGTCAGACAAATGGACATGTAAATTGTTTTCTGAAAGATCTAAGCTTGCAAGCCACCATGCATATGCCTCCAAATGCCACCAAGATAGCATTCATTTAACCAAAATAAATTGACTGGGATGAAGATACTTTTGCGTACAAAGGGGCTTTCAGCAGCAATACAGTATTCACTGGCACAAAGCCCTGCATGGTTACCTAAAACAAGTACCAGTTCTATTAAGGAAGTGTGAGTGATAGTGAGTTTGTTGTAAATAATCCCACGTGTGAGCACATGCACATGTCTCAGACAGGTCTGCATCCTGCCCTTCCTTATTATCTCTTAGCTCAGGGGTGCACAAACTTTTTTTGTCTGTGCCGCCTGCCTGCTCTCCCCCTTGCCTTTTCTCCCTTGTTTTCTGATGTCACAACGTCCTGTGACGAGACGTTGTGTTGCCATGACAATGTGATGTCATGTGATCCCGCTGCATAATTTGACTCCGCGTTGCCAAGGCGATGTGTCACCGGAAGCCGCTGGAGAGCAGGTTAGGGCTATACAGATGCCTCACCTCGCGCGCTCCCACGGCATTTCATTTATATGTAATGGGGAACAGCACGGGGCCTCTGTAAGCACCCTCCCCATAACATTTCGCACCCCCTAGTTTGCGCACCCCTGTCTTAGCATACAGCACTTCCATTGCAGCTAGGAATTCTGGGAAATTACATGCAAATGAGCACACAGTGTCACCTTTTACTTCTTATCCATTTTAACATGGGCCCCTATAAACTTAAGCCTGCGGCATTACACAGCTTTTCAGCACAGCCTGGGTTACAGAAGTGCAGAGCCAGTAACCCTGCTCACAGACAGATATTTTAGTTGCATGCATGATGTATCTTCTAACTAAGGTTTATATAAGGATACGGACTATTTGCACAATACTAAATCCCTTTGCTGGTTGTTGAGCCAGTGGTCAAAGCGTGGTGATGATGATGATGATGCCTTTATTTGCGCACCACGTATTTTTATTTGCAGTCCAACTTTCTGTTAACCCTTTTTCTGCAGCGGGGTCTACAATCCATCCCGGCTCTGGCAGCGAAAGAGTTAAAGTAAAACTATTATTTTAAAAATCTCCCACGGCTTTTTTTAACATTGTAAATATTACCTCCATGTTTCTACAATACAGTCCAAAGAGCCCCGGGTTCGGGTCGCCTTAAACATAGGAGTGTGAGAACCGGGTCGGCAGCACGCAAAACATGGTATCAATAGTCACTAAAGTTCTTTTAACACTGTGACATAATGCACATTGTTCCCGGGAAACCCCTTTATCAGGTATAAAAACATACGAGCACATTTCTGCTGGGATTCCCGCGCCCCTGCTCGAGCACCCACTACAGCCACCATTGTGACAAGATTAGAGTGCAACCTCCATTTTAGGATCTCTAGAAGTGTCCGTGTTAAACAGAGTGGTGACATTAGTCGATTCATAGAAACACAGCTTTTTGGATTTTATTTTAGAATTCTTACTTTGCAATATTTATTCGTGCGCAAGAATCTCCAGGCTCCGTCCTTGGGGGCTCTGACATCTGACATTCTTTTTCTCTGCAGGGAGCATGTTGTTTGATGCCAATTGTCCCACCAGAGACCTGTTCGGAGCTGATGGATGTCATTCGTGTAAAGGAGGAGAACCTTTTGTGTGGCATTGGCAGTCTTGCACATAGAATCTAATAAGCAGGAAAACCATTGCTCACAGACAACTTCAAAATTGGCATGGATTTCGTGTTATGAGTCGTATAGGGGCGTCAATTAAATCCATCCATAGGGGCTTATTGTATATGGCTCTGTTTTTGGTTTCCCATAGACTTTAATGGGGAATTTCAGTTGAAAACAACCCGATTGGCTGCTTCGGTGGATTTAGCACAAGCCTTTTAATACTTTATTTGGGTTTATATGCTCAGAATCTGAATATATCCTGTATATATGTATGTCAATATATATGTATAAAGTTTAAGAGCCTGGTGCAGGCTTCGGAAACCTCTGAGAGACTTACATCTCTAGTGTTCTCTGTCCTTAATGAAATGCGAGGAATTTGCATTCCAAACACAATGCATTTGCTCATCATAGCTTCTAAGTGGTCCATTATTTCTAAGCGTAAGGAAGGGGATTAGACATTAGAAGATTTATAAAATGTTGAAGAAGAGAAAAAAAGCTAGGGCTCCTCATGGACTAATGCACATAGATCTAACAGTGACAACTGACAAAAACTAGGAAGACATTTAAAAAGTGCTGATCACATAAATGGCCGACTCGTATCCCAAACCCAATGACCCGTACGTGTAATAAAAACAACAGGGAAGCAGTATGGCATTAAAAAAGAAGAGTTTTCAAAATATATAAAAAAATGTTATCATGTCTACCGCAAAGATTTTGAGGAGGAGATGAATATACACTGTGTATCATGTTAGATTGTGAGTATCACGTCCTTCTATGTGAGTTATTACTAAGCCATTTCTGCACAGGGTTGTATATAAAGACACCGATCTGAGACCCACATCCGCAAAGCTCCAGTAAGTCCCAGATCCACTGAGCCCCATCAGAGGTGCAATCCGAGCAGAATCCTACATGTGTATGTTTTATAAATCATTTCTATAGTATTAGAAAACACTAACTTTTTTCTTTTAAAATTCAATTCTTAAAGCAGCAGTCCAAGCTGACGTTTTCCCCCCTTTAATATGTGCATCAATACAATCCACACAATGATAGGTAATTAACTAAGTTCCGTTTGATACATTCTCCTGTGATCGATCGCGAAGATTTGGCTCGGGGGTTCACTAAATGGCTGTCAGCAGAAGAGGACCAAAGATGCAAAGTTCTGTGGTTAAGATCATGTGACCAGACAGTAACTAGATATAATTGGTGCTCTGCTAGAGAGTGGGCAGGGCTGAAAAAGGGGTGTGCCAGAGCCTGTTTCAGAAGAGCAAGAGGGTGTGACTTTTGTAAATGGTTGCTATAGAAACTAAAAATACATTTAATAGATTCAAAATGTAAGTCAGAGTTGATTTTTTTTAAAATGCTACAAGTATTTTCTCCTAGTACAGAACAGATTTATTTAAAAACCACATACGTCGGATATTGCTTGGTCTGCAACTTTAATGCCATTTTTAATTAATTTTAATATACTGAGCATCCTTTGATTCCTATAGCAGGCTTTAACACACCTCCCCAGCATTGCAAGATCTTTGTAACACTTTCCTTTTTTGTGATCATTTGTTGCCAATATTCCCAGAAGTTTGAGCTATAAACTGTAACAATTGATAGTTACCTTAGTAATATAAGAATACATTATAGCTGCTGAGTTACACTGACTGAAGGATTGATTGAAACGGAAAGACGGCCATTATGTTAGTCACACAATCAGGATTTTTACACATGTATAACAGGAGCACCAAACGATTGCCACCTTAGGTAAGAATGTAGAATTATACATTGTCATATGCTTTATATACTGTATAAAAAGAAAGAAAAAGCCCTGCTTTTGTAAAGTACCCAGTGACCTATATACCTCACCAAACACTCCTTTATACAATACTGCATGTGGAGAGATAACTGTAAAATAAAAAAAAGATCACCCCTGAGATACGGGGGAAGAATGCTGGTTTGGATCTTTTGTATGTACATTGTACAGCTTAACCCTGTTATAGCGCGGTCCTCGGGGGCCTCCCGAGACCACCACGTTATAAACGGGGTCGTGGAAAAAAATGGCCGCCAGAAAAAATGTATTTATTTATTTATTTGTGTGGTGATACCGCGTCTGCCGAAGGGGGAAAGCTGAGAACTCTCCCAGCATTCCCAGACCCGGTGGGGAAGCGGCAACCGCACGCAGCACTTACCCGGCATCTGGCAGCTCTTCTCCCTGTCTCTGCTTTCTGCTTCAGTCTTGCGAGAGCAAGCTCCCTTAAAGAGACAGTGTGTATTTGACGGTGTGTGTGTGCAGTGTGCTGTGAGTGTATGCTGTGTGTGCAGTGTGCTGTGAGAGTATGGTGTGTGCTGTGAGTGTATGCAGTGTGATGTGAGTGCGTGCAGTGTGCCATGAGTGCGTGCAGTGTGCCGTATGTGGAGTGTGTGCCGTGTAGTGTGCTGTGAGTCTGTGCAATGTGTTGAGAATGTATGCAGTGTGCAGTGAGTGTGTGCAGTGTGTGTGCAAAAAAAACAACTTTACAAAGTTATTTTTTTTTAATTCGGTGTCCACGCTCAAACTGCGTTATAGTGTATTGCGCTATAATGGGGTTGAGCGGTATATCCCAATTAGCATATTATATAATATGCTAATATATATATAATATGCACATATAAGTTCTTCAGTATTAGGTGATACCTTTTTTATTGGACTAACAATTTATGTCATAGGACAAGCTTTCGAGAGTTCTCCTCTCTTCTTCAGGTCGCAATACTGATATACACAGGTATCTATGGCTAAAACAGTGTAGAGAGAGGGGGGAAAAAACCAACAGATATTTACTGTAGATAAGGTAGGGTGTTAAAAGTGTTTGAAGCCAGGGGACAGTGACAAGGAAAGGTGGGGAGGGGGAGGGATCCTGGGGGGGGGGAGAGAAAGTGTGGTGGATAAGAATTGAGGCAAGCAGGATAATTACAAACAATTTTGCTATCGCAACTGGACTAACACGGCTATTTTCTGCTATATATATATATATATTACCTGGGTATCACAGGACTGTTCAGTCTTGTTCACAAGTCCCTCTCCTCTCTTCTCTCTCCCTTCTCCTCCTCTCTTCTCTCTCCCTTCTCCTCCTCTCCTATATTTCAGGTCTGCATGGGAGTAATGTCCCCACTAGGTAATGCCATGCAGTTGGCTACAGTGTTTCCTCCTCTCTCTGTGCAGTGGGAGAGATACATATCACGCACCCCATGCAGTGGGAGAGATACATATCACGCACCCCATGCAGTTGGCTGCAGTGTTTCCTCCTCTCTCTGTGCAGTGGGAGAGATACATATCACACACCCCATGCAGTTGGCTGCAGTGTTTCCTCCTCTCTCTGTGCAGTGGGAGAGATACATATCACACACCCCATGCTGTTGGCTGCAGTGTTTCCTCCTCTCTCTGTGCAGTGGGAGAGATACATATCACGCACCCCATGCTGTTGGCTGCAGTGTTTCCTCCTCTCTCTGTGCAGTGGAAGAGATACATATCACACACCCCATGCAGTTGGCTGCAGTGTTTCCTCCTCTCTCTGTGCAGTGGGAGAGATACATATCACGCACCCCATGCAGTTGGCTGCAGTGTTTCCTCCTCTCTCTGTGCAGTGGGAGAGATACATATCACGCACCCCATGCAGTTGGCTGCAGTGTTTCCTCCTCTCTCTGTGCAGTGGGAGAGATACATATCACACACCCCATGCAGTTGGCTGCAGTGTTTCCTCCTCTCTCTGTGCAGTGGGAGAGATACATATCACACACCCCATGCAGTTGGCTGCAGTGTTTCCTCCTCTCTCTGTGCAGTGGGAGAGATACATATTACGCACCCCATGCAGTTGGCTGCAGTGTTTCCTCCTCTCTCTGTGCAGTGGGAGAGATACATATCACACACCCCATGCAGTTGGCTGCAGTGTTTCCTCCTCTCTCTGTGCAGTGGGAGAGATACATATCACGCACCCCATGCTGTCGGCTGCAGTGTTTCCTCCTCTCTCTGTGCAGTGGGAGAGATACATATCACGCACCCCATGCAGTTGGCTGCAGTGTTTCCTCCTCTCTCTGTGCAGTGGGAGAGATACATATCACACACCCCATGCAGTTGGCTGCAGTGTTTCCTCCTCTCTCTGTGCAGTGGGAGAGATACATATCACGCACCCCATGCTGTTGGCTGCAGTGTTTCCTCCTCTCTCTGGCAGTGGGAGAGATACATATCACACACCCCATGCTGTTGGCTGCAGTGTTTCCTCCTCTCTCTGTGCAGTGGAAGAGATACATATCACGCACCCCATGCAGTTGGCTGCAGTGTTTCCTCCTCTCTCTGTGCAGTGGGAGAGATACATATCACACACCCCATGCAGTTGGCTGCAGTGTTTCCTCCTCTCTCTGTGCAGTGGGAGAGATACATATCACGCACCCCATGCAGTTGGCTGCAGTGTTTCCTCCTCTCTCTGGCAGTGGGAGAGATACATATCACGCACCCCATGCTGTCGGCTGCAGTGTTTCCTCCTCTCTCTGTGCAGTGGGAGAGATACATATCACACACCCCATGCTGTTGGCTGCAGTGTTTCCTCCTCTCTCTGGCAGTGGAAGAGATACATATCACACACCCCATGCAGTTGGCTGCAGTGTTTCCTCCTCTCTCTGTGCAGTGGGAGAGATACATATCACGCACCCCATGCAGTTGCTGCAGTGTTTCCTCCTCTCTCTGTGCAGTGGGAGAGATACATATCACACACCCCATGCAGTTGGCTGCAGTGTTTCCTCCTCTCTCTGTGCAGTGGGAGAGATACATATATCGCACCCCATGCTGTTGGCTGCAGTGTTTCCTCCTCTCTCTGTGCAGTGGGAGAGATACATATATCGCACCCCATGCTGTTGGCTGCAGTGTTTCCTCCTCTCTCTGTGCAGTGGGAGAGATACATATATCGCACCCCATGCAGTTGGCTGCAGTGTTTCCTCCTCTCTCTGTGCAGTGGGAGAGATACATATCACACACCCCATGCTGTTGGCTGCAGTGTTTCCTCCTCTCTCTGTGCAGTGGGAGAGATACATATCACACACCCCATGCAGTTGGCTGCAGTGTTTCCTCCTCTCTCTGTGCAGTGGGAGAGATACATATCACACACCCCATGCTGTTGGCTGCAGTGTTTCCTCCTCTCTCTGTGCAGTGGGAGAGATACATATCACGCACCCCATGCTGTTGGCTGCAGTGTTTCCTCCTCTCTCTGTGCAGTGGGAGAGATACATATTACGCACCCCATGCAGTTGGCTGCAGTGTTTCCTCCTCTCTCTGTGCAGTGGGAGAGATACATATTACGCACCCCATGCAGTTGGCTGCAGTGTTTCCTCCTCTCTCTGTGCAGTGGGAGAGATACATAAGACAGTATAATGTTGGTAGTGTTGGACCTGCTCAGGGGTCATACAGTGACGTGGTCGCAGGATTAAAATGTTTTGGCCAAAGGATTGAACTGAATGACCCATATTTATAGGAATGTAGATAAAATACGCAGTAATGTACGAAATAATTTGTCCTATTGTATGTAGCATTGGGGCTCTTGTATTTTGTTGTATACATTAGGTCAGGGATGTGCAAACTGGGAGGCGCAGGATTTTCTTTGGGGGGGCGGCGCGGTGGTTGCAAAGGCCTCGCGTTCTTCAACGAGGCATTTAAATTAAATGCCGGGGGAACGCGTGAGGCCTCTGCAACCTTAACTTACTGGGATTCAGCCGGCTTGTTGATGCGTCGTCATGACAACGCGGCATCAAATGACGCTGTGGGGTCATGATGTGATGCGTCTCCATGGTAACGTGCGTCAAATGCCGGCACAGTGTCACGTGACGTCTCATGACCCATGGCGTCATTTGACGCCAGTTCACTGGAAAGGAGGGGGGGCGCGAGCACGGTGGCTGGCAGGCAGGGGGCGCAGCAACTTTGCGCACCCCTTCATTAGGTCACAAACCCAGTTGTACTCCAAAAAAAACAACTTCGCAAAAAAACCCGCGAGCTAAGAAGCCGTAATGTGGCCTAAACCATTTTATTTTTTAGAAAGGCATGCAACGACAGAGAAACAGTTTCCAACTCATATTGGTACCAAACACCTAAAATGCACAAATAATACTTTTCCTAATGATATTGAGCAGCACTCCCTAATGTAGACATTGGACATTTTGATGTATTGAGCTAAAGCTCAAACAACATTTATTTTCTAGACAAAATGTTGACAACTGTATTTGAATTGATGTTAGCTTTCCATTGACTGGCCATTAAAATGAAGGAACAAAATATAGTATGTATTGGTTTTGCATTGATCTCTCCATATCGGACGTCCATCAGTTTCAATGGATAGTTTGTGAAAAATGTCCTACAGCTAGTAAAACATTCTGATGCCGGACTTGTCCGGGTGATACACAATGGAATTCTATCACGCAAACACTGAGAGAACGGTCCAGGTGATCAGTAATCAGTTGGAATCACGTTAGAACTGGCATCATATTAAAAGCCATCATTTTAGTGATCGTATAGGCCGCAATGTAATTATGACCCTCAGTCGCTTTGCATCAATGTATCAAGGTGAGAAAGAGATGTGCGATACACCCAGTATCACAAGCACGCTGCCTATGGGTCGCATGTGACTCCTCTCGCACTCTCGTACTGTACTCTCCCCTCTCGCACTCTCCCCTCTCGCACACTCCCCTCTCGCACTCTCCCCTCTCGCACTCTCCCCTCTCGCACTCTCCCCTCTCGCACTCTCACACTCTCCCCTCTCGCACTCTCGTACTGTACTCTCCCCTCTCGCACTCTCCCCTCTCGCACTCTCCCCTCTCGCACTCTCCTCATAGCTAAAACCTGTCGCTTTCCCCTCTGCAGTATCACAAAGATACGCCCTTTCCTCTGTTTCTCTGCTGCTAAATCTGACACAGGCCCTCATTCTCTCCCGTCTCGACTACAGTATATTTACCCACCGTAACTTTTTTAATGTCTGGTTATGTACCAGCATGACGATGCATAGCAACCAACCTCGTACTGATGAGACCCAAGTGGTTGAAATAGCTGTCTGTGAGTAGAGTTACTGGCTCTGCTCTTTTTTTTTAAACCCAGGCTGTGCTGAAAAGCTGTGTAATACAGCAGACATCATTTTATAGGGTTCCATGTCAAACGGAATTAAGAAGTAAAGAGTGACACACTGTGCTCATTTATATGTCCTTACCCAGAATCCCTGGCTGTAGTGGAAGCAATGTTTGCTAAGCGGTAATAGGGAAGGACAGGGTTAGGCCAGGTCCCCGCTGGACACTGCAGCGCCCGCTGTGTCGGACGCTGCAGGGACAAGAGCCGCCCCACAATGGGGCCGGGGCCGCTGCAGAGGGGGGGCTGCCGCACTGCGCCTACAAAAACTCCTGCTCTCAAGAAAATTGAGAGCAGAAGTTGCGCCGGAGCACTAAGCCACGCCCCCCCGGCGGTCCAGCCAATGAGGGCGAACCTGCCGGGTGATGTCACGGCCGCGCCCCCGTCACTCCCCCATCGCGCCCCCCACTGTCTTTCCCCCTGCAGCTCTCTGCAGACCGGGGGACTCTGCTTCATGCGCCGCCTGCCTCGCAGACGCGTGTGCAGCGGAGGCAGCGAGGCCGCAGCCTTACAGACCTGCCTGAGACATGCAAATGCAACACAAGTGGGATTTTTATTTACTGAATACATATGATACAAACACAAATTGACACAACTTTACATTTATGCTTTGTGTTATGGAGCATTTGCCCTAAAATGTTTTTTTTTTTTGTTGTGGCTTATTTAGGTAAATGTCTTACACTGATTTTAACCCAATAATACAAGAGGATATTTTATCATTTAAGTTGTTACATGATTAAGTGGAGAATAGAGTAGAGACTTAATTAGCTATAATTAACCATTCATACATCAAGTTTATACATGTATGAGAATTTTTTCCATTTGTATAAGCCAGTAAAAAACAAACTTAACTTTAACTGCCATGACAAGTAAAAATATATCTACTGCTGTGCGAGACATAATAACATGGCTTTCATAGGTGTTTCTACTTAACAAATTGCCTTCAAAGCAAACAGTTCATGAAGTGAAACAGTGTGAATCTCTAAACAATCATTATAGCATCTCAAATACTCATAGAACATCTTCAGCGTTCATTAAATATTTGCACAGCGCTGTGGGTCTGATGTCAAAGAATATTGATGACCAGTCCAACAGAGCATTGGGTAGTTGTACAGTAGCTGGGAAGTTAGTTTCAGAGATGCCAAAATACTCGGCTTCAGATATTGTATCAGAAAAATGATTTGGTTAATTCAAGAAAATGTGAGCAGCTGCTGAAAGTATGTTATGAAAGGGCTTGTCCCAAGCATGATCATTTTGCTTACTCCTGCATTGGATAGGCTAATGTGCAGTGGGCAAGCAGTGAAAACAGACACACGTGTTAAATAGACTTCATTTGGCATTTCTGAGCGATACTGCCCCCACGGCACTATCACGGTTTAATGAATAACCCCCCACGTCTCACCACAAGCTTAATTTTACTCTCGATAACCTTTCCAAGACTTCACGTCGTCTTGACATGTTGGCGCTTGGTGTAAGGTTAATCAGACCCATTAGTGATCTGGTAAAACCAGTCAACCACAAACACCCCCATGAATCTGATTTAGTTTATGATGATGTTAAATACTTTAAATGAAATATTGTTTTTCAAAACAATAAAAATAGTACATATTTTTGTATTGGTTTTCCATATTGTTTTGCACTATATTTATTTAAGTCCTGTTTAGCCCCCTGTAAACAGCACAGGCTATACCTATCTTCCTTCTGCTGTGGTAAGTCCTGTTAAGATCAGGCACCAGTAATCATCCTGGGTTTTCCCCCTTAATAGCCCTATCCTGAATGATAGATGCAGGCCTGGACTCTGCTGCAGGCGTGAGCATGAGGGGAGGTCCTGTTGACATCACGAGGGGCGGGGTTAGCTCTACATTTAGCAGCCAACTCCGGTGAGTAGTGAGTTCTTCGTTCGAGATTAGTCAGAGTCTGGAGTTGCCGGTTAGTTATGCCGGGAGTATGCAGTGCCGCTAACAGGCCATGAGTCAAGAAATCCTGCGGATCGGTCCGAGGATTTTGAGGGGCCTACAGTTTCCCCTGCGCAGAGTGCAGGCGAAAGCAGAGCGGAAAGAATCGGCGTCCTTTAGTAGAGCTGATAGAGTTATAGACTTGGTGGACCAATGCCCTCACCCCACTGCCAGGGGTGATGGGGAGAATCCAAGACCCACCGCGAGGCTAACCTCAGGGGTGGGCCGCGGGGTATTGAAGCCCTAGCTCAGACCATCCTGCCAGAAGAGTGACTTGGAGGGAAGGAGAGGAGGAATTATCTGGGCGAAGGCGAGCAGCGTATAACCCGTCCTGGCTATTGTGTTGCGGCTGTTGGAATCCCTTATCATTGGGATATTGTTGCTTTGTCAAATAAAGAGACTATTCTTCATCCGTAAAGACTGTGTGTGACTTGGAAAGTACTACCCTGGGACCCAAGGGGTTCTTCTATACCGGTCCTGTCCCATATTTCTGGGAGTATAGAAGATGGAGGCGCTGCACCACTAAGAGATCATGGAGGCTACCACCCCAGAAGCCTGGTCCTGGCTCCCCCACAACATCGCGGGAAGCTCAGGCCCTCCTGTTCCTCACAGGTACGCACCACACCGCATGTAATCTGCCCTCATGCACCCTAGACACCACCGTAGAGTCTGGGGGAGGGGGGGAAGCAGGGTTACACCTGTATATTAAAAGTAGCCACTCATGAGCTTTATTTATTTATTATTTTCTAATATAGGTTTGAAGCAGGGGTTTCCGGAGCTGAACCCCATTAATTTCAGCTCCAGCCCCTGCTTCCTGAGACCTTGGAAGGGGGTGCCGGTATCTCAGCAAAGTTTAAAGCCCACGGTCACATGAGCTAATAGGAAGCCACACCGGATGAAGTCAGCTTCCTATTGGCCGTCAGGGTGCGGGACCTTTGAAACCCCCTAGGCTACCCTGGTAGCCAAGTGGAGTTGCTACTTGCACCCTCTATGGAGGTAAGTATCTCTGGAGGAAGGGGGTCACCAAAATAAATGGGGTTCAGCTCTGAAGACCCCCTGTTTGAATCCTATGTTAAACCACCCTCTCCACAGCCTGTCCGGTGTCGCCAACTCCGGCGGCGCCCGTATGCCCCGCCATTTTCTGCTGCAGCAGCGGTAAGGAGAAAGGCAAAGGGGGATTCCTGGAGGGGAAACCTGACCACATATAAAAACGATTTTATCGTGCTGCATGGTGCGAGCATCCACTTCTGTTTTCACTAGAAAACTTTTTGTACACTAGGGGATGAAGTTAGAGGCAGAGTATGGATGTTGTAGTTGACGCACATATGCAAATTACATGCAATAATACAAGACTTTTATGCATCATAAATGCATCAATTGCCCGCCAAGGTTTTTCTTGGTGTAGAAGACAAATACAAGGAGACACAAACATTTCTTAACGCTTTCAAATATACGATATGATGCAAACCATACAAAGAATAAGAAAATGTGCAAGAAGGTGAATAATGATATAGCTCAACCCCCTTATAACGCTGTGCTTGGGGTCCAAAGAATCACATTGCGTTATAAGCGGATTCGCATTGTAGCGGATCGCGTTGTAGCGGGGTTGAGCTGTACGAACGTATGTTGCTAATGATTTTAGTTAAGAAATTGATTTTTTTTATGCAATGCCCTCTTTCAATTCGTTTTCAAAGAAATATGTTGTATTAGCATTGTTGTGGTTTATATAATAATAATAATAGCATGTTCTTGTATAGCGCTGCTAATTGTACGCAGCGCTTTACAGAGACATTTTGCAGGCACAGGTCCCTGCCCCGTGGAGCTTACAATCTATGTTTTTTGGTGCCTGGGGCACAGGGATATAAAGTGACTTGCCCAAGGAGCCGACACCGGGAATTGAACCAGGTTCCCCTGCAGCAATCTCAGTGTCTTTACTCATTGAGCCACTCCTTCTTCCCAAAATATGAAAAGTGATGATATCTATCAATAAATATTCCACTGATATTTGCATTAGTGATGCTCCAATTGTGAGACACATACACTTTGTCAGATTTAGTAGCTAAAAATACTGGGGGATATGTATAAAGAATGTTTAATTGAACGAGTACCTTTTCTTACAAATTCAGTTTCTCACCTAAAATCATTAGCGGTCCTCAGAAGCACAGAGTTGTGAGAAAGTGATATTATCCAGCCATCTAGCACCTTATCAGCAGTTTGCAACAGCTGTTTTACACAATAACTTAACGTGCATTTAATACGTTTGCACCTGGCAAATATGAAATGTACAATACTGCTGCTTTTGACAGTAGCACAAACAGGGGGGGTGTAAGCGTGCATTTGGACACCCCAGGAATTGCTACTGTGTTTACAGAGGCTGCACACTCCCCATAGCACGGAAACGGATTGCCGTGGAGAGACAGGCCTCTAAGAGAGCAACCCTTCTCCATCCGCATCACGTTGTCATGGTGACTCTGCAACATGTTGCCATGACAACGCCCCATCATATGACGCAGTGATGTCGCATAACAAAGCGTTGACACGTGACGGCACATTGTCATGGCAACACATCACCACATAACATCGCTACGTCATGTATGTAAGGACAGATTACTACATCTGATGCAGCATTTTACACTTGCCCCACTTCAGATATGGCTGATTACTTGGGGAAAATAAAAGGGAAAAAGAATGGCACACAGAGACGCAGAATTTGGCAAATCTCATTATAATCTGTGCCCCATGTAACCCCCCCCCACCCCCAACTCCTCCTACTGACTCTCCCCAAGGTGCAAACTGGGGATGACTGGGCAAAATTGGAGCACAATACTTTGATACATACAGTAGGTGCAGGATGAAAATGCCCCAATATTGTGCCCAAATTGCCTTGATACAGTATATACGGTAGACCCCTAAATGAAGAATATGGAAGGAACTGGTTTATGGTTTTCCCATACGGGCAGAAGCCTGATAATTGATACACCAATGGATTTCCAACATGGATTGCTGTCTGCTGACACTCCAGTTGAATGTGACCGTGTCTTCTTTTAACTTATATGTGTTTTCACATGTATTACAGATGCAGCGGCCATTATTCAAACAAATCACGGAGCTGTTTTCGCTTGTGTTGCTGTATTCCACGCGGCATTAACGCCGCCAATCACCCCGGGCACACGTGTATGTCGCAGTTGCTTTGTTTTAATTTCATGGCAGAAATTAATGAATTGTAATGTGTACAGTACTGTGCTACTGTGTCAATTTCAGTGTTTAACACTAAAATGCCATTTTCTGCACTCACGTCTTAAGGCGGGAAGGGGCGGGACGGTTGGAAGAAATCCTGCGCCGTGACATAGGTATTCTGAGGTATACAACGCGTGAAGTGTTCGAATAACGGCTGCTGCAGCTGTATGTACATTGCATACTATTACATATTATTTAACAAGTTGAAGTGACCCTGGAAAGGATTTAGTCTGGCCTGAGGTATTGGGAAGCGAATGCACTGTGATGGACTGGTTCTTCACACGTTGTGTATCGGAAGCTGCTAACCTGCTCCGGGTAAGCATTAGTCAATATTCTAAAAGTTGCACTTCTGCAAAATTAATAGTAAGTGACACTGAGGAGAACTTAAGTTGATGTTAGGAGCACATTTCCTAAAAAGGTCCCCTGGGTGTGCATATTTTAACTGCCTTTTCCATTGAAACTGCCACTTTCAATTAATTAGGACATCAGCTCCCTATGATGTTTGGCAGATGTCCATTTAAAACATTTAGAAGAGTTGGCGATTAAAGGTTCATTTTGCTTTAATATCTCATACTGTATAAAATGCACCTGTTTACTTTATTGGATAATGTACAGTAACTAAATGCAGAACACTTGGCAGCCCAGCTTTATAGCACTGAATATACTTATTGGTCTGCCTTATGCTTCCTGATACAGCAGCAGATTACAAACCCAAGAGGTTAGGTATAAAGACGCGCATTAAAAACAACTGAAAGAGTATGTTGCGTTAAAAAATAATTTACTTACCTGAATTCACTAGCGACGTGTTGTGTGTCATTATTCATGTTCGTACATTCAGCACATGTCTTCTTAGTGTTTATGTGCAGTGTGACGTTAAATTATATGTACATAAATATGTCATAAGTGAAAACCAATTCAAAAGTACATAAAGTATGAAGAGATATTCATTTTTTTCCCGTCTTAACATTATCTTCCCATAAATCAAACCCACAGTCCATCAATTGTACAAATTGTTGACCGATGAAATGTCAACAGAGTGACTATTCATACATGCACCAAGAAATGGTTGTATCTACCTGCATTTTGGTTTTACACCAAGAAACTCATGACGGACCATTATGACATATTTATGTCGGACCAAAGTGGCAAAGTTTAATACTACATACTGTACTATTAACATATTTGTGCTACCGACAACATCCAAACTCCACCTCTAACTCCATCCCTTAGTGTTTTTTTTTTTTTTTAATGGTGAAAAAGGCATAGACGGACACACCACACAACGTGGTTGTAAACATTGCCGCACGGACAGGTACGTAATTGTTATTCGTCTGTGTTTTTATTTTACCATAAAATCAAGGTACAAAGCTATGGGCTGGGGGGGAAGGGAGGAAATATGGGTCAGTGGGGGGTGAGGGAGGAGGTGATATTAGATGGTGGGTGCGGAGAAGAGATATGGGCCGGGGGAGAAGGAGATATAGAGATAGATTGGGATGTAATGTGGGACTGGGGGTGGTTATCAGCCTGAGGACTGGAGGATTGATATGAGCCAGGTAGCTAGTTACGTGACAGGGAGGGTAGTAGTTATGGGACGGGGGGTCGTTTTTGGCCTGAGTGGGCAGGTATGGTAGGGGCTTGAGGGTTAGGGATTGCAACAACAGTGGGGAGAGCTGAGTGTACCTACGTTCCACCTTGGAGGGTGGAGGGGGCTTATGAGTGGTCTATGGAGGAGCCCGTGGAGGTGACTGCCAGAGGAGGCCTGCCAAAGGCCAGTTGAAAGGAGGCCCTTTGAGGCCTGCAGATCTAGCACTACATGTTAGGGTCGCCGGCAGTGTGGCTTGGACCCCTTCACTCTCCGACTCTGAGTTTAGACAACAGAAAACATTGGCTTTTTGACAAAACTAGGTGTAACAAATGTAGGATTTCTATGCATTATATAATTACTCTCTTGTTGGCATAGTATTTTGTATGATTCCTGCGTCTCAGCAGCGGAGAAAAACATTGCTGGAAATAGCTCAAAACTGTTCAGCTTCCCTATTTTTTATGCATTATGATTGGGCATGAGTAGGCTCAGAATAAGTTGTATTATTAAATTATGCAGGCAATATAAATATTAATGGGCACTGTAGATTTTGTGTTGGGTCTGTCTGATTGCTGCATATGTGCAAAAGAAGAAAAATTATATTTTTTTGTACCACAGAAATACTAATATTTATACATCTTTATTTACAGCATAAAACGGTAGAAACGAATGTCTGGCGACTGTGTGAAAACGCTCACTATACCAGGGGTATGCAAACTTCCTGTGCGGCGCCCCCCTGCCTCTTCTCCCCCTGTGCCGCGCCCCCCCCACCTGCCTCTTCTCCCCCTGTGCCGCGCCCCCCCCTGCCTCTTCTCCCCTTGTGTCGAGCCCCCACTGCGGCGTCAAATGACGCCTCGGGGTTATGTGATGTGACACACAGTGTCATTTGACGACACGTAGATACTGAAGCCAGGTAAGTGAGCCATGCCCCCCCAAAAAATTATTGGGCGTGCCCCCCAGTTTGCGCACCCTGCTCTACACTACGTGTAGCTGGTTACATAATACTTAATGTTGCTACAGTGTTTATTACCATTCTTTTTGTATACTTTTTTAATTGTTCAGAGCTACTATACAGTGCATACTTACATTTTTTATTTAGAGAAGTCTAAAAATGGCTTGAATTGTTTTGTCATGGGAAATTAAAGTTTTGTATATATATATATATCTATATATAACTAGTCATTAAATGCAGGTACTTGATTTTTTAGGATAATACTTTATAAGAAAAGTAAAGGACTTACATTTGAATTATATTAATAATAACATTGAATATTATCAAGTGTTCATCTTAAAAAAGTTCTACTCACGAATTTAACAAAAAAAGGTTTTTTTTTTATGGTTTTTACCTTAAAAGTACATTTAATTTAGAGATTCCTTAAAAAAATATGTATGAAAAATTTCTTGTGTGGAGTTATATCAAAGCATGCCACCTAGTGTCATTTATAAAGGGAGTTCTCATCATCATATTAAAGATCCTTATCTTTTTTGTTTTGTTTTTTTAAATTCTCTTTTTATTAAGTCACACGAGAAAATCAGAAAAAAACAGCGTTTTCTAAAGAAAACAGTTGAAACGTCTGAGTGACTATTTGAATTAAATAACATGGAAAGAAAATTGTACATGTAATCTGTTCTAACTTCAAACTTCGATTTTAACACAAAAGTTAAAACACAATTGTTCATCCCAAGGGCAGATTGGAGGAAAGGGGTTTTCACCAGCAACAATGGAAAGGGTTCTTTACAGCAAGGGCAGTTACAGTGTGGGATTCATTACCCACTGTGCCCTTTGAAATGCTCGCTCCATTTCAGACACAATCTTGCCTGTACATGACTTTTCCCCTCACTCTGCTCCTTTTGTTATGACTGAGACTTGGCTCACTCAGTCTGACTCTGCTCTGGATTCTGCCCTCTCTTATGGTGGTGTTTTCTCTCTCCCACACTCTGCAACCTCCTCTCTTTTAAGGCTATACACTCATCTGCCCCTCCTTACATTTCAGCCCCAATTTCTTGCTATACACGTTCTGCTGAAGGATGTCTTCTATCCACCCATTTTGTATCTAAATCTCTCGCCTGCCTAAAACCTCTCACCTACTGCCCCACACCTCTGAAATGCCCTTCCCCTCAACGTCTGTCTAGCTCCCTCTAACGCAAGATTTAAAGCCCATCTTAAAACACACCTCTTTAATTAAGCTTTTGGGTTTCTCCGTTGGACGATCTCATATGCATTTACCATGACCCCGTGCAGACGCACTCACCATAACATCATCCTACTGTCTCTGTAAGTTCTCCCTACTTGCCACTTAGATTGTAAGCTCTTCGGGGCAGGGACTAGTTTTCTAATGACTACTTTTATTTATGAAGCTCTTATTCCTATTAGTCTCCTATTAAGTCACACGTGTTAATGCTGTAAAGCTCTATGTACATGGATGGTGCTATATAAAGTTATACATACAGTACATTACATACATTTTGGCCATATCGCATGAATTTGCAGACCCGGAATAAAATTGCATCTTAAAAAGCCTTTCTCTCATGGTTTGGACAAAGGGCTTTTAGCGTACGGCGACCTGCATATCCGAGCGAAAAGGGCTCTCTCTGCACTTGACACAGCGACTAGAATAGACCGCTACGTTTACACAGTACAGTATGTATCGCGATTTGCTCCAATCTGCTCAGTAAAGCCGCTTTCTTTGCATCAGTTTGCGCCAGTGCCGGATGTATGAAGCATGTTACTCTTGTGCCTTACATTTGCCGCAGATATTTAAGGAGCAGAGGTTAATGCCACTGCAGACGTAGCAGCTTTATTCCATGCAAAGAAAAAAGAAAACTGGACTATGTACGGGCGCTGCAGCCCGTCCGTGCACATTTTGATTACAGTGTTGACTCCCCCGATAACATCTCCCCAAAACAGTCACTGCTACACGTGGAAGAAAATTGGAGCAAAGCATCTTGTTACATTAATACAAAGTCAATAAGACCCAAATTGCAGCAGTTTGTGGCACAATCTGAAATTGTCTTCATTTGATAAGTATCCTAACAGGTCCTAATATAGGGGCCCATATGGGAAGCTGGAATACTAGTTTCAACAAAGTTAATGAACATAAGATGAACAGTAAATTTATTCAGCGACTGCTCCATTTTTTCCCACTCTTTAATTACAACATCTGTTAAAGTAAAAGTTGGTATCAATCATAAACGTTGATCTTATCAGTTATTCTTATTCTTAAAAAGGCAATCCAAGGTGGCAATTTATTTAGCAAAATGTAACATTTTTTAAATATAGTATAGCAACGCCCCCCCCTCCCTCCATCCCTCTGGGAGATCTTACTGCTGCTACCGGTGTGTTGTGGTGCTTGCATGCCTGCGAGGATCCAGGAGATGCTGAGTGGTCCGCAATGGTATGGGTAACAGGACAGGCTTCTCATAGTTCACTCTTGGTGTCAGCGCCTCCAGCTCCAGTGGCTCTAGGGTAGCCAGAGACTCTCCCACTGGTGCACATTACAGACATACCCCTACCTGATAGACTGAGAACTCAGGCAAGAGTGTACAGGCATACCCCGGTTTAAGGACACTCACTTTAAGTACACTCACGAGTAAGGACATAATCGCCCAATAAGCAAACGGCAGCTCGCGCATGCGCCTGTCAGCACGTCCTGAACAGCAATACCAGATCCCTACCTGTACCGAAGCTGTGCGCAAGCGGGGAGAATATAGAGCCTGTTACAAATGCCTTATTTACATCAGCTATGCAAGTATATGATGATTGCAGTACAGTACATGCACCGATAAGTGGGGGAAAGGTAGCGCTTCACTTTAAGTACATTTTCGCTTTACATACATGCTCCAGTCCCATTGCGTACGTTAATGCGGGGTATGCCTGTATATAGAGAAAGGGTACTTTATTGCAGTCACTGGCAGATGGTACACACACAGCGATGCAGATGCTGATCAGAGGTTTCCAGGCCTCAGGATGGTGCATGACCTCAGGTTGTATTGAGGCCTAGGTGTCAGTCTTGAGACCTTTGTGGCAGTAGATGTTCCCCAACCCCCTAAGGGCTGGAGTGGGCACACTCATCCTTGATGGGAGATACTCACAGCCCTTCCTCCAGTCTCCAACTCCAGACTGGACTAGCCCACTAACTTTTGGCACTTCCCCTTGATATCAAGAAGGGGAGGGCATAGTAACTGTACCACGATTGGCTACACACACACCATGTCACCTCCTCTCCTGTCAGAGGATAGCAGAAGGGGGATCAATAGCCCTGGATCATCCTATCACAGCCTGCAATACCTATCAGGGCTTGGGTGACAGGAGGCAGAGAAGAAACAGGGCCAGACATATTAACATTGGATTGAAGCAGGGGGTCTCCAGAGCTGAACCACGTTCATTTCAGCTCTGCAACCCCCTGCTTCTGGAGATACTTGCTTCCGAATTAGGTGCTGGTAGCAGCATCTCACAGGCTGCCAGGTTTCACAATGTGTTCGTCCTACGGGCCAATAGGAAGCTGTGATGTCATTGGTGCGGCTTCCTATTGGCCCATGTGATGCAGGAGTTTAAACCTCTGCTTGCTCAGCCAGAGAAGCTATCAGCACCTATTTGGGAGGTCTGTATCTCCAGAAGCAGGGGGTCCCGGAGCTGAAATTAATGGGTTCAACTGCAGAGACCCCCTGCTTCAATTCTATATATTAAAAATAAAAACGTTTAAAAAAATGGCCAGCATGGATTGCTCCTTTAAAATACCATCAACATTATTTCTTAGGTACTGTAGTTGAAAATAAAATCTTATATTGACCGAAATCTAATTTGTGCTGTATACTAGGCTATATAAGTTCTGGCAACATCAGAAACGATGTAATTTTTAAATAAATTAACAGCCACTTTTGTGTTTCTCATTTATCTTTTGTTTATTATTTTTATGTTGTAATTTAATCTTGCTTCTGGACATTATACCCACAGCTGCAAAGTTATTTTACTGCAAAACTTGTTACAGGCATACCCCGCATTAACATACGCAATGGGACCGGAGCATGTATGTAAAGCGAAAATGTACTTAAAGTGAAGCACTACCCTTTTCCCACTTATCGATGCATGTACTGTACTGCAATCGTCATATACGTGCATAACTGTTGTAAATAACGCATGTGTAACAGGCTCTATAGTCTCCCCGCTTGCGCACAGCTTCGGTACAGGTAGGGAGCCGGTATTGCTGTTCAGGACGTGCCGACAGGCGCATGCGTGAGCTGCCGTTTGCCTATTGAGTGAGGTGTACTTACTCGCGAGTGTACTTAAAGTGAGTGTCCTTAAACCGGGGTATGCCTGTATTATCAAAATGAATGACCTTTTTTTTTTTTTTTTTAAACTTAATTTTTATTAAAAAAATTTAGGGAGAGGGGGGAATGAAGAAAATAAAAAAATGGGGGGGAGGGAAGGGTACAAAAAATAGAGATGGGAGAAAGTACACATTCATTTACAATGTTACCTAACAAGACTTCTTAAAATTTTCTATCACACAGTTAATATAAATATCATTTTTTTTTTTTTATTACAACAAAATTAAGTGGGTATTAATTTCTGGTTGATTTTCCTATTGAGCTTGTTTGTGGAAGTTAAAATGTTAAATGATTCCCTCCACATGGTTCTGTTAGATAGGGTGATCAAAAATAGGCCTATTAGCTGAATTACATACGACTGTACATTAAATCTGAAGAACATCAAATAACCAGATGGCTAGAATAAATGTAACATGAGTGAAATGGTGAGAAAACTGCATTTAGATGGTTCTGTCTGTTTGTGGTTCGTACTGTATGTGTAGATGGGCTGAGACACATTCCAAATTACTTTCTTTAAGTGTTAATTGGAAGCTCATATCTACACGAAGACATTGTATATGAGGAATGTGTGACAAACCAACAGGGCCGCCATCGGGGGGAGAGGTGGGGAAACGCTGAGTCTACAGTCTCTAGTATGTCGGGGAAGGAGGGACACTTTCTCTGCCTGCCAAGCTTAGCAGGTGAGACCAAAAATGGTAACTGGTAGGGTTGGTCCCTTACCCCCTTCTCAGGAAGCTGTGCATACCACCAGCCACAAAACAAACAACCTGCTGGGGTCCACGTGCAGACTTCTGTCCCGAACCCCAAAAATGCTGGTGGCCGGCCAGATTTATTTATTTATTTATTTATAAAATGTGTTACCAGGAAGTAATACATTGAGAGTTACCTCTTGTTTTTTAGTATGTCCTGGGCACAGAGTTAAAACAAATAATACATGGTTACAAAAACAGTTACATAAGTGAAAAGGGTATACATTATATACAAGACATTGCGTGCACAGTTAAAGAAAATATATATTATGAGCGTATGAAACAGTTACAGACCAGGTTAAAATGTGAGACAGCCTTAGATTTGAAAGAACTTAAACTGGTGGTGGATGTGAGAGTCTCTGGTAGGTTGTTCCAGTTTTGGGGTGCACGGTAAGAGAAGGAGGAGCGACCGGATACTTTTTTGAGCCTTGGGACCATAAACAGTCCTTTGGAGTCTGATCTCAGGTGATAAGTGCTGCAAGTGGTAGGGGTGAGGAGCTTGTTCAGGTAGCTGGGTAGCTTGCCCATAAAGAATTTAAAGGCAAGACAGGAAAGGTGAACTTTGCGCCTAGACTCTAATGATGACCAATCTAGTTCTTTGAGCATTTCGCAGTGACGTGTGTTGTAGTTGCATTGGAGAACAAAACGACAAATTGAATTGTAGAGGGTGTCAAGTTTGCTAAGGTGGGTTTAAGGTGCCGAGCCATATACTATGTCTCCATATTCAATAATTGGCATTAGCATCTGCTTTGCGATACGCTTTCTGACCAGGAGACTTAGGGAGGATTTGTTCCTGTAAAGTACCCCTAGTTTGGCATACTGTAGGTCTTGGTTGTCAGGGTATCAATGTGCATTCCGAATGTTAAGTGGGAGTCAAACCATAAGCCCAGGTATTTAAAACTAGTGATTTTTGGGAACATGTTGGGATCTTCCTGATAGGTAGAACTGAAACCAGTTTAAAGCATGCTTCCCTATTCCAGAGCTCTGGAGTTTGTTAAGCAGGATAGCATGATCAACTGTGTCCTGTAGATAACCAATCAGAGCAAAGTGTTTAGGAAGAATCAGCTTGTGTTATGGATATGCTAAATATGTCTCCTCATTCAGCAGATGTGCTCTTCACCCACAATTAGTTTGGGTGATGTTTATTAAAGAACCATGTTCTTTCTTTTCTAATATGATTTTGTCTAAGCGCTATCGAGTTTGGTTATAGAGTGGAGACTCTTCCACTTACAGTAGTTGATGTTAAATGATTAATCTGCAGTTTGGTGATAATGATTCTGATGATACATTCCTTACCCTGATTTATATACCATTTTATTGGCTTTAGGCTACATATGTCTTCAGTCAATCATTAATGTTTAAACCAATATTCCTTCACATCTTTATCTCTTTGCTCTGAATGAAGAACACCATTGTTCTATAGGATTAACTTTTTAAAACCAATCTCTAATGTATTGTTTTACTAAGTAACTATTTCTAACTACCCCAATATAATTTCTAACTTCATACTATATTCCTTATTCTAACTAGTCACATGCTGAATATATATGTATATAGACAATATTACATCTATATTATTCAGGCTTGAAATCATCCTACTGTATCTTGAAGAGCATTGGTTTAGTAGAATCTACAACCCACTCAAATCAGAAAGACAATTTTTTTCTTTAAATATCACTTCTTGGACTCTGCCACATGAGACACCCTACTATTGCATACAAAACATGTTCCATTATTCCCATAAGTTATACAATGCTGCAGCAATGCCAAAGGTGCAGTGATCACTGCATTAAAAAAACCAACCTTTAGTTAGGAAACAAAAGTAATCAATGACTGCATAATTAAATATGTGAGCATGATTAGAAATGTGCATGCATGATTTGTTTATATATTTAAGTCAGACGGTATAATTGTAAGTGGTTTGGGATTTAAAATAAAGGGTCAGGAAATAGGTTAAGAAGAAAGCACCAATTTTTAAATGATGATGAAATCAAGACGTCTGTTGCCTTTCAATAAGTTTAGAAATACGAGACGGTCGTCACAGCAAAGTACGCTCTATATCATATATTTTGTACATACTAAATTGAGGTGGAGTGTACCATTAGTACTAAAAGGTGTACTGCCATGTTGGGACTAGAATCAAAAATAATGTACGTATGTAAAAATGCTATATGTTGTATAGTGCATGGTATATACATTGTGTACTGTGGATATCCTATTATTTACAGCAATAATAGTGTTTGTGCCTTACTGCATTTCCATAGTATAATACTATAAAGCTCCTATATTTGTCTATGCATACTTATCCATGGTGAAGAAATGGGAATATATTAAAGGCCATCGAACATTCCCACACAATGTGTCGGGCATAGATTGCTTTGGTAATGACATTGGAGGAGTCTGTACCTTTTAACTCACTGGCATATTGCAGTTGTCACCCTTGTTTTGTGTTGAAGTGGCCCATTGAGTAAAGGCACGGACTACAAAGCAGGGTGAGTCTGGTTCAAATCCTGGTGTTAGCTCCCTGTGACCCACGGGCAAGTCACTTTATCTCCTTGTGCCCCAGGCACCAAAATGAGGTTGTAAACTCTACAGAACAGGGATTGTCCCTGCAAACGTCTACACACAGTGATGCATGGGTAGGTGTGTGGGTTTACTGGCTATGCATCTTAACCCAGGCTGTGCTGAAAAGCTGTGCAATGCAGCAAGCATAAGCTTATAGGGGTCTATGTCAAAATGGATTTGAAGTAAAAGGTGGCACTGGGTGCTTATTTCCATGTCATTTCCCAGAATCCCTTGCTGCAGTGCAAGCACGGTATGCTGGGTGATAATGGTGAAAGGCGGGTTGCAGACCATGAAATGAGCACACAGTAATATTTCCATTTACTACAGTGCTGCGCATACAGTGCTGCACATACGGAGCCGGGCTGCACGCTGCACATACAGAGCTGCGCATACAGAGCTGCACATACGGAGCTGCACATACGGAGCCGGGCTGCACGCTGCACATACAGAGCTGCGCATACAGAGCTGCACATACGGAGCTGCACATACGGAGCCGGGCTGCACGCTGCACATACAGAGCTGCGCATACAGAGCTGCACATACGGAGCCGGGCTGCACACTGCACATACAGAGCTGCGCATACAGAGCTGCGCATACAGAGCTGCGCATACAGAGCTGCGCATACAGTGCTGCGCATACAGAGCCACGCTGAACGCGAGAGTGGGTTGTGTTGATTCTGAGTCCGTTTCCCTCTGCAATATATCTTTACCAAACGGTCTGTTGTTGCTAAGTTTTAGCCCAGGCCGTTTACATATTTTAATTTGCAATAGATATAAAAGTATTTTAGTGCCAATAATATAAAAGTATTCCTTTTCATATCAGCCTATTACAATTTAATGATGTACAGTAAATATTTTCAGCAGTTTGGATAGCTCAAGTGAGATGTATGGGTTCCCCCATCTTTTGTAATGAAGCCTCAGAATAAGGGCAGGGTGCCAGCATCTCGAGGGCTGCAGAGAGGCCTGGTCTCAGTGTGAGCTTGTAAGTCTGTAATAGGGACGTTTTTGGAAGCTGTCCTCTTCACTCTATTTCAAATATGGCATTTGATTTAAGATCAAATTGGTTCAACCAGATTAAAAGGCCTAGTTATCTGGGCTTTTGCTCACGGAGCCCCTAATGGCATCTTAGAATGAAAAATGTTTCTAGGAAGCTGAGAAAAAAACGCAGGTTCCTTTCAAACTTAGAGAGCTAGGAAACTCATTGGAGCACAGATGCAATTCCTAAAATGTTTTGAAGCCACCACCTTTTTTATTATTTATTTAGTTATTTTTTTAGCAAAGGTCTCATTTGCAAAATAAGCTTTGTAATTATTTCACACGGACCAATGGGTACATTTATTGATATTTGGCAATATTTTAATGATAGTAAAAGACAATAGGGAGAATCTATAACATGTTTGCAGAGTGCTCTGTGGCTTTAAAATCTCATTACGATAGTACGTTTTAAAATGGTTTTTATTTTCCTTGCTTTTGATAGTAATAGAGATCGGGAGTAGTTGTGTGGAGCAAATGGAAAAGGTATGGGAGGGTTGAACATCCACATATAATAATAGTATATATCCTTTTATTTCATCCTGCCCTTTTTCTTTTCATTAACCCATTGAGTGCCGGAGAGGTCGTGGTGCTAGAGCGATCACGTGATCCCTCCAAGCTGATGACAAAGGAGTGGGAGGGGCCACCCCCATTCCGTCTGCCATCACTTTAAATCGCGTCCTGAACTCCATGGGAACGCAGGACGCAATTTCCCTGAAGGCAACAAGATTTTTTTACGTACTTGCTTCATCATGCGGAAACCAGGGTGTCGCAACCCATGACCAAGTAGCTACAACGCAGGGCGCCCAAAGACGTTTGTACCATTTGATGCAGCTTATTGGATACTAATTAATAGATGCGATATATTCAGTTATGTATGTTATACAGTCTGCTTCATACATGGCCCCTATGTGTTATGTATAAAAAACTAGTACAGTGGGTGTTTTTTAATTTTTTTGCAGATTTGGATCCGCTTGAATTGGGCGGTTCCTTTGGTTCACAGATTTCCGCAGATCAGTCTCAAAAAGAGAAATCTGCAATTTCTGTTTTTTTAAATTTTATTTGAGAGCTCTCTCTCTTATCTGTAGAAACTACACACGCAATGACTGGTTCTTGCGTTTATAACGAGGTGTGAAATGGGCGCATAAATTCACAAAACTGGGCAAACACTGGATTTTCGCGCATTAAATTTGTTACAATATAGGGAATTCTGATGAAGCCACACGCTGTGGAGAAACGCGTAGGATCTACCAAGCACTATCAAAGTGCTGGCCCACTTCTGACTACATCTTAGCCGGTCATCCCAGATTTAGCACACTGCGCCAGTCCTCACCATCTCCAGCGCATACGGAGAAGATTCCGGTATTCAGACATCACTTCTGGGGGTTGCCACAGCAACGAGGATGCCAGTTCAGGAGACTCCTCTGAGGGGCAGCTTCTGCCTGCAAACGGAGGTTGCCCGTTCGACCGGAGGATGTCTTCTTACTTGTGGACACACTAGGCTCCGTGGCATGACGCCCCAGCGCTTGGGGAACTATGAGAAGCCATACCACCCACAGAGGCAGTGAGAGACTCAGCTCTCTGCTTACAGGCGATATTATACTAATACATAGCGTGAGTGCATTCTTATTATTTGTTTTAATCTTACTACATAAAGGATTTTATGCCATGTCTGTGCCCCCTTTTCTTTTTGAGGTTATTCGTTCATGAAGGGGATTGGTTAGCCTGATATCGGGGGCAGCACACTAAGGCATTCAATAACCATCTTTGATATAACGTTTTCCCAATTGCCATCCATTGTCACACAAGTGAACCATTTGTACTGACATTCATGTGACGCAATCAGATCAATTTACGATTTGCATTTTTGCACTTCTGGCACTTGGTCACTTTTTCACGTAAGGGAGAATTTCTATCCGTGGTTATTTTCCATTGCCCTTATCTTCTATAGTCAGATTTATTATTTCACATATCTTCAATAGAGAGGGTACTATATACAATACACAATATCTCACAGTTCTCTGGGACACCCACATTCAATTGGAATAGTGGTGAATCCCCACTCCCACCTACATCTATACATATACATTGTGGCAGGACAGTCTCGCGGTAGGGTCAGTAAGCAGGGCCGCGGACAGATTTCATGGGAGGCCCAGGACTAGCGTTTACGTCTGGGGACCTCCCCACCCCCCACGTGTCGGCGGTATTGCGAGCCCCCTGTGTCATGGTATTGCGAGCCCTCCCACACCCATTTCACACCTCACGAGCCCTCTCTATTTCCCCCCTCTTCCCATGTATTTCTCTCCCCTTCATCTCACTCCCTCTTCCTCACTCACCCCCTCTCACTCTCCCCCCCCACTTCCGCCTCGCATGTATCACTCCCTCCTCTCTCTCCTCTCACTCACCCTCACCTTCCATCAATTACCCCCCTCTCACCCAGTCCCCCCCCACAAAATACATACCAAAAAACCCACCCCCCAATTCATATTTTTTTAAAAAAAACACTACCCACTGCCCAATACATATGGAAAAATACCCCCACTCCTCCCAATACTTATATATAAAAACAATACATATAAAAAAGCCCCAATGTATTGTTAAAACAACCAATACATATAAAAAAAACAATACATATAAAAAAATAAATACATATAAATAAAAACCCAATACATACAAAGAAACAATACATATATAAAAAACAAACAACGCATATAAAAGAAAACCCCAATACATATAAATATGCACTGACCTTGTGGATGGTCTCGGGGCTCTGTGTCTGCTGGGGGCCCGGCTGGCCGGTGCTGCACGTTGGGCCTGACCTTGCTGCCGATGGGCCCCGGCCCTCCATCAGCTGCCTGCAGGCTTCTCCCTCACTCTGTCCGACGCCGAGCTTCCGACGTCAGCGCGCGCTGGGCCTCCCATGCCAGCGTGCGTCGGAAGCTAGACCAAGCTTACTTCTGGCGCATTGATATCAGAGGCACGTTGTGCGCCGCCAGCTTTGGAAGCTCGGCAGGGGGACAGACAGAAGAAGAGGCCTGCAGGCAGCTGATGGAGAGTAGGCGCCTGCCCGAGATCGGCACGAGGGCCTGGCCAGAGGTCGGGCCCAACTTGCAGTGCTGGCTGGCCATCCGGACTCCCAGCCAAGGACACGTGTACCTTCTGTCCCCCCCTGTCGACAGCCCTGTCAGTAAGTCCAAACGCTATGTTTTTTAGGCTTTAACCTTCAGTGGTTTATTTTCCACATCAAGACAAATAGGCACATGGTCCCTAGAAGGCAAACCAAAATCATAAAAATAAAAACCTACTCCCCTTTGGGAGACAACTACACCAACAATGTCTGACTAAAACGCGGGCTAGCTAAGCCCAATTCCCAGTTTTAAACAATAAACTCATGCATTGACATTTATAATATCAAACCCTTATCTGTGGTTAGGGAACTCAATCCCAAGAAAGCCAGGCAGTCCCTTCTGGATACTGCAACACAGCTTTGGTTCCACAGCAGGGCTTGAAGACCTGGCTGCATCCAGCAGGCTTGTTCGCTCTCGACGTGATTCTGCTCCTGGGTGTGGGACCCAGCAGGTCCAGCAGGCCTGGGAAACCGTTCCAACCAGTGTCCTTCCTGGGGGAAAGTCTCTCTCAGCTGACAGCTCACTGACTGCCTTTTTCAATCCCTTTTTATTCCGGAGTTGTCTTCTTAATTAGCTGTACCAGCAGCTAGCTTCTACAGAGGAGTTTAACCTCCTGCATGCTGGCACATCCACACACTGCACCTCTCTCTGGCTTACATAGACAGTGACTCTGTCCCAATACATATGTGTGTGTGTGTGTGTGTGTGTGTGTGTGTATGTATGTATGTATATATATATATATGTATATATATGTATATATATGTATATATATATGTATATATAGAGGTATCAGTACCGTGTTAGCCGAGCTTCAATAATCAAAAAATAGATAGAATTTATATTCACCATTTATATCCACTCCCACTCCACACACACCTTGTGTAGAGCACTGTATATACTGTGGGCTCTCCATTCATTTTTATTCACACTGATACACATACACACTCTTTCTTCACTTGCTTTCAGTTACCATTTAACACCTCTAGCCATAAAACACATCCACACCGGGGGAAGGAACAGCACAGATAACATTCCAAGAGACACTGTTTTTAAGTATACCTTTTGCTTCATTCATTGTAACATCGCCGGAAGAAGAGATCAGTGTATCTCGAAAGCTCGCACAAATAAAAACATTTCGTTAGCCACAGAACGGTATCATCTATTTATTTTTTGATTATATGTATATATATATATATACATACTGTAAATACACCCATCTGATCCTTTCTCACTCAGCGCACCCCACCGCCCCCTTTGTTTTCGCTAAACGTTTTTTAATTTAACTGAACCACATTAATTTTATCTCTGGTGACCCCCTTATTCTGGAGGTTATTACCTACATAGGGGGCGCAAGTAACCCCTCCAGGACTCACATTATGGCCGCTTTTCAAAGTTCCAGGGCCGTGACATCATCAGGCGCGGGTTCCTATTGGCCCACGAATCGAGGAAGCTGACAACTGCAGGAGATACCGGCACCCCCTTTGGAGGTAAGTATCTCCCGAAGCGGGGGGCTCACAGAGCTGAAAATTATGGAGTTCAACTCCAAAGACCCCCTGCTTCAATCCTGTGTTAAAAAAAACGTTTAAAACAAAAACGGTCTGGATTGTGCCTTTAGAAAGTCTCTGCTTACAAGCTGTGTAATGTGGCAGGCAGAAGCTTATAGGATCCATGTTAAAATGGTGACACTGTGGTCCCATTTGCATGTCATTTCCCAGAATCCCTGGCTGCAGAGGAAGCACTGTATGGTAATGGGGGAAAGCAGGGTGGCAGACCTGTCTGAGACGTGTGAATGTGCTCACAAGGGATATTTTTAAAAGGGGATCAGATTCCCAAAACATCTCATCCTGTGCAGTATGTGTTAACAACACACAAAACCCACACACAGTACTAAAACAAATGACGTATGGGTAAAGTGCCCTAATTCAATTTAACTGTTTTCTTCTACAAGATGAACAATTCTAATTATCCATCCAGACAGTAGCCTAATTTTATTTTAAATGGTTTGCTATTATTAGAGTCGTAATTCCGTTTTATTCAATGACCACTGACAAATCACCTCTCGTTCCGGAAATTCTTGTCACTGGCAAAACTGTTTCTAGGACTAAAAGAAGAACGACAGCAAGCGGTTTATTGTCTTACCTTTGGAAAGCTCTCACATATCATTCCCTAAACCTGTAGCATTGAGCCTTCAGGACAACTAGTCTGACCTAAACTTAAGGTCTTAGAAGCTTCTGGCATCTCAGCGTGTTTGGGGCAGTCGGGCTTGAAGAGGGGCCCTTAGGCTTCATAGTTCAAGGCCTCAACCAAGTGAACTATCCAGGTGTTAACTGCAGCACTGCTGTTATTAATGCACACAAACGATAAGAGATCTGCCCCTGACATTTCCTCGTTAGTTTATCTGGAACCTTTGATCCATTAAACAAATCTCAGTTCCATCTCGGGCTCCCTGCTGGAAGGGTGGCTAATGTTGCTATATCTTTAACAAGCTTCTATTTTCTTCACTTTAGTGCACCATAACTGTTTCTTTATAGGCCCCTGCCGGCTCATTTTTTCTACCTCCTTCTGCCTTTTTTAATGCATCCCATCAAACCTCTTTCTTGCTGTGGCCTTGTCTTATTTGTAATTCTTACTTTGAATCTCCCTCTGAACCTGAATAAAACAGGGGCCAGTGCCGGATTTAGAAAGCTGCCGCCCTCAGGACTTTACCTGGCGCTGCACTTCTCCAGCAACACAGAACAAACATGACGTCATATCCGCCCGGAAGTCCCGCAGTTCCTGTAACTCGTGTGGCTCTATCCAACATTCACCTCACGTGGGGACGCCAGTGAGAGAGCTCCGGTCGCCATCTTCAAACTACCAAGTGTGACTCCAGTCCTACTGCTATCAAATATCTTACATCTTGTGAGTAGGGTTACGATTTTACCGCCCCCCGGATCGGTGTTTGCTAGCTATCCTCCAGTACCCTGCATTAGTTGTTAATAAATAGCTTTTTATTTTAATTTTTAGCCTGGCTTGTGTTGTCGTTAGTCTGTCATGTGTGTTCTGTGTTGTTAGTGTGTATATGTTTTTAAGCCTGCATTGACTGGCATACTGCACCATAATCTGTTTCTTCTCTTTTTTCACATATTGCACTGTCTCTTGGTGAGAATCAACAGTCCGTTTGCACACCATTTGTTCATCTAAGGACCACACCACATAATATATATATGCTCACTGGTCATGCCATGATGTTGGCTGCAGGCTTATAACGCTTTGGCCAAAAGGTTTAACTAAATGACCCTTTTTCAAGAGAATATATAAGTATTTCACTGTGTATTTTTGTCAAATTGGATGTAGCTTTGGGCTTTCCTGTCTTTTGTTGTAAACTAAAATACATTTGCCAAACACTTTGCCTTTTTAGTGAATTAAAAAATATATTCTGGAAAGTTTACCAGACACCTTTGCATTTCTGAAATGCAATGTATATACTAGTCCAAACTATCCTCATTATGTGATGCAGGGAGTGTTTAGTAAACCAAAATGTCATTCGCATAAGGGTTGCTGGAGGGTAAGCAGCAAACTATTTCATATTTTTCATCAACGTATAATTTCAAGATAAACCTTCAGGTTTCCTAAGTGAAACATAACTTTGCATAGGTTGGTTAAAACCAGGTGTTCAGTATGTAACTAAACAGCTACACTGTATTCTTTTGTCTGTGAATGTTATTCCACTAATCGACTAGTGAAGTAAAAAGCAGTGATGAATGGATGTCGTCTCCGGCCATAATAGGTTTCCTGAGTTCTCGGGGATGTGAGACTCTAAAACAGACACGGACAGATTAATAGAGGTGCTTGATGAGCCATAACATGGGGGTTCTGCTGCTAGGTACACAGCAGCTAATCATAATGAAAAAAACATTCAGGAAACATACTAGAAAAATAGGTGAAGGACAATCACATTCTGCTCTTTTATGGATTTAGCAAACATCTCAACCTAAATTAGAACCAAATCTCTAAATCCACTGGCAATAGAAGTTTTACTTGCAGTGTGGTCTTGTAGATATACAGTAATAAGAACAAGAAATCTGTGCCAGTTTTTATAAATAACATTTTATTTAGTCTCTGTTGAAGGTACCCTCACCGGGGTGATAAGAGAATTTGTCCATTGGAGCGCAATGGGTTAATTGTGTCAGGTCGACCTCAGATAATAAATCTCTTGAGGTCAACCTCGTAGATTGAGTCCCGAAGCAAATCTTGCGTATCGTCCACATGAGGGTAATATAAATCCTAAATGAGAATTGACTTACCGTTCTCCATACAGTAGCTAAGTGAACGTAGGGGGGAATAGAGACACTTTTACTTCAAAACCCTAGGTATGGGAGCTTCGTAAATGGAGAAGGGGCTCAAAAAATTAGAGTTCTCCATAATTTGGTACATATAAGGACACTGTAACGCTGAAGAGTTAGACACAGGGACATTGAACTGTTCATATCCAAAATGGTATAGGGACTCATGAGATTAACGCTAAGCGCCAATGTACATGTTGAAGTATGCAATACCATAACATTTTAACTGCTGCCTATGTATATTTCTTGGGTTATAATAACACCTGAGTCTCGCCTCCAGCCAGGGTCAATGAGTAATATAAATATGAAAGAAATGTGACAGGTATGAGAGAGATATATGAGACAAATATACACAGGCACTTCAGATACTGATCTTAGTCAGAAGTAGGGAGGATGAGCCGTAGTCCTATTCCCTCATATGTAAACTCTGTTCACATTTTAAACCCAGGTAGAAGGAGGGGGAGCAAAATATAGTTTAAACAGAATACCATAAGGATAGTCACTAATTATACTTCAAAGTCCCAGACAAGTTTGATAAAGAATATTATAGGAAGCTAGACAGTGATAGATCCTCATTTAGACCTCTTGGTGATACAGTGTCGAGTTCCAAAATCCATCTGGCTTCACATTGCAGGAGCAGGTTGGAGATATTGCATCCTTTCAATGTACTCTTAATCTGGTCAATAGCATGGGCGTCCGCAGGGGGGGGCAAGGGGGCAATTCCCCTGCCGGACTCCCCCCCCCCAACCTGATTGGCTGGCGCTTTGCCAGGATTTTTTTTTTTTGGCTCGCAGCCAGGCTCTGAGCTGTGAAGCCGCCATTTCTTCTAGAGCAGGTAAGCAATGTCCCATGTCCTCCCATGCTTCTCCCCTGGCCTCCTTTGGCCCCCTCACTGGCCTCCCCTGGTCCCCCCACAGCCTCCCCTGGTCTCCCCACAGCCTCCCCTGGTCCCCCCAAGACCTCCCCTGGTCCCCCCACGGCCTCCCCTGGTCCCCCCACGGCCTCCCTTGGTCCCCCCATGGCCTCCCCTGGTCCCCCCACGGCCTCCAGAGGTCCCCCAACGGCCTCCAGAGGTCCCCCCACGGCCTCCCCTGGTCCCCCCACGGCCTCCCCTGGTCCCCCCACGGCCTCACCTGGTCCCCCACGACCTCACCTGGTCCCCCCACGACCTCCCCTGGTCCCCCCAAAACCTCCCCTGGTCCCCCCAAGACCTCCCCTGGTTCCCCCACGGCCTCCCCTCGTCCCCCCACGGCCTCCCCTGGTCCCCCCACAACCTCCCCTTGTCCCCCCAAGACCTCCCCTGGTCTCCCCACGGCCTCCCCTGGTCCCCCCAAGACCTCCCCTGGTCCCCCCATGGCCTCCCCTGGTCCCCCCATGGCCTCCCCTGGTCCCCCCAAAGCCTCCCCTGGTCCCCCCAAGACCTTCCCTGGTCCCACCATGGCCTCCAGAGGTCCCCCCACGGCCTCCCCTGGTCCCCCCAAGACCTCCCCTGGTCCCCCCACGGCCTCCCCTGGTCCCCTCAAGACCTCCCCTGCTCCGCCGACAACCTCTCCTGGACCTTCTCTGGCCCCCCACAGCCTCCCCTGGACCTCCCCCTATGTCTCCCCTGGTCTCCCCCCCTGTCTCCCTCTCTCCGTCACCCTGCCTCGCGCTCTCTGTCACCCTGCCTCACGCTCTCTGTCACCCTGCCTCGCTCTCTCTGTCACCCTGCCTCGCTCTCTCTGTCACCCTGCCTCGCTCTCTCTGTCACCCTGCCTCGCTCTCTCTGTCACCCTGCCTCGCTCTCTCTGTCACCCTGCCTCGCTCTCTCTGTCACCCTGCCTCGCTCTCTCTGTCACCCTGCCTCGCTCTCTCTGTCACCCTGCCTCGCTCTCTCTGTCACCCTGCCTCGCTCTCTCTGTCACCCTGCCTCGCTCTCTCTGTCACCCTGCCTCGCTCTCTCTGTCACCCTGCCTCGCTCTCTCTGTCACCCTGCCTCCCTCTCTTTGTCATCCTGCCTCGCTCTCTCTGTCACCCTGCCTCGCTCGCTCTGTCACCCTGCCTCGCTCTCTCTGTCACCCTGCCTCGCTCTCTCTGTCACCCTGACTCCCTCTCTCTGTCATCCTGCCTCGCTCTCTCTGTCACCCTGCCTCCCTCTCTCTGTCATGCTGCCTCACTCTCTCTGTCACCCTGCCTCACTCTCTCTGTCATCCTATCTCGCTCTCTCTGTCTCACACTCTGGATCTGGATATCTTATTTACCCTATATATCTTAACTGTACCTATACATGTACCTATACTGTATCTACACCAAAATAACCTATACTGCTTTCTTCCAGATCTGACTCTCAAGCTTCACACGGGAGAAAGTGGAATTCCCCCTAACGCAGAAGACTTTCTGCACTTAAGCGCCAGAGTGACATGGCAAGTTCTACAAGCACCCACCAGATCCGGCAACCCTGAGTAGCTGCTCTTTTTTGATGTCATAACTACACTTTCACAATTGCTTTATTAACCTGCTTTCTCAAATTTGCTTGAAAATGCACCATTTGCACACTTTTTTTTCAAAATTTTCTCGGGGGGGGGGGGGAAACCCCCCTTATGCTGGTCGGGCTCGCTCGCCACGGTGCACTCACCACCACTTTTACGCCAGGCACTGGCCGTTAAAATTATGCCCCCCCCTGAAAAAATTTCTGCGGACGCCCATGTCTCTCACTGTCACTTTTTCACTGATACGATGAACTTTGGTGCCCGGAGGTTTTCCCACAGCGGGTATTTATATGGGTCACATTTGACTGTCAAGATGTCTTGATAAAGGTCCAGGGATTGGACCGAAAAGTTAACTAATCAGGCGGTTTGTGCCATGTCAAACCCCTTATTAATCCTAAATACTATTAAGTACTAAGTACTATTAATTAAATCAACCAAATTGCCTTTTTCTTGTAAATATGGGAGTTTCATCTTTTTTCAAAATGATCAAAACTAAAACACTTATTAAATAACAAAAATACATGATATGTTTCTATCATATGCTCTATATTTATTCTATTATATAAAATTCTCATTTGTGCAAATCACTTTTGCATTTTGTCCTTTTTGAGAATTATTCGTCCATGTTTGGGGGGTGTCTACAATCAGTGGTCATCACGTAGTGATACTGCGAGGTAGGGAATATAAATGCTTTTTTGCTTTACAAACTCAGAGTACTAATACCTTCTTTATCTTTGCAGTAAATTAAGGATAGTCTGAATATATGAGCCAGTTGATAAAAATTAGCAAGTTGTCTTCATTTTGTTTCTTAAAATTGTAAAAATAATTGACATTCACTTTGTGATAACTGCACATTTTCAGTCTTGTTTTGACCTGGCCATTGCTAAGCACTAAGACAGCACAAAAATTGTCAAATGACCCTAAAAGTCAATTTGCCTTCCTACCAGCAAATAATGATCATATTTTCCATTTACGTCAGGAGAGATTGGGGAATATGGAGAAGTCCATGTGGATCTTACAGATTTTTTTTCAATCCATACTCATTTCATGAAGATCCATAGGGAAAATACATTGATTTTTTTGTATGGACATATCTGCATGTTTGAAGAAATCCACAGTTTGAAGGCTAGATTTTCTACTATTACACTGATTTTGTGACTTTCTATATTTTGTAGTAGAACTGCAATTGAATGCTTTACATAGAAAATAATAGAATTCTGTATGTGATGAATGTGATGCTTTTATTTGCACCAGTTTTGCAAAAGGGAGACTTTGGTAAATGACCCAAACTAATAGGTAAATAGCACTACCCATGGAATTGACCATCGGACTTGATTATTACATAAATCAACTCACTATCATGATCCTTTTCTGTGTGAGGGTTTATGCTTTTATTCTTTTTAAATGATGGCATATTCAGATCTCCCTATAAATGCTTATATCTTAATATACAGCATTTCTTTATTCTCCCTATCCGTGTGATACAATATGTAAGCTGTTGTCAAGGTTGTGCATGTACTTGTCCGCATTTAGAAAATACCATTAGGAATAATGTGGATGTTATTTAGTTGCTGGAGAAAATACAGGGCATTCATGGTTATAACTGAAATGCCTATAAAAAAGATATGCATCATTTCCATAAATTTTCTTGACATCTGTTGTCCATCTGTTAACCAGGAATAAAATAGAATAGGGCACGCCACAACGTTCCATCTACACATCACATTAAAATCACATTTTAATCTCTTTAAATGTCAAAACTGTTGGCTATATACAGATGTAGCAGAGGTTATTGCACCTGCAGGCGCGTCATGGCTGAATATTCTGCGATATTCTGCATTATTATTGTAATTGAATCCCATGGAAATTCTGTGACATCCAGCTTTATAATGCAATATAGGGCTAGTCACTCTGCAGGCTCCGCTGGAAGCTCGCAGGCATGAGTGGGAAGTGCAGTTATACAAAGCCACTCTCGCGATAGCTTTCTTCTGGGCTTTCAGAAATGGGAAGCTGATAGCAACATCATAGAAGTACAGAGCCGGCGATTCAATAGTGTGCAAAATGCACAGGTCAAAAGGGAGCGTGGGTGAGCCTACACAGGCAAAATAGGAGCACTATATGCATCGTAAACTTGGTATATAAAAACGCAACATTTTGGTTCAATTCTGGCAGTGGAGGGGGGATTGAGGGATTCAGGTACATTGGGATATGACATCCCTATTATGTTTCCCCCATCCCCTGGGGTACAAACAATATAATACATTGTGGAATAACATATATTTTACCAGGTAGTGTTAGGACCTGCAAATTTGGTCACGCCTTGATGTTGGCTGCAGGCTTATAATGCCTTTGCCAAGGGTTTAACTAAATGACCCTTACTCATGAGCAGATTAGCACTGAAGTATTGTGCTATATGTTGTGTCACTTTTGATGTTGCGCTGGGCATGTCTGTTTTTGTTTTATCTTATATCTTGTATTATACAGTAAGCTGCGACCATACATACATTTACTAGACCGGTAAAAGGATCAGTGGCAGACCATAGAGTCTGCCAATACAACTCCCACATGAAAAAAATGATTGTACAATAACTGGGACAGAGTGTATGTCTTGGGATGACCTCTGCCAACATTGGCCGCAGCGGAGGCTGATTATGTGAAGGACGATTTATGAGAAGCCCAATGTAGTGCTACTGCACCTCAACAGCAATCATTTGAGCAGAGGTAAATGATTGAACCTAATTCTCAGGATCCATGCAGAATGTGCCAGGGGTCTTTTGACAGGGTACAACCATAATTTGTTCAAAAATCATACAAAGAAGATGTTGGCATTATTCTAACAGCTGGATTGTTATTGAGAGAGCTTGGAGGAGAGTGAGCAGTGCCATTTGCAGGTTCATCCTTTTGTATGGGAAAGAGTGATAAGGCACATAAGAATAGATGTTCAAATCAACAGCTTTTACAGGAAGGACAAGATTCATTTATCAGAAAAAGGATTGGACATATTTACCACCACATTGCTGGAGACGCTACAGGCCCTAAGGTAATTTGAGGTCACAGCTTGGGTGTGGTGAGACCTCCTGGTGGTGGAACTACTTGCCCAGCCTTGATGGGGATGCTCCAGTAATCTTAGTGTACACTTGCCCAAACCAGAATAAGAGTGGGCTCTGGGTGCCAGATGTACGCCCGGGCCTAGTCAGTCTCATGGGCAAGTTGCAAGCTACATAAATTGCCTCAGTGAAGCACCCAGGGGCTGGGCAGGGAAGGGTGGACATCAAGGTGGTCATTGTAGCTGTTCAGGACCTCACCCAACAGTAGGTGTTTTCATTCAGTTTTTTAATGGCTGCTTGTGCACTTTGCATTTGTCAGGCTCTTTTATTGAGTTTGCAAACATGGTATGAAGGCGTAGTGGGCTTAGGCCAATCATGAAGTCTGCGGCAATTTGCATTGACCTTTTCTCTGTCCCTCACACTGACCGACATGTACTGAACCTTAGCGCATGTTTGAAATCAATTGAATAGGCCTTAAAGTAGAAATGTCATCTTCCACAGACTAGAATCAGTGAGATTTTAATGTTCTAGACATTTTAATGAAAAAGGGCTGATATTTATCAGTGAGACTCCCTTAAGGGTATGAGACTGTCAATGCTAAAACAGAATCTGACTAAAGTGCACTTAGCACTGTTTAGTAAATGTGATCTACTGCGGAGAAAATCCCCTCTCCTCCCCAACTCTCACTATTTACATTGTAAACTTTTTGGACCTTTGGTCCTGAATTACTCTAGTAAGCTGAGCAGCACAAAATGATGTTCAACATATTAATAATAAAATCTACCATTAAATATCAAATCCCATTTTTTATAGCCCTGAGTGGTATTTGCTTAGGAGCAGCACTTAAAAAAAATATCTGATAGGTTGAGATTAGGCACATAATGCTGGGGAAAATGGGGAACGATGGGAAGATCATTGGGAATGCTGGGGAAAATGGGGGACGATGGGAAGATCATTGGGGACGCTGGGGAAAATGGGGAATGATGGGAAGATCACAGGGGACGCAGGGGAAAATGAGGAACGATGGGAAGATCATGGGGGATGCCCTTTAAAAATTCAAACTTTATCGATTTTGTATCTAAGGATTGTGGCTTAATATACAATATTTCTTTATTCTCCCTATTCGTGTGATACAATATGTAAGCTTTTGTCAAGGTTGTGCATGTACTTGTCCGCATTTAGAAAATACCATTAGGAATAATTTGGATGTTATTTAGTTGCTGGAGAAAATACAGGGCATTCATAGTTATAACTGAAATGCCTATAAAAAAGATATGCATGATCATGGGGGATGCTGGGAAAAATGGGGAATGATGGGAAGATCATGGGGGATGCTGGTGAAAATGGGGAACGATGGGAAGATCATGAAGGGCGCTTGGGAAAATGGGGAATGATGGGGAGATCATGGGGAACGCTGGGGATAATGGAGAACGATGGGAAGATGATGAGGGATGCTGGGGGAAATGGGGAACGATGGGAAGATCATGGGGGATGCTGGAGAAAATGGGGAATGATTGGAAGATCATGGGAGACGCAGGGGAAAATGGGGAACGATGGGTAGATCATGAAGGGCGCTGGGGAAAATGGGGAACGTTGGGAAGATCATGGGGATGCTGGGGAAAATGGGGAACAATGGGATGATCATGGGAGATGCTGGGGAAAATGGAGAACAATGGGAAGATGATGGGGACGCTGGGGAAAATGGGGAACGATGTGAAGATGATGGGGGACACTAGGGGAAATGGGGAACGATGGGAAGATCATGGGGGATGCTGGATAAAATGGGGAACAATGGGAAGATCAAGGGGGACGCAGGGGAAAATGGGGAACGATGGGAAGATCATGGGGGATTCTGGAGAAAATGGGGAACGATGGGAAGATCATGGGGGACGCTGGGGAAAATGGGGAACGATGGGAAGATCATGGGGGATGCTGGGGAAAATGGGGAACAATGGGATTATCATGGGGGATGCTGGGGAAAATGGGGAACAATGGGAAGATGATGGGGGATGCTGGGGAAAATGGGGAATGATGGGAAGATCATAGGGATGCTGGGGGAAATGGGTAACGATGGGAAGATGATGGGGGACGCTAGGGGAAATGGGGAACAATGGGAAGATCATGGGGGATGCTGGATAAAATGGGGAACAATGGGAAGATCATGGGGGACACTGGGGAAAATGGGGAACGATGGGAAGATCATGGGGGATGCTGGGGAAAATGGGGAACGATGGGAAGATCATGGGGGACGCTGGGGAAAATGGGGAACGATGGGATGATCATGGGGGACACTGGGGAAAATGGGGATTGATGGGAAGATGATGGGGGATGCTGGGGAAAATGGGGAACAATGGGAAGATCATGGGGGATGCTGGAGAAAATGGGGAATGATTGGAAGATCATGGGAGACGCAGGGGAAAATGGGGAACGATGGGAAGATCATGAAGGGCGCTGGAGAAAATGGGGAATGATGGGAAGATCATGGGAGATGCTGGGGAAAATGGGGAACAATGGGAAGATGATGGGGGACGCTGGAGAAAATGGGAAATGATGGGAAGATCATGGGGGAAACTGGGGAAAATGGGGAACGATGTGAAGATGATGGGGGACGCTAGGGGAAATGGGGAAATATGGGAAGATCATGGGGGATGCTGGGGAAAATGGGGAATGATGGGAAGATCATGGGGTACGCTGGGGGAAATGGGGAATGATGGGAACATCATGGGGGACGCTGGGTAAAATGGGGAACGATAGGAAGATCATGGGGAAAATGGGGAACGATGGGAAGATCATGGGGGATGCTGGAGAAAATGGGGAATGATTGGAAGATCATGGGAGACGCAGGGGAAAATGGGGAACGATGGGAAGATCATGAAGGGCGCTGGGGAAAATGGGGAATGATGGGAAGGTCATGGGAGATGCTGGGGAAAATGGGGAACAATAGGAAGATGATGGGGACGCTGGAGAAAATGGGAAACGATGGGAAGATCATGGGGGACACTGGGGAAAATGGGGAACGATGTGAAGATGATGGGGACGCTAGGGGAAATAGGGAAAGATGGGAAGATCATGGGGGATGCTGGAGAAAATGGGGAACGATGGGAAGATCATGGGGGATGCTGGGGAAAATGGGGAGCGATGGGAAGATCATGGGGGATGCTGAAGAAAATGGGAAACGATGGGATGGTCATGGGGGACACAGGGGAAAATGGGGAACGATGGGAAGATCATGAAGGGCACTGGGGAAATGGGGAACGATGGGAAGATGATGGGGCATGCTGGGGAAAATGGGGAGCGATGGGAAGATCATGGGGTACGCTGGGGAAATGGGGAATGATGGGAAGATCATGGGGGATGCTGGGGAAAATGGGGAACGATGGGAAGATCATGGGGAACGATGGGAAGATCATGGGGTGTATTACTTTGAATCGTTTTTGTGATTGTAATCTGTAATGTGGGGAAATGTGCTACCAGTATCCCTGCGCAAAGAGAAAACCAAATGGCAGCCTGGTACCTGCCAGGTGAGACAAAGGGAGCATCACTGTGACGTTTAGCATCCCCCTTCTCTCATTGACTGTCATGGTCAGTTACCTGTTTTTGTACAGGCACTTTACTGGCGAATACCTCCTGAAGCTGAGATTCCACTGATGAGAAAGCAGCGATTTTGCTCCAGAAAACACCAGTGTTCCAACCCTATCATCCGTGAATCCTCTAGACAGGTCAAGTTTTGGGTAAAGCCGACTGGTACCCATTCATTTGTGAACTAAGTACAATCTCACCTTGGTTAATGCATTGGTTATTTGTAAAACCTGGTATGGCAGAGGTTCACTGAGGAAAGCATTGAGAAGTCCCAGAGTTACAGTAGGGCAGTATAGATGTCTTGTATTTAAATCCCTCTTACATGATAAAGTAACACAGCTACTAGTTTCTCCTTTAAGAGCTAGCACTTGCTTTGTATAATATCTCTTGCAGAAACCACTGATATTGACAGCTGCTTAGTCAATGTACTTGAAAATGCATCTGCAATTAGCTGTTTTATTTTAAATTGCTTCAGCTCATTTATTGATCTTTTGTCCTTGGTACTTCTTCTTTAATTGTATCAGATCGCATCATTTGTAAGATATAATGTTTTGCATGTCATGTTCCATAAGAATGGGATTTATTCTTTTGATGTTTTCGGGAAAGGCAGGAAGGGCAGAGTGGCTTACCACATTCATCTGAACATGTATCAGAATCTCCAGAATTTAATAGTCTAAAGTCCATATTCTGCAGCATATACTTTACTTTATACCAAAACGGTCATTCAGGATATATTCGGCCAAAATTCGCTATAGATTTAAAAAGGCATTTTCGTCTGAAAACGACTCAAACAGCTCAATTTTGCCTGTATAGAACAACAACCTAAACTTTAAAGTTATGATTTACTAATGCATTATGATGTACAATGCAGTTATATAATGTATATATTGTTTACATGTGCAGAATATTACTATATAGAAATTTGATTTGCACGTTGTATTTTGCAGCAAAATATAACTTACCTTCTCAGATTTTATTTTAAAGAACAGCTGATTATTTGAAATATATCATGACCGCCCCTGCGCACCTTCCAGAGGGGTCCCCTTGCAATACATCGGGCACTGGGAATAGTCTGTAATCCAGAAGTATTTCACTAACCACCGCCATGTGGTTCTAGCCCAGTTTGCCAATTACTTTGGATAAAAAAGAGCCGTTTAGGCCGTGTGCAAATCTGCCAAATATAAAAATAATCATCGGAGAGGGAATTGTGTTTTTAGAGCAGCAATTCATGCTTTTTTTTTTTTTTTTAATAATGACCGATTTCTAACTTGGATGGAAGCAGGAGGTCTCCGGAGCTGAACCCCATTCATTTCTGCTCCAGGGACTTCCTGCTTCCCGCGATATAGGCACCCCCTTCGGAGGCCTATGTCTGGGCAAAGTTTAAAGCTCCCAAGTCACGTGGGCCAATAGGAAGCCGAACCTGATGACATCACGGCTTCCTATTGGCCCGCAGGGCGTGGGAGCTTCGAAACGCCGCCATAACGTGAACCCTGCTAGCCGAGCGGAGTGGCTACCAGCACAACCTACGGATGTAAGTATCTCTGGAAGCAGGGGGTCACCAGAGCTGAAATTAATTGGGTTCAGCTTCGAAGACCCCCTGCTTCATTCCTATGTTTAAAAAAAATTAGGAAAACAAATCACCCGCTACGATTGTCGCTTTAAGGGGCTTCAGGAATATGATTTTTTTTAAATATAATTGTTTTATTCCCTTAGCCTTTTCTGTGCCCAATTGGTGTTCTAGGTATGTCATTGGCAAATGCTGGGTAATTTTTGTGGCAGATTGGAGCTGACAACCTGATCCAAACTGAGTTCCCTCTACTTCCGGTTCCCATATCTTGGTTCTGATCACATCATGTTATAGTTACATAGTTACATAGTTACATAGTTACATAGTTACATAGTAGATGAGGTTGAAAAAAAACGTACGTCCATCAAGTTCAACCTATGCTAAACTTAGACAACAGATTCTTTATCCTTTATCTATACTTACTCATTGATCCAGAGGAAGGCAAACAAAAAACCCCATTAAGGGGAAAAATAAATTCCTTCCTGGCTCCAAGAATTGGCAATCGGATTAATCCCTGGATCAGCATCCTTCCCATGTATACTTATAACTCCAGAAGCTTCCATATGGTTTCTTCCAGTGCCAGAAGCTAACTTGGGTATCTTATGGCATAGCACAACTTACTCAATATGACCTCGTGTGTCTAACTCGTGGTCATCCATTACAGTAAGGGTATAAATAGTATTGATTGCAGACAAAAGAGAACACAATGTTTTAGATGTAGTGTTAGTTTACAGTCAGTCTATGTCATGTCTGAGAAAAGCCTTCCGTGTCATATCCGTAGTGGATCTTATTAAAATAGCGATAGGCATACATGTAGGTCATCCGAAAAGGCAATGTAAAAAAAGAAAGCTTGTCCAGGGTTACACAGGCAGGGTTTTGTTTCCCTCTGGATAACATAAAATAAATTGTGTTGTGAAACCTGGTGGGTGTAAAAAGTATATACTATTTCCACAGTCTGTGTTACTGTGGAATGTCACAGAATATTATAGCACAATGTAGATCAAGCCTGCAGAAACAAAAACACAAAAAGAGAACTTGTTTTCAGCAGGCAGCCAAGTTTAACAGAATTGACATGTCATGCTTTCAGCTTGAACAAAGCGGTGTGATGATGAAGCTTGTCTAGAGATCAAGTGTAAGCTACTTTTTAAACTTGATGACATGGTATGCTAATCCTGCCGGGAAGTTTGCCATATCTACTTGCAGGATCTCAGAAAATAAAGAGCCAATCTGCCCTCTATGTATTTTCCTAGTCAGACTAACTCAGAAATAATTTGTAAGTTAAACCCCTCACATGAATTTAAATCAATCTGCTTCTGCTTTGTAAGTGTAGCTGTTTGCTCTTGAATTGAATTTTTTATCCATTTTGTCCAATTACTTATGTTTTGAAGAAATGGTTGTTAGAGTCATTTAAAAGGCGCAATAAATGGAAAGCATGTAACAGCATTTTTAATCGTTGTTTCTTAATTTGGGATGTATATAATCTACTGTAGAAGAGTCTTAACTATGAAAAGCACAGTTGTACATCACAGAATGTATATTGCTTTCATTGGGGGCTATTTAGGTGCTAGGAAGAACAGCTTGTTGTAGCAGTTATGAAACTGTTTTAGCTAAAGTAATAAGGGATTCTTAGCATATCACAAAGTTGGTCGTTTTTAAGAGCTCCTGCAAAAATATTTTCCATCAATATTTATTCAAAGCAGGAAATTTTTTTACAATAAAATGTGTGATGAGAATGAAAAGTGAAAGCAACAGCACTTTGTACCCCAAAATGGTTACCCAACCACACTTTAGGAAGTCTACATATATCTAGAGGTGACATTTGTATAATTGCAATTTTGTTCCTGAACTTCTAAATGCGCAAAGAATAATCTTGAAATCAATTTTATAACATTAGCCCAGAACACAATATTTTGTCCATCGGGCGTTGGTACTGGAGGGGGTTTATCTCACGAACCCTTAATGTGTATACAAAAATTGTTGCAAGGTGTGTTGTATGTTAAGCTTGAGAGATGGGGTATGGAGGACCGTCTCTGAATAATGCATTATATTTACACAATACAGAAAGATCTGGCCCTAAATGGATTTTCCCTGTTTTATCTCCTTTCATTTTGTTCAAGTATTTTCTGGTTTCTGTGAACCAATTATATTTTGCCTGTGCACTTATAGTCCTTTTCAGCAACATGTCTTGAGACAGAATGCCTTTTTCAAAGCCATTGAGGACATTACTGGAATTTATGGAATTGTACTGGTTCCCCAGCCCTATTTCCCAGAATTTTGCCAACGGTGAATTTGGTGCAATTTATTCCATGCTAGTCAATAGAATGTCTGTTTTTCATACAGCACTCTGTGGACAACAGTGAAATCATGCCTAAAAATGATTAACACAGTGATCTTGGTGAGTTTCTCATTGTTGATAAAATTGGGTTTAGTGCATAAATGGCAAAGTTTACTACAAATTCTTTTTGATTGCTAGAAAAAAAAACAACAATTGCATTACAGCTGAGTAATTGGCACAGTTTTATTGAGCTAAGTATTGCTCCTAATTTGACTGTAACCAGCCACCAGAAATCGGTGAGACCGTTGCAAGATGAAAGGCTTGCAATAGGAATCCTACACAACTCTGCCTTTGTTGTGATGTCTTTAAAATAACTCAGAATACATTTATGTAAATCCAACGTAGAAAATTGCATGTAAATGGTGCCTAAAGAAATGAAATGTAATTAAGCTAAATGAAGATGTAACTGGCAATATGCTGATAACAGATACGGACTGTTCTGTTGTTATAAACACTTTTTCTGAGACCTTGTCCAAGGTTAGTTTACATTAAATTATTTTATAGCCAGGTTCTATTGCAGTAATCAAACGTTTGGTGGAAAGGGCTGTTTACTACACAGAATATATTATATCATATGATGATTGATTCTGGTTTTTTTTCCAGTCCTATTTACTGGTTTGTTGGTATCGAACAAATGAGTATTATAAGAAACAAGACCAATCTGTTCTTTTTCACACATGTGAGGTGTCTTGGCAGGTAGAGTATGTAAATGCTACAAATATCACCCAATGTGAGACAAAGCAAATCAACTTCAAACCACAAATCTTCTAAATAAACAGTGAATGGATTATACACGTATCGCATATACTGTACTTAGAATTTGTGCAAACATGGACTCTCCTCAACCCGACTACCGTTAAGAAGTATTGTATACAGTATACTACCATAGCGAACCACGTGACGCTCGCAAGGGGAACCCGGTTGTGTGTACCAACGGCGCCAAACATATCTTCCCTGGCGGAGTGTTCCTGTGTTGCTGCTTGGATAGAGACTATCCTGCATGCTTGCTATAATCCTGCTTACACTGTCGGTGTGGCTTTATTGAAGACTAATGGATTATCCAACTGGACATTATATATGGTCAGAGTATCACTGCTATCTATTTGTTCTGTATACAGTCTAAACAATACCTCTTAATGGTAACTGGGTTGAGGAGAGTGGAAAACCTATGGTCACCCTAACCAGCAGACAGTGTACTGTTATTATAATAATAGGGAGCCCACACGTCCCAAATTTACATTAAACGTTCCGGTGTCCAGACAAGTTTCTCAAAATCGTTCAAATGTCCATGGTTTTTAACTTGTTCCCTTTTTGGACTCGCTTAAAACTCTTAAAACTGTAAAAGTAAACACTGCATGTTTTTACAGGATCGATCATATAACCGAGTAAACATTTTAAATATATTGGGAAACTCTAATTAAATGATTTATTAATATAAAGCAAATAGTCATTTGGATACTTGAAAGTTTGTGTTACTGTATGTTAGGAAACTGAAATAAATCAATAATACAGCATACAGATGTAGCAAGACGTACTGTCCTATAATACAGATGTAGCAAGACGTACTGTCCTATAATACAGATGTAGCAAGACGTACTGTCCTATAATACAGATGTAGCAAGACGTACTGTCCTATAATACAGATGTAGCAAGACGTACTGTCCTATAATACAGATGTAGCAAGACGTACTGTCCTATAATACAGATGTAGCAAGACGTACTGTCCTATAATACAGATGTAGCAAGACGTACAGTCCTTATAATACAGATGTAGCAAGACGTACAGTCCTTATAATACAGATGTAGCAAGACGTACAGTCCTATAATACAGATGTAGCAAGACGTACAGTCCTATAATACAGATGTAGCAAGACGTACAGTCCTATAATACAGATGTACCAAGACGTACTGTCCTATAATACAGATGTAGCTTGCTGTCCTTATAAGGCTTTGGTCCCGCTGCGTCTGGCGGCGCACGCAGCCACGTGCGTGCTACTCGCCATGTGATGGTGTCCTCCCGAGCAGGTCCCAGTCCCTCCTCCCTGCACGGCTCACTACACACTGTGACGCGTTAGCCGCCAGGGGATGCAAGGGAATTGTAATCCCAAACGGCGACGCGTCACGTGGTGTGGCTGTGAGCCAATGAGGAGAGAAGGGCTTCAGAGAGGAGGAGGGGAGGGCTTCAGAGAGGAGGAGGTGAGGAGGGCTTCGGGAGAAGAGGAGGGCTTCGGGAGGAGGGGAGGGCTTCAGGAGGAGGGGAAAGCAGCTGCAGCACCAGCACCAAGGGAGCCCCCCTGCTCCCTCCCACAGACTCTCTCCTCTGTGTCTAAAGATGCACGAGGGGGAGGGAACCCCTGGCAATGAGGAGAGGAGGCTTCGGGGAGCTGGGAAAGCAGCTGCAGCTGTAGCACCAAGGGAGCCCCACTGCTCCCTCCCACAGACTCTCTCCTCAGGGAGGCTTCGGGGAGCGGGGAGGCGGGGGAGGGAACCCCCTGACACAATGATGGCCCCGCTCCCCGACGTCATTGCCGTGCTCACCTGACCCGTTTTTACCACGCCCCCCGCCCCAGCTCCTGCTCCCTACAGACCGCAGATAGCGGTCAAGTGCCTCTCCATGCGCCGCCTGTCTGCAGTGCGGGCGCATGGTCTGAGGCAGCGGGACCGTAGCCTAATACAGCATACAGATGTAGCAAGATGTACTGTCCTTATAATTATGTAATAATCCCCGAAGAACAGGGCATTACTGACCAATAAGGCCTGAGGCGAAGCCGGGGGACTTTAACCCAGCCAGGGCATTATTGGCCAGTATTGCCCTGTTCTGAGGGGATTATTACTATTATAGGCCAAATGTAGGCTTTTTTAATAAAAATAGACACTTTTGTAAAGATATATAACTCGGAACTACGCTGATGCACCTGTGTAGGAAAAAGAAGTAAAGTAGCAAATGAGGGGGGAAAGAGAGGTGAGGTGGGGGGAGGAGAGGTGAGGGGGAAGGAGAAGTGAGGGGGCAAGGGAGGAGGAGAGGCAAGGGTGGGGGAGAAGAGATAGGTGCGTGGGGATTGAGGGAGGTGGGGGAGGAGGGGAGAGGTGAGGGGGGAAGCGTGGTGAGGGGGGAAGCGAGGCAAGGGGGGAGCGAGCGCGAGGATAGAGGTGGGGAGGGGAGGGGGTGGGGAGGAGATAAGTGAGGGGGGAGGGGCAGAGGTGAGGGGGAGAGGTGACGGGTAGGGGGAGGTGTTGAGGGGGTGAGAAGTGGGGGGGAGAAGAAGGGAGGTGTTGAGGGGGTTAAGGGATGAGAAGTGGGGGGGGAGAAGAGGGGAGGGGTAGAGGTGGGTGAAGGGGAGAATGGGAAGAGAAGTGGGGGGGACAGTGATTTTATCTACAAACTAAAAAAGACAGATAAAAATGACCTTAGCAAAGGCTATGCAAGTGGTGGGAGAAATATTGCTTTGTTGCAAGTAACAAAGTTACTATTTTGGACCCGCCAACTTCTGACAGAAATAGGAGGGGGGGAGAGTGAGAGAGCCTGCATGTGCTGTGTGAGGAGAGGAACAGAGATGCCGCCCTCTCCCTGCATCTCTGAAAGGTGAGTTGGCAGGGTGCCAAAAATTCCGGGCATTATTTATTCAGTAATGCCCGGAATTTTTGGCACCCTACCAACCCACCTTTCAGAGGGCAGGGATTTCAGTAATGCCCGGAATTTTACTGCTTTAGCCTATAATACAGCATACAGATGTAGCAAGCTCCAGCCGTGTGTGGTCCAGCATCCCTGCCATGTGACACGCCCGAGGAGCGGGGCTTAGCGGCGGACCTTACACCTGTCAGTAATACATTTGTATTATGTGCCTGTATAACTGTGTATTATGTTGCCCTAGTTGAGAGTGAAGATGTTGCAGAACACAACCTGAAGCTATTGCTGTGCTGGTTCCAGGCATAAGGTGCAAGTCCAGTTCCTGTTGGATGCGGTGGGAAAAGAACAGGGACAATCTCCTCACGGAGGCCCCTGCACTTAGATCTGCAGGGTATCCCCAGTTCCCCAAGTTGGGAGTATGTGTTGTATGTCTGTAACAGTTGTGAATATATTATTGTCCAATAAATTAAATTTTATCAACTCTGTTGTCCTGTCTGAAGAATTGATCGCTGGTGTGATAGTCCTGGTCGCCCGTGACAACCCTACTGCTGGTTATTTGTCTTGAGATGTGGGACTTTACTAGGCACACGCCTTCACGTTTACGGATTTGTTTCCATGTGCTCCTGCGTGTAACAGGGTAGTAATATTGGCATTTAAGATGTGAAAGGCAGTCCGATCAACTAGGAAAATTCCTCCATGTTTTAGCACTGCAGCCTTTAACTTCCTGAGCCATCCATCACTGTACGCATAAAATATCTGTGGCAGTATGAACATCTAACAGATTATTAAGCAAATCATAACACTGGCAGAATACAAAATCAGCAAAGGGTCACAGAAGCAAAATGCATGTGCAGCACCACATATCATAATGAAGCCGCCTAGAGAGCCAGCCACTGGACAGCCTCCAGATAACACGCGGCTTCTCTTTACTTCTCACCCTCGTTCTGAGCAGACGGGTTTGATGATTCCATCCGGAATGTTTCTGTTACCTTGTAACGTGGCCATTATATTTATCTTGTCATTTGAGCTGCAAGGTACAGTTTGTGCTTCAGTGATACTTTCTTTTTTTTTTTCTTTTGACTGTAGCAGACGGCATATCGGACCAGTATTTACTAACAGTGCTAACCTGAAAGGCAAATTTGGGCCCACACAAGTAAAGTAGCTTATGGCTTCGCCCCACTTAGTAGGTATAGTCCATATGCTCTGGTGTAACTCTTCCCAACTTCCTCCTATCGACAATCCAAGTATCGGTCATTAATGTCAGTGAAGAAAAATAAGTGCAGTGCACCTCACAACAATGATATAGAGGAATGCACATCGAAAATGCATCTACAAGCATTAATCTAATGGCAAAACTGTATCCAGAATGGCAGGAATCACTGGCTTACTGTATGCAACATCACTTACTTTTACAGGGTGAGCCAAAGTATCTATATCTATTACATCTCCATCTTCATTTTAACCTTTATTTTCTTACTCATTGCAGCTCAAATCATCTGCAGTATATACCCGTTCTGCGTGCATTTCTGAAATGAATATGACCATACACAGCGTGTCTTGGAAGTTTATTCCTCTAGTCAAAACAAAAAAGGTATTATCTGCAACAGACGTACTTACTTATTCCTATATCAGCAGAAAGTCTGTTTTCATAGAACAAACACTCCAGTAAGTGGAATTCAGAGTTTTATATGTAATAAGAAGGAGACAAACAGCGCTTTAACTAGTAGCTGTTTTCAGTTCTAACTGCTGGTTTCTGCAACACATTTTCTATTGAGAGTATGTGACTGTTTCTCTAAGCCAGCAGTGCGCAAACTGGGGGGCGGGAGATTTTGCTGGCGGGGCGTGGGCGGTCGCAGAGGTCCCGCGTTCTTCCCCATGGCATTTAAATTAAATGCCGGGGGATCGCTTGAGGCCTCTGCAACACTTTAATTACCCAGATTCAGCTGCTCTGTGACGCGACATGCCGCGGGTCACGTGACGTCACATGACCCCGCAGCGTCATTTGACACAGCTCTAAGGTAGGGAGGGGGGTGCGGGAGATGCAGCAGGGAAGACGGGGGGCGCAGCACAAAAGGTTTGCGCTCCCCTGCTCTAAGCAGCACAACCATGCTGAACGGAACTGAATCCATTTACCCCGCATCAAACTAATGGCAATTAATGTAGCGACTTCCCTGTGAAGTATTTCTGCAATAGCCTCATACTGTATAACAGACGCTTACCGTGTAGCAACATACAGGCAGGACTATTATTGCTATAATATACAGTATAAGCCAGAAAATAGACATACTGTATACGTCTCATGTGTACCTATATCTGTAAAACTAAGAGAAACAGATGCACAGCTGAAGTAGAATAGCGATTTCTGCCTGCTCTCAACCAGGAGAACTTGCTCATTTGGTCTAGGCATGATATTGGAATCTAATGAATAATAGACACTTCCCACCCCCCATCCCCCCATCCCCCCATGGAAACACGGGGGGGTCTGTGTTATCACCAGCCCCCCCTCCCCACCCCACCCCCACCCCCACATTCTTACTCCCATAAAAGAAGGTACTGAACTCTCGGGAGATCATCTTGTTTATAATCCATATTGTTTGAGGAGTCTCATGTCAGAATCCCTTTTTTTTTAATCGATAGAAATTTACGGTTACGTTTTAAACATCACAGCTCCGGAGGTTATGAGTGAATGCAACAAGGGGCTTCTTTCTGCTTTGTTTGTACAGCCTGTGGGACGCGTTGAGATTGCCTATATCTGTATTATTTCTCGCGTTCTCTTTGTTTTCATGCGCACGTTTAGATCTTACACACTGGTTACACATGGGGGCTATTCGCTAAAGCTTTCTGGCTGGGAAAAAAACCCAGTCTTTAATGAGATTCCTCTGATAAATCCGACATGTTACCCCAGTATTGCAACCGGTAGACTGGTGGCGTCCAACTCCAGTCCTCAAGGGCCACCAACAGGACAGGTTTTAAAGATATCCCTGCTTCCGCACGTGACTCAGTCAAGAAATTAGCCTCCTGCGCTGAAACAGGGACATCCTTAAAGCCTGACCTGTTGGTGGCCCTTGAGCAGTGGCAGATTTAACTTGTTGCCGCCTGTAGGCTTGGGGCAGCCCTCCTCCTCAGTGTATGACATCCTGACTTCACGATGCTGCGTGATGTCACTGTGTCGCATGACGCCACTTTTTCATGGCAATAGACGTCACGTGGCATTGTGACACCACGTTTTCATGGCAACGCAGCATCATCTGACCACGCGACGTTACTGGAGGGTGCCTGCTATGGAAATGGTAAGACACACACCCACAAACAAATTGCTGCTCCCCCAAAAATTGCTGCTCTGGGCTATAGCCTCTCAGCCTTATGGGGGTTCCGCCCCTGCCCTTTCAGACTGGCGTTGGTCACTCCTGCCGTCCACCTTAGTAGAGTACCCCCTCTGAGTTGGTGAGCTGACAAAGTCCTGTGTCTTCCCCACATAACTTCCTGATATTTTATATTGTGCTACCAGTTTAGTATATCTAGTTTTAATATCTATTTGTGCATGAATAAGTACATGATATATTATATGTCTTTGGAACACATAACATTTTAATAACTTTTTTTTATTCTAGACTCCGTTGCCTGAAAATGACTCCTTACATGTAGCAGTTTAGGAAACCTCAATACATTTTTATGTACTTTAAGCTTTCTAATATTCATTTTTATCTCTGTGGCAGTCAGGTAACAATAAATGCTAGTGAATGGAATATGAGGACTGTAATTCAATCAGAGGGATTTGCTGTGGTTCATAAACCACTTTATCTGCGTTCTCTTAAAATCGATGACATCAGCAGAATTCTTCGTAGGACCGCTTTGCAATCCAGAAAGCTCTTTCTCTGAGACAGGCAGTCTCTAAATAGTTGACATCTTCAAAGTCATCATAACCTAGTGTTCCTAGATATTCAGACATTCAAATGAAATACAGAGAACGAAAGGACTATACCATGAAAAGCTTTTATACTGACGTTTTATGTCATTAATATTTTTTTTATGCGAGCTTTAACTAAAGCCCATCAAAAAAGTACGCTCAATGGGAAATATTTATCTTCCAGATGTGTAGCTGGGGGAAGAAAGTGATGTCAATATGTCTCCCTTGATAATTAAGACGTTGCACCAATTCTGCAGATCATTTAACCTTTATAACAGAGATGTCAACCTCCAAGAACTAAAATTGCTGGGATTTGGGGGTTGGGGGCCAGACATGGCACAATAATGGAAGAGTATGGATTTTTGTATGTCTTAATCACGGAGACTTGTCGTCTCTCAAACCGCTCATGTTAAACAGTGAGGCTGACCCCCAAACCAGAAGACTGCAAGGAAATCCGTCAGAGTTGACACGACTGCTATTAATATTCTTTTTATTTTATTTTGCTCGTTTTTGCTTGTACATAATTTACCACACAGGTGAGGAGCACAAAGGGCATTTTGCACACTTTTGACATTTTTATTTTCAAGGTGGATTGTCTGCAAAGGATTACTGGGGTCACGGGGACATTTTGAGGATTTTAATGAGAAGAGAAAAACACAACGTTTCGGGGAGACCCCTTCATCAGGTACAAGTGGATGAAACAGATCCTCAGTCTAGGATAGGGGTGCTCAATTACAGTCCTCAAGCCCCTCCCCCCCTCCCTGCAACAGCGGGTTTTCAGGATATATTCTGCTTCAGCACAGGTGGTTCAATTAGAAGCTCGGTCTTCAAATGAGTATGATTGAGCCATCTGTGCTGAAGCTGGGATATGCTGAAAACCTGACCTGTTAGGGGCTTGAGGACTGGAGTTGAGCACCCCTGGTCCGGGAAATTTAGCCTCAGACGTTCTGCTGATGTAAAGTTGCCGCGGTAAGGTACCCTGCTTGACACTTCACCATCTTGACAGTTCTTCTCCAGTACATTTCGCCACTGCCGCCCTTTCCCTGATTTCCGCCACTGCCCAGTACTGCCAGATCTGAGCTGGGGGGCCATTCATGGGGGCCCTTAAAGAAACCCTAACCTTAACCCCTAATATTCTGCATAGAAATTCCATCCTAGAAAAAATCTTAACCCCTAACCTCATCCCCCAACCCTAATATTCCGGCAACGAAATAACGGTGGAAAAAGGGCCATGGTGTATTGTCCCATTCCGCCAGATTCTGATCCAGGCCATTGCTGGACTTGTACGTTTTCTGACAGCAGTGTGATAACATTATTAAAAACATGTCACGTGTTCAATAGATGACTCTTTATTCTGTTTGTAGGGTTTGGGCTGGGATTTAAACATTTGTATTAGCTTTGCTTGCATTGTTAGGCAGTTTCTTAGGAAAAGTGGCAGGAAATCATTAGAGTTCTGAGCTTGACAAACACAAACTTAATTTCACGCTATTCACTTGACTTTTGCTTCTAGCTTAGTTTTGTTTTGCTTCATAAACCAAGCAATCTAGAGCTTATGGTACATATTTGTAGTCATTTATATTCTCTTTATATATCTGTAAAACAATAGTATAAAAGCGCCCCCTTGCCCAAAACATGTCTCATTTTAACAAAGTAGAATATTATTATTTATTTATAAAGTACCAATATATTGCACAGAATCAAATTCAGTACAGCGAGGAAGCGAAGACAGTACTAATAAAATTACAACCTATTCTTGTGTAGCCCCGGGGTTATTTTGCACTCACTGATCCCCCTCCGCGAGTGCCGAGTGGTCGCAGGGGCCGCCGGAGGCAGCGACGGACCCGCCGGCACTTCGCGAGGGTGGGGGCAAGTGCAGGGAGCGCTCGGCATCCCTGGAGCTCCGGCGGCGTACCCGGCTAGCGGGGGCCGCCATGAAGTGTTGAGCGAGCGTGCGCGGGATCGCGCAAGCGCAGCAGGTACACTAGAGCCAGGGAGAAGTTGCGCGAGGGTAGGGAGGCAGAGGAAAAGGTTGCGGCGGCCATTAGGTGTTCTCGCTTTGCGCAGGGCAAGTGCGCACGCGGCCCCAATGCCTAGACAGGTCCCACGGGACTACAATTCCCATAGGGCCTAGCGAGGCAGGCACCAGGTGCCTGATAGTGGCCAATGAGGGCCAAGGATTCCCTGGAGGAGATATAGATACATTTCGCGGGCTTTGGTAGAGCAGTTGGAGCTGGGAGCAGGAAGGGGAAGGAAGGGTGCAAGGAGCAAGTGGTACTGAGGGACAGCCCCTAGGTTAGGGACTCTGCCCTTAGGTGTGTGAGGGTGCAGGCTTGTCAGTGTCACGGCTGGTAGTGCTGTGAGCGCTGACAAGTAGGCACAGTGTGTGCAGCGTGTGCTGTGTGTTGTTGCTGCAGGTTGACTGTGTGTGTGCAGTGTGTTTGCTGCAGGCGCTGTTAGTATTAGCTAGAGTCAGGACTGGGAAGAGTTAGGGGAGCGGAGCAGGCTATTAGCCCCTTAGGTCTCAGATAGGTCCTCACTCCCCAGTTTGTGGTGCTACAGGGACAGGCCCTAGGTTAGGGACCGGGTCACGTAGTGCCAGTGATAGATAGGGACACAGCGGACGCTGCGGTTCCTGTGAAGAGGTTCGGGCTCAAGTCGGGGCCCACAGAGACTATATCCAGGGTGAGATCGCCCTTGGCGGTCCTCGTGCAAAGAACCCGTTTGGGATCAGACGGAATCACCGAGCGACGGATCCTTTGTGAAGCAGTTGCTGATCCGAGTACTGGAGTGCTCGGCAGGTACTATTACATCCACAAGTGCACCAATGGGCCCTTAGCTTAATAGTGACTGCGCAGTCACCCATATCCTCTCTCTGAAGAGTGCAGGACATTGGGTGGAGATCCTATGGACACTGGGTGGGATCACTCGGTGTTGGGGGAAGCGTTTGGTGAGACGCCTTGGTTATTAGTGTCTCCTCTGTAGAGGGACACCTGTTATTCTATTGTTGATATATGTGTGTATGTTCTTAAGTGTAACGGGTATTCCCCCACCCAATCGCAGATTCTACTGTGTGAGTGCAGGAAACATATATTGTTACTCAGGTGTGGTGCATTACCTGTTGGCTCACAGGAGGGCTGAGCTTCCGCCACGGGGAACCTGGGGTAATTATACTAGGGGTGATCACTTACAACATCTTCTCGGTACAGCGCCTCCACCTGCGATGGCTCCCACCAGAGGGGGAGTGGTTCCTCGCAGGACAATCAATAATACCATACACAGTGCTTTATATAACGAAGGACTTTACTAACGACTAATAATGATAACCTGTGTCTCTCTCACGGTGAGACACTAACAGTGACGTCTCGCAGGACGATTCCCAAACACTAGGTGATCCCACCCAGTGTCCCAAGAACCCCACCCAATGTCCCGTACTCCTACAGAGATAGTCAATGGGTGACTGCGCAGTCACTAAGAACCTCTAGGCCTGTTGGTGCACATGTGATGGTATAATACCTGCCGAGCACTCCGGTGCTCGGGTCAGCAACAAACTTCTCAAAGGGTCAGACGTGTGATGAGTCCGTCTGATCCAACCGAACTCCTTGCACGTGCGGACCGCTAGGGGGTCCCACTCTGGAATCGTCTCTGCGGACCCCAACGTGGGTCCGAACCGCTTCACAGGAACCGCAGCGTCTGCTGTGTCCCTGTCTAATCTAAGTGGTACTACCGTGACAGGAATCCTAACCTAGGGCCTGTCCCTGTAGTACAGCAACCTGTAGTGGCTTGGGGAACTCCTAGGGCCTGCAGGGGTAGTGACCTGTCTCACTCCCCCAACTACCCAAGTCCCTTCGGTAAGTGATCTGGAATGGACTAGAGTACTCTTCCATGCAGTACTTGGGCGTCTACCTACTGTTGGCTAGCCTAGTGCAGATCCTCTCCAGAATTCCTGCTCTCGTTAACAGGCTATCCCTTCAGGCATCCTACCCCTAGCGCTACCTCAAGGTGACTAGAACAGCTATAGCCCTTCTCCAGACCCACTACTCTCTGACTAGTCCCAGCGCCTACAGCAGCAAGCTGTAGCTCACTGGAGCTTGGCAGTCAACGTGCTGCGCAACAAGGTGCCTGCCTGTCAGACCTCACGGCACTGACAGCCGTGACTCTGACAATGCAGCACTACACTAAGGGCAGCGTCCCTATCTTGGGCCTCCCTCAGCAATTACCCACTAACCTAGTGGGGAGTTGGGGCCTACCTGGGGTGTGGGTACCTATGGGGTGCAGGAGCTGCTCTCGCTCCCCGCACCTTGCTTCCCTCACAGCTCCCTGACTCCAACTCTCTGTAACCTTCCTTTCCCAGCTCCCACTAATGTAAGTGGCAGGGTCCCTAACCCGAGGGCTGCCCCTGGCAACACTCACCTTACTGGGGAGCTGAGCTATCTCGAGCCCTGGGGGTGCTGGCCTAGTACAGGGAGTCCCTGACTCCTGTACCCTACCTCCTTCCCTGGGCTGCTCCGGTCTCTGACTGATCTAACGTGCTCCAAGCCCGCCAAATGTATCTCTTTTCCCAGGGGTCTCCTAAGCCCTATTGGCTCCCTGGGGTCACATGGGGCTCGCAAAGGCTCTGGGGATATGTAGTCCCAGCTCAGAGCCTTCCCTGGTAGGCTAGGGGTTCGCGGGCTTTTCCCTACCTTCACTGCGCTTGCGCAAGCTTTCCCGGGCTGCCTCGACCTTCCCTCAGCTCTCCCTGCTCTCGCGCGAGCTATCCCTGTCTCGGGGGCTGTCCCTGCGCCTACGCATCCCTGCGCATGCGCAACAGTATCCTCAATGGCGGCGCCCTGCTTGTCCGGCCGCCGGGACCTTAGAGACGCGATCGCGGCCTTAGCAACCGCCCGATCGCGTCCCCGGCAACCGGCCGCAGGCAGGAGAAGCCGCGCTGCTCCCTGCTCCAGCCCCCACCCTTGGAAGCAGCCGTCGGGTCTGTCGGCACCCGCGACCGAGCTGCTCAAGGGGAGGGGGGTCTCCAGGAGCCACGGGAGCTCCAGGCTACACTCTCCCCCTGGTGAAACTCCAACGACCTCGCTTGGATGGCAGACATAACCTGGTACACAGTTATACAATGAAAATGCAGGGCATATGTACAACCTATCACTGGTGACTTTAGACATCAGGTTACAATACAGTTCACATACCATACCCGAGGCCAGCTGAGCGTCAGCTGTTTGCTGAGACCATTCGTGGGGTGCCCCTAACTGATCAAGTGGGGGTACCTCACTTTTGCGTCCGTGAGCCTCCCCCGGGAGAATCTCTTGAAGAGCACACCGGAGGGCAACAGTCACTGGTTCCTCGCTACTTCCTCCCCCTGGTGGAAGGAGTAGCACCATGTCTCTGAAGCAGACCTTTACCCGGTCACCCGCGGCATGGATGCGGTAGACCAGGCGGCCAGGACCTTTTCCGCGGTCCACTACTTGGCGAATGGCACGCTCCCTTTTGGGCTTAAGGGAGGCAATTTTTACTAAATCCCTCGCCACACAGTCCTTGTCCCTACGTACTTGCGAGGCTTCCGCTGGGAAGCGAGCAATGGACAATGTCTCTTTCCTCAAAGTCTCTGTTTCACCTGGCAGGGGGTAAAGGGTAGATACCTTACCACTGTGGTGATTCACGGTAGCCAACAGGTCCTCGGGGACGCTGTCAGTTCCCACCTCGGCTGTATCGGGACCTGTCCCCGGCACTTCTGGGACAGTCCACTTACTGGCTTGAAACTCGGGAGCGTTGGATCCCGGTCCTGGGACCATTTGAGTCGGAGCGCACGGGCTCACACTCGGTTCAGGAGCCGTAACTCTGGCCTTTTTCACGGCCACCTCCATCGGAGCCTGTGGGGGGCAAGGGGGTTCCTTACCACTCTGCTGGCTTGCAATGGTTTTCTCTTCTTGTGGAACACTGTCAGGTATCTGCGGTGCTTCACCTGACACCACGACAGAGCTGACTGTTCTCTTCAACTGAACGGTAGGTGGTAGATACTGGTCCACTCGCATGGCGGAACAGCTTTCTTCTAGGGGGAACACCTCCCCCTGTGATTCCTCTGTCTCACTGCTGGGGTGGTTCGCCGGTAGACGCATCGCCACCGATGGTTCGTCCTTTTCCGTAGCTGGCTGGGCCTCAGTTCTTCCCGCTTGGTTGCAACAGGGAACCAGGGCAGCCTTGTCTGTCAGCTCCTCCACCTCCGTGGTTGAGGTAGAGCCAGTAACAGCATCTTCATCTCTGGGTTCTGCCATCTGAGATTCCTGCTTGGGCTCTGGGACTGTAGACTGTAGCAGCACAGGCTTTAGAAACTGTGCTCCGCAACAAGCACACTTGGGACCCCAGGTCGGTTTGCCACCTGGGAAGTCACACTGGTCACAAACACATCTTATGCACCCGTCATCCTCCACCACTGCCACCCGCCATTCTATTGGTAGCCTAAAGGGGTTAAAGTCCATACCACCAGATAGATTCAAATCCTTTTGTAGGCACGGGCACAGAAGAAAGGGTATTTTTCCTCCTTTTGTCCGCCATGCCCCATACAACTGCGGGTGTGTTTCTCTACAATCTGTACTGTCTTTAGTGGGAACAGCGGTTGCTGATCGCTGTTCACTGAGCTTGCTCCCCCTGGTGGACTGTAGCAGCACGGGTTGCAGGGTCGGCGCCCTGCAGCAGACACATAAGCGTCCCCAGGCCAATTTACAACATGGGCAGTCACCCTGGTTACAGAAACATTCCAGGCACCCATCCTCGTTCGCGTCGTCCAACCGCCCCTTTATCAGGCACGTCAAAACATCAAAGTTCATACTACCCAACGGACTCAACGCTTCTGTCATACACGGGCACACCAAAAAGGATACGCACCCGGCCTTAGTCGGCCAGAGTCCATATAACGGTGAGCAATTTTCTTTGCCCCCAGTACTTTCTTTGATGGAGACAGCAGTTATGGGTGAAGGCTTACAGTGCTTGCTCCCCCTGGTGGAATCTGAAGGAGGGGCTCGCTCTATCACTGAGTCACTCACGTTGCGGGGGCGGAGCTTAGGGTTTCCCGCCAAACCCGGCCAGTTTGCAACATTTTCCCGCGCGGGCGGGAAATCAGCACGTGACTTCTTCATGGCGAACAAAAATAGCACAATTTAGAAAAAAAATATACCGGGCACCCCAGGTCTATCTCAGCAGCGCCTCCAAATGTAACGGGTATTCCCCCACCCAATCGCAGATTCTACTGTGTGAGTGCAGGAAACATATATTGTTACTCAGGTGTGGTGCATTACCTGTTGGCTCACAGGAGGGCTGAGCTTCCGCCACGGGGAACCTGGGGTAATTATACTAGGGGTGATCACTTACAACATCTTCTCGGTACAGCGCCTCCACCTGCGATGGCTCCCACCAGAGGGGGAGTGGTTCCTCGCAGGACAATCAATAATACCATACACAGTGCTTTATATAACGAAGGACTTTACTAACGACTAATAATGATAACCTGTGTCTCTCTCACGGTGAGACACTAACAGTGACGTCTCGCAGGACGATTCCCAAACACTAGGTGATCCCACCCAGTGTCCCAAGAACCCCACCCAATGTCCCGTACTCCTACAGAGATAGTCAATGGGTGACTGCGCAGTCACTAAGAACCTCTAGGCCTGTTGGTGCACATGTGATGGTATAATACCTGCCGAGCACTCCGGTGCTCGGGTCAGCAACAAACTTCTCAAAGGGTCAGACGTGTGATGAGTCCGTCTGATCCAACCGAACTCCTTGCACGTGCGGACCGCTAGGGGGTCCCACTCTGGAATCGTCTCTGCGGACCCCAACGTGGGTCCGAACCGCTTCACAGGAACCGCAGCGTCTGCTGTGTCCCTGTCTAATCTAAGTGGTACTACCGTGACAGGAATCCTAACCTAGGGCCTGTCCCTGTAGTACAGCAACCTGTAGTGGCTTGGGGAACTCCTAGGGCCTGCAGGGGTAGTGACCTGTCTCACTCCCCCAACTACCCAAGTCCCTTCGGTAAGTGATCTGGAATGGACTAGAGTACTCTTCCATGCAGTACTTGGGCGTCTACCTACTGTTGGCTAGCCTAGTGCAGATCCTCTCCAGAATTCCTGCTCTCGTTAACAGGCTATCCCTTCAGGCATCCTACCCCTAGCGCTACCTCAAGGTGACTAGAACAGCTATAGCCCTTCTCCAGACCCACTACTCTCTGACTAGTCCCAGCGCCTACAGCAGCAAGCTGTAGCTCACTGGAGCTTGGCAGTCAACGTGCTGCGCAACAAGGTGCCTGCCTGTCAGACCTCACGGCACTGACAGCCGTGACTCTGACAATGCAGCACTACACTAAGGGCAGCGTCCCTATCTTGGGCCTCCCTCAGCAATTACCCACTAACCTAGTGGGGAGTTGGGGCCTACCTGGGGTGTGGGTACCTATGGGGTGCAGGAGCTGCTCTCGCTCCCCGCACCTTGCTTCCCTCACAGCTCCCTGACTCCAACTCTCTGTAACCTTCCTTTCCCAGCTCCCACTAATGTAAGTGGCAGGGTCCCTAACCCGAGGGCTGCCCCTGGCAACACTCACCTTACTGGGGAGCTGAGCTATCTCGAGCCCTGGGGGTGCTGGCCTAGTACAGGGAGTCCCTGACTCCTGTACCCTACCTCCTTCCCTGGGCTGCTCCGGTCTCTGACTGATCTAACGTGCTCCAAGCCCGCCAAATGTATCTCTTTTCCCAGGGGTCTCCTAAGCCCTATTGGCTCCCTGGGGTCACATGGGGCTCGCAAAGGCTCTGGGGATATGTAGTCCCAGCTCAGAGCCTTCCCTGGTAGGCTAGGGGTTCGCGGGCTTTTCCCTACCTTCACTGCGCTTGCGCAAGCTTTCCCGGGCTGCCTCGACCTTCCCTCAGCTCTCCCTGCTCTCGCGCGAGCTATCCCTGTCTCGGGGGCTGTCCCTGCGCCTACGCATCCCTGCGCATGCGCAACAGTATCCTCAATGGCGGCGCCCTGCTTGTCCGGCCGCCGGGACCTTAGAGACGTGATCGCGGCCTTAGCAACCGCCCGATCGCGTCCCCGGCAACCGGCCGCAGGCAGGAGAAGCCGCGCTGCTCCCTGCTCCAGCCCCCACCCTTGGAAGCAGCCGTCGGGTCTGTCGGCACCCGCGACCGAGCTGCTCAAGGGGAGGGGGGTCTCCAGGAGCCACGGGAGCTCCAGGCTACATAAGTAAAAGGTATTGGTTATTATAAGGTGTTGTATGTTTCTTGCCCAGGGGAATCTCACATCACGGGGATCCTGGGTAAGTGGAGGCGCTGCGCTAAGGAAATGTGTAAGTGTTACCCCAGGCTCCCAGCTAGCGGAGGCTCAGATCTCCTGGAGCCGCAGGTGTTGTACAGTGACCAGTAGTTCCTTTGGGAGGGTCAGAAAAAGGGCTACACTTGTAAAGTAGGAACACTAGGAAGTCTACATTTAATAAGATATTCAGTGATAGTTTCTCTATAAATTGGTTGATATTAGGCTTTACTGCATAAATGTGACAGTATTATATTATAATTCCAAGAAATCATAAATCCTAATTATAGCAACCATAATATGCTAAAGCAGAATCAAACCCAGTTATAAAAAAAAACGCTGATCACCCAAAAACAAAGACCACAAGAGTAGTACTAGAGGTTCCAACGTCGTCCGACTACCAATGATTGCGTACACGTCGCAATGCGACTTAGTATTGTTAAATGTTAAATGTTTATGGAAGGCGCTGATGTATATTTTCAACCTTGTAAAAACTCAATAAAAAAATTGAAACAAAAAAAAAATAATACATGTGTTGTGTCTACAAATAATGCATTTGTTTTACAAGTGCATCCATATACACATGGCTTACATTTTAAAAAAACAACCCTTTGCAAGTCCGTTCTGTCTGTCAACCCACTTGGTAATTTATTGCTGTTCCTTACAAACCCAAATGACTCTGATTACTCAAAAGACTTGATGAATAACTATTATTTATCAACCAGTGGAAAAGGCAGGGGTGTTCCTTGTTTGGGACATACTGTAGTCATAAATGGTGGCTGAATTCTGTCAGACAGATATTATTCACCTTGGTTCTTCCATATCAGTAGATACAGGGCTTCACTTATTAAAAGGTTGTAAAGCACATGGAACAAAAGGCCAGAATATCTTAAATGATATCTCTGCCTCTTCTCCTGTGTTAGTATAATCCCTAATGCGTATCATTGGACCTGTTTACTTAGTATACTTTCATCATGGACACAAAGTATCTGCAGTTTAAGTGAATGGGCCATGAAGTGTCTTCTGGACTAGCACTGATGTGTACATGGGCCTTTGTCTGAGCACATTAACAGACATTATGGCATGAGTTCTCCAGATAAGCATGGGCTCCTTTTCAGCCTCAGCATTTTGTTTTCCTTTCCTATTATAGAGAGCGGGGGGGTCACGTTTTTAACCTATGAAACGCTGGAATTTTTTAATTCGAAGTGCAGAGTAAACGAGTACTTCAGTATTAGGTGATACCTTTTTTTTATTCTGACTATTTTATTTGGACTAACAATTGATATTATCAGACAAGCTTCCCATAGTCCTACGCTCTTCCTTAGGTCAGCCATACTTACTGCTTGAGCGGGGCGAAGAGCCTAGAGCCCTTGAAAGCTCGTCTGATAATATCAATTGTTAGTCCAAATAAAATAGTCCAAATAATTTTTTTTAATCACCTAATACTGAAGTACTCGTTAGCTTTGCACTATCGCAACTGGAGTAACACGGCTATTTCTATTAAATTCATAAGTTCAAAGCCAAATGTTAAAAGTCTCTGATTTTGTCTTCTACTTATATGATATAGGTTTAGGATGTGTTTCCATTCTGACGATCCAACCATACATTATTATTGGAAATGATCACAGCTTTTCTTATAGCTTGTCCTGTACAGTATGTAATATAAACCAGTAAACCATGTCTGTGACATCATTATGACATATGACATACAGTTGATGTCATGCTCTAAGAATACAAATCAGTGAGTGGGGGTTTTGGACCTCACACTGATGAGAACCAAAAGGTCAAAAAGCTGTCTGGAAGTAGGGTTACTGGCTCTGTACCCCCGGCTGTGCTGAAAAGTTGTGTGATAAGGTATATGCTTATAGGGGTCCCATGTTATAATGGACATGAAGTAAAGGTGACACTGGGAGTGTTCATTTGCATGTTATTACCCAGACTCCCTGGCTGCAGTGGAAGCACTCTGTGCTAGGAGGTAATTGGGAAGGGCAGGGCTGCCGACATGTCTGGGATGTGAATGTGCTCACACGTATATAACAAAGATACGCCCTTTCCTCTGTTGCTCGACTGCTAAAACTCTGACTCACTCCCTCATTCTCTCCCGTCTTGATTACTGTAACCTCCTGCTGTCCGGCCTTCCTGCCTCTCACCTCTTACCTGTCTCCCCTACAATCTATCCTAAATGTTGCTGCCAGAATCACCCTACTCTTTCCTAGATCTGTCTCAGCATCTCCCCTCAAGAAATCCCTCTCCTGGCTTCCGATCAAATCCCGCATCTCACACTCCATTCTTCTCCTCACTTTTAAAGCTCTACACTCTTCTGCCCCTCCTTACATCTCAGCCCTAATTTCTCGCTATGCACCATCCCGACGCTTGCGTTCTGCTCAAGGATGTCTTCTTTCTACCCCCTTTGTATCTAAAGCCCTCTCCCGCCTTAAACCTTTTTCACTGACTGCCCCACACCTCTGGAATGCCCTTCCCCTCAGTACCCGACTAGCACCCTCTCTATCCACCTTTAAGACCCACCTTAAGAAACACTTGCTTTAAGAAGCATATGAATAGCACTGTGGATATTCTGAACACGATACATAAAGCTTGGCCCCCTGCAGACGCACTTACCAGAACTCCCTCCTACTGTCTCTGTACGTTCTCCCTTCCTACCAATTAGATTGTAAGCTCCTCGGGGCAGGGACTCCTCTTCCTTAATGTTACTTTTATGTCTAAAGCACTTATTCCCATGATCTGTTATTTATATTATCTGTTATTTATTTGATTACCACGTGTATTACTACTGTGAAGCGCTATGTACATTAATGGCGCTATATAAATAAAGACATACAATACAATACGTGGGATTTGTATTTTCTGGACTAACACACATAACTAAATTCTTCTGATCTCAATGAAATCTGTTACTGATCTCGTAGACTTCAGTGGATTCTTGCTCTTGCAACTGAGGATTAGAAACTAAAGATGAGTTATTCTACCTTTCAATTACACAAACTACCTTCAAATGAGTCAAGTCTAATGAGCTTTAATTGACCACATCATTGTTAATAAAAGAAATTCTCACATATGCTACAGTTGCCATTAAAAGTAGTTTTTTTTTTTTTTAAATCTAAAGTGAAATAATAACAGTAAACATACATTTTGCCTTGTCTCCCTCACTTATCTGATTACCCAGTGTTTTTTTGTGGCTGTTTTCATATCTGAGAAAATATATGAAACGCTTAAGGTTTGAAATAGCTCAAGAGTGGCATTAAAGCCTGAGCACTTTCATTACTGTACATGTGTTTAATTAAAGACATTTGTTAAAGGGGCTTACTGCTATGGGTCACAAAGGGACTCGAGTAGCTACAAATTGATAAATGCCCTTCCTATATTAGCGTAAAACAGATTATTTTATCTGCCCTTACTGAATACATTATTCTGATCGTTTAGCTATTATAATTATGACCCTACATGGCTGTGCTATAAGGGTCACAAATCACTTCGACAATTTGGGATCTTGGTACAAAGTAGCTCCAAGCCAAAAAGGATACAACTGGCTCTTTGGGCCACTTTGTGTCTGCGTGAGACAAGAAGACCCAATTTCTGGTGTCTTTTTATACTGAGCTCTAGGTGTGCTTCTGCTTTGCTATATCTAAGACATTTATAGCAGCACTATGGATAAGGCACATGTTTTTTTATGGATTGGCAGGTCTGTAGCGTCAAGTATCTTTATTTTGGGGCTTTTTGCAGTTCTATAACTCACGCAGACGCTTCAAAAACAACAGGATGTTCTACTATCTTTATAGTTCATTGTCTTTTGATGGCAGCTATCATTCTCCCAAATGGCACTGTACTGCATGGAACAAAACACCTATCTAAAATGTATTACTTTGGCACAGTAATACACAGAGAACAGCAATCCTTACATTCATACATTAAATATTCAAACATTCCTTCTTTTGTTAGCATGCCATGCAGGCCTTTTTCGCTTTAACAATTATGTTTTCCCCCCATAAAAACAGCCGCCTTATAAATAAGGAAAGACCATTCCATACAAATTGACATATTGTCATTCCTTAAAAGTGTATTATTAATATATTGTTATATGGGCCGGATTTATGTACGGAGTTCCTAAAAATGTGCAAGCAACGTAAAAAACAGGGAAATTAAAGTGAGCGTTAAGGGAAGGCAATGCTTGTTCCATTGGTCTTACAAAGAGGTTTGTATTTAACTGAGGTAACAAGGTACCACATCAATTCAATGTGAGGATTGTCAGCTAACAAAATGCAATTTTAATGGAAAAGCACCAACTTCTAGCAGTGAGACTCCCCTAAAGTGTATGGGGTTTTTCATTAAAGTGGGAGAAAATAAGTGCAAAGTGGTTTGAAATAGGAAGACCGTTAGTAGGACTTAAAATCTGCGGTTCTCATCATATAGTATTTTATTAGAATTATCTATACAAATAATATAGCTGGTAAAAAACATATTTGCATACAGTTTTCATGACACAATTGTTCTTCTGCTTGACACTATTTGTCTTCATCATCATCAAATTTATGAAGTTCGGTAAATACAGACCTCCACGTAAGGGGCACCGCAATACTGTGCAGTCAGGGTGACAGCAATTACAATTAAATGCACTTATTTTGTTACACATACGACAGGAAAAGACAGAGTTATAATAATAAATGTTTGCAGTAAATGAACAGAGGTTTTACATTCCGTTTGCAGACATTTCATGGACAGTCAGGCATCTGATAGTGGGCATATGTAACATTTACAGACAGGACTAAAATTGTGTGAGAAGAGGTCCTGCCTCAAGGAGCTTACAATCTATAGGCAGGGTAAGTGGCATTGGGTACAGGGGATGAGAGGGCTGGTGAGTATCAGAATGTAATAGAGTATCTGTAACATTACCAAGCAGCAGCCAGCGGCGACACCCTTTGGGGCGACTCGGGTGTTATGTCCCATAGATTCTTTAGGAAATTAAACAGCAGCATAGCACAGTACTGAGCTTCACGGCGGCATAGCACAGTACTGAGCCTCACGGCAGCATAGCACAGTACTGAGCCTCACGGCGGCATAGCACAGTACTGAGCCTCACGGCGGCATAGCACAGTACTGAGCCTCACGCCAGCATAGCACAGTACTGAGCCTCACGGCAGCATAGTACAGTACTGAGCCTCACGGCAGCATAGCACAGTACTGAGCTTCACGGCAGCATAGCACAGTACTGAGCTTCACGGCAGCATAGCACAGTACTGAGCCTCACGGCAGCATAGCACAGTACTGAGCTTCACGGCAGCAGCATAGCACAGTACTGAGCCTCATGGCAGCATAGCACAGTACTGAGCCTCACGGCAGCATAGCACAGTGCTGAGCTTCACGGCAGCATAGCACAGTACTGAGCCTCACGGCAGCATAGCACAGTACTGAGCTTCACGGCAGCATAGCACAGTACTGAGCCTCACGGCAGCATAGCGCAGTACTGAGCTTCACGGCAGCATAGCACAGTACTGAGCCTCACGGCAGCATAGCGCAGTACTGAGCCTCACGGCAGCATAGCACAGTACTGAGCTTCACGGCAGCATAGCACAGTACTGAGCCTCACGGCAGCATAGCACAGTACTGAGCCTCACGGCAGCATAGCACAGTACTGAGCTTCACGGCAGCATAGCACAGTACTGAGCCTCACGGCAGCATAGCACAGTACTGAGCCTCACGGCAGCATAGCACAGTACTGAGCCTCACGGCAGCATAGCACAGTACTGAGCTTCACGGCAGCATAGCACAGTACTGAGCTTCACGGCAGCATAGCACAGTACTGAGCTTCATGGCAGCATAGCACAGTACTGAGCCTCACGGCAGCATTGCTCAGTACTGAGCCTCACGGCAGCATAGCACAGTACTGAGCCTCACGGCAGCATAGCACAGTACTGAGCTTCACGGCAGCATAGCACAGTACTGAGCCTCACGGCAGCATAGCACAGTACTGAGCCTCACGGCAGCATAGCACAGTACTGAGCCTCACGGCAGCATAGCACAGTACTGAGTCTCACGGCAGCATAGCACAGTACTGAGCCTCACGGTAGCATAGCACAGTACTGAGTCTCACGGCAGCATAGCACAGTACTGAGCCTCACGGTAGCATAGCACAGTACTGAGTCTCACGGCAGCATAGCACAGTACTGAGCCTCACGGCAGCATAGCACAGTACTGAGCCTCACGGCAGCATAGTACAGTACTGAGCCTCACGGCAGCATAGCACAGTACTGAGCCTCACGGCAGCATAGCACAGTACTGAGCCTCACGGCAGCATAGCACAGTACTGAGCCTCACGGCAGCATAGCACAGTACTGAGCCTCACGGCAGCATAGCACAGTACTGAGCTTCACGGCAGCATAGCACAGTACTGAGCTTCACGGCAGCATAGCACAGTACTGAGCCTCATGGCAGCATAGCACAGTACTGAGCCTCATGGCAGCATAGCACAGTACTGAGCCTCATGGCAGCATAGCAGAGTACTGAGTCTCACGGCAGCATAGCACAGTACTGAGCCTCACGGTAGCATAGCACAGTACTGAGTCTCACGGCAGCATAGCACAGTACTGAGCCTCACGGTAGGATAGCACAGTACTGAGTCTCACGGCAGCATAGCACAGTACTGAGCCTCACGGCAGCATAGCACAGTACTGAGCCTCACGGCAGCATAGTACAGTACTGAGCCTCACGGCAGCATAGCACAATACTGAGCCTCACGGCAGCATAGCACAGTACTGAGCCTCACGGCAGCATAGCACAGTACTGAGCCTCACGGCAGCATAGCACAGTACTGAGCCTCACGGCAGCATAGCACAGTACTGAGCCTCACGGCAGAATAGCACAGTACTGAGCCTCACGGCAGCATAGCTCAATACTGAGCCTCACGGCAGCATAGCACAGTACTGAGCCTCACGGCATCATAGCTCAGTACTGAGCCTCACGGCAGCATAGCAGAGTACTGAGCCTCACGGCAGCATAGCTCAGTACTGAGCCTCACGGCAGCATAGCAGAGTACTGAGCCTCACGGCAGCATAGCTCAGTACTGAGCCTCACGGCAGCATAGCACAGTACTGAGCCTCACGGCAGCATAGCACAGTACTGAGCCTCACGGCAGCATAGCACAGTACTAAGCCTCATGGCAGCATAGAACAGTACCGAGTCTCACGGTAGCATAGCACAGTACTGAGCCTCACGGTAGCATAACACAGTACTGAGCCTCACGGCAGCATAGCACAGTACTGAGCCTCACGGCAGCATAACACAGTACTGAGCCTCACGGCAGCATAGCACAGTACTGAGCCTCACGGCAGCATAGCACAGTACTGAGCCTCACAGCAACATAGCACAGTACTGAGCCTCATGGCAGGGGGGAGGGTCTGCAGGGGGGAGGGACTGATGAGCTCCAGTCTTTGAAGTGGCTCATCCGCATGCTGTTAACCCCTTCCACTTAGTGGATGGGGCAGTGAAGGCATATTGGGGAATTTCTCTTAGGAATATGCCTTTGGACGACTCAGGCCCCCCCCCCCCCGGGGTGACCATAGAATCAAATTGCTAAGGCACTGGGGTCAGTGTCTGCTGCGATAGTGCGGTGGAGATTCATGCTTCTGGATCAGACCCCATGCAGCATTAATCTGTCCAGGCCGTGATCCTCGCAGTATGTCTTGCATCTGTAGGGGCATCGGGGGAGGTGTGAACATCAGAGGAGGGGATTTAGGGAGATATGGACATCGGGAAGGCATGGGAATGGGGGCGAGGCAGGAGGGGGCATTCGAAGAGGGAGTAGAAGGAAGAATGGGGATATATGAGGGTAATAGGCCTGGAGATGGGGTATAAGAGGGTAATATGCCTAGAGGAGGCGTACAAGGGGTAATGGGCCAGGGTTTGAAGGGAGCATGGTGCACAGAAGTGCAGCGTGGGTGGGCTTACCTCCGACCCTCCGTTGAGCCTGCTGGGGGCCCACAGAAGGAGGGCAGGCATACAGAGGTGGCAGTCACCAGAGCGGAGGCAGACCAAACATGAAAAAGCCACCAGATAGGGGGATAGGCCCCTTGACTGATCGGGCCAGGAAAGCTGTATGGCTATACTGAGGTATGGACATGGGGGGAGGAGTTATGGGCATGGGAAGAGCGGGCATTGGAAGGATGGGTATGGGGGCCTGAGTAGAGGAAGCACAAGGAAGTATGGGGGGTATAATGAGGGGATGTGCCTGGGAGGGGGAGGGATATAAGGGGATAATGGGCTTAGCGAAGGATATAAGAGGGTGATGAGCATGGAGGGGGTATAAGAGGGTAGTTGGTCTGGGGGTGGTATAATGGGCTAATAATGTGCCTAGAAGCGTATAATAAGGGGGTAATAGGCCTGAAGTTGAGATATAAGGAGGTGTGACGATGGGGAGGATTTGGCCTGGGATTAAAGGGGTTACACCCTAAATAGCCACCCTCTAACCCCACCAGGGAGACAAGGGGTTAACTGGGCTGAGGCCCAGAAATGTGATGTATATTCCACTGTTCCCCTGTTTTATTGTTATATCAGTGTCTGCATCACACACACTAGGATCCATCCGGGAGCACAAGGGTTAATAGTTGTTTAGTGATTATAGCCCTTTGTGTAATTTTCCCGCCTTTTCAGGCACCATTTTACAGGCTCCCATAGGCCGCCATTGAGCTCCATGTGTTTCAATGGTGAATCTTGCTGTTTGGGTCCTGTTTCCTGAGAAGACCAGCAGATGGCGTCCGAGAGGAGGAGCGGCGGTTTCCCATTGTAAGTCAATGGGCTCATTGACTTCAATGGAAATCCTCGAAGGAGCTTTCCAGGAACGAGTTGGCTGCCGTCCAAACCGCTTAACCGCAAAGCGGATACATTTTCAATAGGAGAGCTTTGATCACTGATTAGCCAAGTTCAACGACAAGTGGCGTGGGAATAAACAGTTCTAGAGCACCTAGAAATAAAATTCTTTCTGCCCCTAGTTCCTAGACCTTCCCCCACTCGACCACAACCGGGTCCCCATATCCTGGACCTCTGATAAGGGTCGAACCGAGAAGAGCGGGTCGCGCCATAGGTTCCAATGGCGGCGGCAGAAACAGCTCAAGAAAACGGCTAAGTGTCAAAAGCTGAAAATTGGTAATCCATAGCTCCGGTTCCGGAGGGCCCAGAGGATCAGGGTTTGGGGTATCTGTAGCCACTGCTCCGGCATCGCAGCAGAACCATCCTTGACCCTCTTGGACCAACCCGACGGAGTATGGACCCCCTTGAAAGTTCGGGACTTTTCCCATAGACTCCAATGGCGGCCAAACCCCATTGACCGGCTATGGCGGAAAACCCCCATTGACTTCAACGGCGGCGTCGCCCCGTTGAAAGTCTATGGCAGTGGATTCCCATAGCTGCCAATGGTGGAGGTTTGCCATTGAAAGTCTATGGCGGCGAAGCCCGTTGTTTTCAATGGGGATTTAGTGAAAAAACGTGATTTAATTGAGATTTTTGTATTAAAATTTGAAACGGTTTTAAGTGTATTTGTGTATCTCCGGTTCCGAAGGTCGTAGCAAGTCTCAAATTGGACCATAGGGTGTCCCAGTTCCGACATTGATAACTGGGAAGTTTGGACCTGCTGGACCCAACGGAACCGGATATTTTAATATGTTTATGTTTTATCTTTCATATCGTGTTCCAAGGTATGGGTAAAACCCAGAGGAAATTCCTTTGCATACCAGGGTAGCATATGGCCAGAAAGGCGACCCAATGTCTAGGACTTAAGTATGGTTCAAAGGATTTTGTCACCTCTACTGTTTACATGAGGGCGGAGATTACTCAAACCAGAGCAGTCTTCAAGTGTTCCAGTTCACACCTCACAACAAAGAATTTCCTGCCAGAAATCCAATCTGGTAGACTAGCTGGCATTCCTGATGCAGAGGAGGGGTTACAGAAATGAGACCCCAGAGCTCTACTGCGCATGTACCAGCTAGCAGGGGGGCATGTATCAAATTGTGTTCCCACGTTAATGAGTGGCTAGAGTTAATTGAAAACCAATCCACTGTACTCAATGTTAAGGATAGGGCACAAAAGGTTTATAAACTGTTGTCCACTCTTTATCCTTTGTCTGTTCTATACCATCTTGATTGCTGAGAGAAACGCTATGCAATGTCTTCATGCCAGAGGTCTTTCATGTCTTTGGTGTCTTGATGACTATGAAGAGTGCTGTATGAACTGCCAGTCCAGATATGACTGCTTCATCATTTCCATTTTAAGTAAGTGTCTATATTTTGCCTGTTATTTGTATATCTGATGTGTTCACCTTTATCAAGGAATAAATTATATTTTATCATATCTAAGTATCGTCCCAGTTCAGACCCAGTTATGAATATATATTATCTTTTATATATATTTGTGTGTAAATTACAGCCTGTCACAAAGCTCCCGTCACAGGAGGTAATAGATCTGTAGGGGATATAAGGGGGTAATGGGCCTGAAGGGGAGGTATAATGGGTTAATGGGCCTGAAGGCTAGAGGGGGGCATAAGAGGGTGATGGGCGTTTAGGGCAGTATAAGAGGCTAATAATACTGGGGGGTATAAAGGGTTTATGGGCCTGGTAGGGAATTATAATGAGGTAATGGGCCTGGAGTGGGGGTATAATGACTTAATGGGGCTGGATGGAGAGTATAAGAGGGGAATGGGCCTAGAGGGGGGAGGGGGCTAATGGGCCTGGAGAGAGATAAAACAGGGTGATGGGCCTAGAGATGGGGGTGGGGGGGGGTGTACGAGTTTAATAGGCATGAAGGGGGGATAAGATGGTAATAGGGCCTGGAGGGGGAATAATGAGTTAATGGGGCTGGACGGGGAGTATAAGAGGGTAATGGACCTAGAGGGGGAGGGGGCTAATGGGCCTGGAGAGAGGTAAAACAGGGTAATGGGCCTAGATGTGGGGGTGGGGGGTGTACGAGTGTAATAGGCCTGAAGGGGGAATAAGATGGTAATAGGGCCTGGAGGGGGGTATAAGTGGGTAATGCACCTGGAGGGGGGTATAACAGTGTAATGGGTCTTGGAGGCGCGGAGCATGGTGCACAGAAGCACCGCAATAGGTGGGCTTACCGGCGGCCCATGCATGGGCCTACTGGAGACCCGCGGAAGGGGCCTAACCATATGGATGGTAGCCAACAAAGGAAGGCTGAGGCTGGATGTGCAACGTCGGTGGAAGTATAGTCCCCCGGCACTGTAGAGGTTGAGGTGCGATAGTGCCAATCGGGTATTACCACACACAACCTCCCATTAGAGTCTATTATAAAAACCAGTGAGACTAACTAATCGTCAATGATACTCAAAGAAAATTGGTGAGTGTTGAAACAAGTTCTGTGTTAAATAAGAAGCATTACATACATTCCTTTGGGAAGCATGTGATGCCCATATTGTTATTTGCTGTGATGTATGTTGTATTCAAGGAAACCATTACCAAGTTAACCCCTTCACTGTTGAAGGCATCAGCAAAGCACTAAAAAAGTTACCCGTAAAAATGTGTATGTTGTATTCACTGGTTAAAACCAAACATTGTGTAAATCTGTTTTATTTTGCCACGGAAACCTTACATTGGCCACATTTTTCCCAACTGAAGCACAGATGTTGAAAAAAGTCTATGGTTTTAAAAAAATGTAATGCAAGCTAAAGTAATTGATTTGCTATGACTTTGTGCAAGAAGAGATATATAAGTAACTTTGTAGTTTCAGGGATATAATATGACCTCGGTTCAGTGAGGTCCACTAAAATGACATCTCCCGGTGCACTTATGGGATAGCGTGAGCCTGGGGGAAGTACATTGTCATTCAAAAGTCAATTCTGCTAAACCATTAGGAAAAGCACATTTACACTAATGGCTGTACAGTCAATCAGTAACAAAAACCTGCAGGAAAATAGATCGGGTTCACAGCTCGCTGCGCCTGCAATTTGATCAATATTGTTTTTGAATGTGTCTTTTCCAGTTTATCTGCAACATCTTCTATAGGGAATATGACTAGCCAGTGTTACAATTGTATCGTTCTGAACAATTATATAAGTAGCAGCTAACTTTGGCTCAAATAGATTCACAGCCAGAGGGCCCCTAGCTAAAACTGAACATAAAAAGTGCTTTATTCCAGTCAAAAGGGAATTATTTTTAACTGACTTTAGCCTTTACCTCTTTTGTCAAGAGACTGCAAGTAAATGAAATTGTCACAACACAGCAGCTGTATTAGTCTTGCAGAAATTCTGAGATCGTTCCAACGTAGGAAACAACCATTTTCACTCTCGCTTTGATACATGAATAGAAAACATTAATTGATAACATGTGTTGTTTTAGAATCTCTGTTTATTTTCTGAAGATACTGTAGTAAATGGCACTGATAAATCACCAATGTTTTATTGTAGCAAATGTTTATGCTAAGTTGTTGCACAATTTCATATCCATTATAGGCCTTGGGGGTTATTTATTCAACTGTAATAGTGCCGATCTGGCCACTATCACACAACAAATCCCAATTTAGTCAGTGTTGCCGTGCGATAGTGCCCACATCTGCACTATTACTGTTTAATGTATCACCTCCCCCATTGTCCATTAGAATATTGACACACGTTTCTGGTATAAGATTAACCATGTGCGATTGTACTGTATATGGAAATATAAACCACTTGCTTTAGTGGGGTGTTATTTCCTTTGAAGAAAAGTTTCCCAGAAGCCCATTCTTCTTGTCCCTAAATTAAGGATGCTCAAGTCATACATTTCCCAGAAGTCAACCTTCTGTCAGCTTAAATGTAATTATTCAATTCAGTTATGCTCATGGCTGGCACTCTCTCGTTATATTCTGAGTTGTCGAACATAGGCTACTATTTATTATGTCATTAACCAAAACAATGTAACCCATCGAGCTCAACGCTTATTTTAAGCTGATATAGAGCCCCCAATACCGGGTGCATGGGGGCTAAATAAACACAACATTCCCACACTATAGAAACAGAGACCCCCAATTATTGCACTCGTAATAAGCAATATACTGTAATAAATTACACACAGAGACTTGGCTCAGAAACAGATAAAAGTGGGCAGCAACTGAGTCGGAACAAGCAGCCTATTACATACACAGGTATAATATCATATGTAAACGTAGTGCAGACATGCAAACTAATATCCAGCGCACATGCCCGGGTATTTGGGTTTGCAAACCACAAAAGGAATATACGAACCTTTATAGTGTGTAAAATATATCAATTAAACCTAAGCTCCTTCTAAGCCTTACTATTACAGCACTTCATTTCCATCACATAAACTGTGTACAAATAGGCAATTAAAACATCCTAAAGTGCAAAAAAAAAAAAAAGATTGGGCAATATTAGCTCAAGATTGCCCATCTCACAATAACGAGGATCCTTCATCTCTGGCTGAAATGAATGTTTGCTTCGATTGCGGTAAGGATACAGTGAGAATTCATTCCGGCTGCAGTCAAAGGCTCTCTTCCGATACTCTGTTCCCCCCCAAGCCAACCCGATGTGCGTTTCACACTTCTGTACGTCATTGGGTGGTCCCCGAAAAGTCTGCAAACCGCAGATGAGCATTGTGGGAGGATATTGGATTTAACACTTGGGGCACTGAGGGGTCAACGGCTCCTCAGAGTGGTCACATGATTACAGCATCCCTTAGCCCGGACACGGAAGAGGGAGGAGTCCTCTTGTATTTCCCTGCACTACTGACGTGATCTCCCCGACAAAACAAGCTCTATAGGGACATGACGTTACTACTATGGGGAAAGCAAAGGCTTAAACAGTGAAATGTGAAATATTAATGTCTGTCTTAGTAGCAACATCCTACGATGTATATGTGCAGTCAGAGTAGGAATAATCCCTCCCAGTTTTCTTATTGATTCAGAATAGGATTTCCTACTTGTATCTGTTATCTGTATTTCAGTCATGGAAAACATATTGCATATTTCTTTGTTAATGGGACCACTGTATGCCATTCTTTTCTGCACGTAACGTTTTCTGCATTACCTGGTAAATGGCACATGACATTAAAGTGCTGATCATTAGATATTGCACTAAATTAGAAATATATTACATCATTTACTAGTTAAATATTACTTAAAAACATATTTTTTTTATATATAAATCTGCTCATAAACCAATAACTGTCTTTTTACTTGGCGATTCTGGTATTCATAATGGTATTCTGCTAAGATATATTTTTTTAAACTGTGCATTGAAAATGTTGAGCTTGATAAATGCTGTGTATTTATTATTAATGCGTTTAGTTATTGGCTCAGATCCTATGAAAGATACTGTATAACGATAACCCAACTTACACGTACCTTACTGCAATATCAGAGATATTTTGAAGAATTTAAAAACCCATTTAGAGAAAAATATTTGATTCTGGATGTTGTACTGTATTGATATAAATATTGCATTGCCTGTAGCGTTTAGTTTGCCCACTGCTGATGCTTCTCTGTGTAATGTTAGAAACCTCAATTAAGTAAAAATTGTAACCACTAAATGCCTTTTTTTTACCACTAGAAGCACATACAGTATTTGCAGAATGCATTTGTATCATCAAATGTGATATTATCATTGTAAGAAGTCATAGCCTGCTGTGAATGCTGTGAAACAATGTGGCAAGTCTATATCAAATCATTCTTCATGGTACTGTAAGAAATAGGGGCATCTCTCTTCTAAATTCCAGCTACCCACCCTTCCTTGCCTAAATGTCTGTATGTATATCTTTCTTTATATGACACCATTAATGTACACAGCGCGTCACAGCAGTGATACACGGCTCATAATATCACACATAATGGGAATAAGCGCTCCAGACATCAAAGTAACATTAGGAAAGGGAGTCCCTGCCCCGAAGAGCTGACAATCTAATTGGTAAGTGGGGAGAATGTACAGAGACAGAAGGAAAGTGTTGTGGTAAGTGTGTCTGCAGGGGGCCAAGGTCGATGTATGAAGTGTATCAATCCCAGTATCATTTATTGGCCACAAATTAAAAACAGTCAAGTCATGGTTTTAAAGAAAATTGTGTTTTCTTAAAACTCCAAGAAGGAAAATAGTATGTTATGGAGACTTAACTAAGCCTTCAATAGTGTCCAACGTGTATAGAAGATACTCCTCGTGGTGCAAGGGAGCCACGCTGAGCGGAAACAGCAGGAAACCTTTTAGAACTTTACTGCTCAACAGTTTATGTACAATTTGACCTTGAGCTGGATTTAAACTCTTCCCTTTTGAATTGGTCTGTGCAGCAGCAGTGGTAGAAAATGCTACTAATAAGGAAAATATACTGTATATATAAAAAGGGATGTTGTAGAAAACCTGGGTCTTTTAAAAAGATCTCCATCTTTGGGGGGGGGGTAGGGGGGGATTCAGGGACCTTTTAGGCCCTGCACTACTGTGTCATATCATTAGCCAGTGAGTGGTGAGGAAAAGTCACGACACAATCATTCCAATGAACTGGCTTCTGAAGCTAGACTAGCAGACCCAATCAGTGTGGTGTTACACAGTAATTCACAATAGGCAGATCCGGTATTTCTATTCCAGTGGGAAACTACTTATTTTTGTAGCCCTACTATTGCATTATTTCACTGTCATGACTTTAACTGTGAGTTTCGCTGTATACAGGCATACCCCGGTTTAAGGACACTCACTTTAAGTACACTCGCGAGTAAGGACATATCGCCCAATAGGCAAACGGCAGCTTGCGCATGCGCCTGTCAGCACGTCCTGAACAGCAATACCAGCTCCCTACTTGCACCGAAGCTGTGCGCAAGCGGGGAGACTATAGAGCCTGTTACACATGCGTTATTTACATCAGTTATGCACGTATATAACGATTGCAGTACAGTACATGCATCAATAAGTGGGAAAAGGGACTGCTTCACTTTAAGTACATATTCGCTTTACATACATGCTCCAGTCCCATTGCGTACGTTAATGCGGGGTATGCCTGTAGTTACAATATGACATTTTCTCTGCATCACCTTGTAATATGTTACTGTAACTGAGGGAATACAAAGACACTGACACTAATATTGCTGTATATCACTGTTTATCATCTGATGAGCAAATCGTCAGCAGTAAATCCCATCACTGGAAATACTGCTGTATTCAGGCAGGTCACAGAATAAAGACGACATGACCTGCAGCAGATGAATAATCATCTGAGATCCATTGCACAGCAGATGGATATTCATCTGGGAAGCATTATATTTCCCACACTACAGATGGCTAAATAGCATTGTGAGCAAAACTATATTGCTGTCTGACAAGAACAAGTTTTGATCAGCAGGGCCTTTATGTGTTGTAAAAGAAAAGGATAACATTCCTTCAGAGCAATTGCACAGATAACTAACCCCTTTCTTTATCCACTAGTTTTCTACATTTGAAACCAAACTGCAATTATGCTGCAAGATAGCACTGATGTTCACATGTCCAAGTACTCAGTGATATGCTGTGCGCACACCTAAAGACCTAAACCATGAATATCTAACCACAATAGTTCATGGTTTTGTATTTCTTCCACTCAATAACTCATTCCTGCAGAAGAGTTGCTGGTGGAGACAGTGTAAATAACATATTAAACTAAAAAAAGAAATCAGAAAGATACAATCGGGTATCAAAGAAAACGAAGATTGCCTTTTAATTGGATTATTTTTGTTGGCCAATCATGTGTGATTATTTTTTCGACACGTTTATCAGATCGGAGACGAAAATGAATCCTACCCCAATGGGCTGACATATTAATTGTGGGTACCAGAAATAGCAGGAATAGCAGCTCGAGCTGAGCTACAGCTACAACGATAACAGCTGTAATCACAGATATCCTGTTAGCTCTGGGTAAAGCATGTATTTTCATGACAAATAAGTCGGTCTTGCATCGCTGTCTCTGACGCTGAGAGGGTTAATGCTTTCCAAAGGATATTGTTGCAATGGTCTCCCAAAGTGAGCTGTATCATCTTAAACTTACTATGTATTCATGAAAAGAGACCAGCGGATTAGGGAAACATACTCTTTTGGGATTATGTGATGTGATGACATCTCCCGGAGCTGAGTGAGCGGCGCTGACTGAGTGTAGCACCACCGCGGGATTCTATCTGCGTGCTCATGTTGCAGAATGCAAACCTAGTGACACATTGAAATTCCACTTGGAACATATTTATTGAGAAATAAACACTGGACTCGTACGTTGCAAAGATTTGCCCTGAAATAATGCATTTAAGGAAAATGCAGGCGTTGGAGATATAATGAAAAAGACCTTATCTAAATTAACCAACCATTGAATACACATGAACGAACCGCTTTAAGTTAATATCATAATATGGAATGTTGGTTTAATTTAAAAGGCATTGATTTTGCATTTCTTTTTTTGCTGTGATGTGCCTTGACATTTATGTTCCAAGATTCCTTAGATAGGGAATATAATTTGATGTTTATTTTTAGAATGACTTTTCTAGGTTCCGAAAGAAAGACCTTTTAAATTGTTAAAAAAAAAAAAAAAATCTTTAAAATCACCTTAGTATTTTATTTGTACGGATAAATGTTAAAAAAAAATTCAGTCCTTTAAACCCCAGTAGCTCATTGTAAAATCTTCAAAGGAGGGAGGGATCCAGAATGGGCAGCAGTAAATCATTGAACTGTATAGCATAAAATGAATTAAAGAGGAAAAATACCACGTTTTTAGAAAAATGCACTGTTATTAAAAAAAACAGGTATTATTAACCCCTATGCAGCTTAAACAGTCTTGTTTGTTGACACAATATTCTGTTGAGTTTATCCCCAAAACGTTTAATCTATAGGCAGAATTATAACATTTTAATAATGTATGGAAACCATTTAGCAAAAGTGACCTTTTAAGTACTGGAAATAGATGTTTAAAAATATTATTATATATTATATTACATGGTTAAATTCTTCCAGGTACCCAAATGGCACAAACATTGCATTTTATTTCAGATTTATTTTTTTTGGCTGAGAAACAGCACAGAAATTAAGTTACAAACCATACATACTGTCTTTATTAGGAAATCATGACTAACCAAATGCTATAATAATTCCCAGTGATCAGAAATGATTTACATGCCATTTATTATTCTCCATTTCTTTCTGCTCAATAATGGCCTTTTATAAACCTATTTTCATACAAACGGTGTACATTTATATATATATATATATATAATCAAAAAATAAATAGATGATACCGTTCTGTGGCTAACGAAATGCTTTTATTTGTGCGAGCTTTCGAGATACACTGATCTCTTCTTCCGGCGATGTTACAATGAATGAAGCAAGGATAACTTAAAAACAGTGTCTCTTGGAATGTTATCTGTGCTTCTCCTTCCCCCGGTGTGGATGTGTTTTATGGCTAGAGGTGTCAAAGGGTAACTGAAAGCAAGTGAAGAAAGAGTGTGTATGTGTATCAGTGTGAATAAAAATGAATGGAGAGCCCACAGTATAAACAGTGCTCTACACAAGGTGTGTGTGGAGTGAGAGGGATATAAATGGTGTGGGTGGGTGTGGAAATGTGAGAGTTTGTAGCACAACTAAAAGTGTGTGTGGATACTATGTGGTCCCTATTGGTGTATATGGATGGAACTTTCTGGGATCGCAGGAGCCACTCACAGAGACAGTGACTAAATGCATTGAATTTATTCTGACCCATAACTACTTCACATTTGGAAATGACACATACCTCCAGACAACCGGGACCGCTATGGGTACTCGGATGGCGCCACAGTATGCCAATCTGTTCTGCGCAAAACTGGAAAGTGACTTTCTGTCCACCTGTCACTTGAAACCCCTTAGGCCTTGGTCCCGCTGCGCTCGTTGGCGCGGGCGGCCATGTAGCGAGTTCCCCACCAGCAGGGGAATCCTCGCGAGCCGGTCCCGGTCCCCACTGGCGGCACAGCTGACTACACGCTGTCGCGCGTCAGCCGCTGGAGACACCAGAGAATGGTGTTTTCTAGCTTTGACGCGTGACGTGTGTGGCTGTGAGCCAATGGGGAGGGGAGGCTTCGGGAGGAGGAGAGGCTTCGGGGAGCGGGGAGGAGTGTGGAGTGAAAGCAGGTGAGTGCCTTTCTCTGTGTGTGTGTCTGAGTGCGTGCCTGTCTGTGTGTGTATGTGTCTGAGTGCGTGAGTGCCTGTCTGTGTGTGTGTGTGCCCGAGTGCCTGCCTCTGTCTGTGTGTGTGTGTGTGTGTATGAGTGCGTGAGTGCCTGCCTGTGTGTGCGCGCGTGTGTGTGTATGAGTGCGTGAGTGCCTGCCTGTGTGTGTGTGTGCGCGTGTATGAATGAGTGCCTGCGTGTGTGTGTTTAAACTTACCTTCCAGCTCCAGCCCGAGTCCGTGGAGGGAGGGGGGGGAGAGTAGCGGGTCCCTCCGCTCAAGCCACGCCCCCCCTCCCTGTCAAACCGCCCACCTCCCGCCCACCTCCCGATCAAACCTCCCACCTCCCGCCCACCTCCCGATCAAACCTCCCACCTCCCGCCCACCTCCCGCTCCGGCTCCCGCTCCCTACAGACCGCAGATCGCGGTCTGTGTATCTCAGCGCACCACCTGTCAGCAGCGCAGGTGCGCTGACTCTGGGAGCGGGGCCTTAGCCTAACATACCTTCGCTACATCGATGACATCCTCCTGATTTGGACCTCTGGCGAACAGGACCTCCTACAGTTCTATGACAACTTCAATACTTTCCACCCGACCATCAACCTCAAACTCACCCATTCCCCGGATGAAGTACATTTTCTAGACACCACCATTACTATAAAGAACAACCAACTACAGACTTCTGTATACCGCAAACCTACAGACAGAGCCAGCTATTTGAGGGACAACAGCTTCCACCCGACACACACCAAACATGCAACCATCTACAGTCAAGCCATACGATACAACCGGATATGCTCCGACACAGCAGACAGAGACCAGCGGATTAAAGCCTTGAGATCAGACTTTATAAACCGTGGATATAACCACAGAATTGTAGACCAGCAAATTCACAAAGCCACCAGAATACCAAGAAGTGATCTCCTTGAATACAAACAGAAGGAGACAAGCGACAGGGTTCCTTTGGTGGTCACATATAACCCACACCTAGGAGACCTACGCAAGATCGCCAGGAAACTACAACCCATCCTCCAGGAAGATACAAGACTGCAACAGGTCTTCCCTGAAGCACCCTTATTATCATACAGACAACCCCATAATCTCAAGAATATTATGGTGAGGAGTAAAGTATTCAGCAGTACAACTGAATGCGGGACAAAACCATGCCAGGACCCAAGATGCAAAACCTGCGCAATGCTCTACACAGCGGACACAATACAAATACCACACAAGAATCGGGAATACAAAATCAGAGGAGGGTTCACCTGTTCCTCCAGCAATGTCGTGTACCTCATCATGTGCATGAAATGCCCAGGGGGCTGCTACTACATAGGTGAGACAGGACAGGGGCTAAACAAGAGAATGAACCTGCATCGCCACAGCATCACACGCGGAACAAGAGACAGTCCTGTTGGCGAACATTTCTCTGACTCTGGCCATAAGATGAACGATCTGAGGGTTGCCATACTCAAAGGTAATCTTAAAACCCCGAAAGAGAGACGGTTGCATGAATACAAATTTATGCAACTGTTCGGGACACTTAGCAGTGGCTTAAACAGAGATCGAAATTTTATGAGTCATTACTGACACTAGCGAACTCTCTTCCCATGAGCGCTAAAGGCCATGTCTGTACATACTGTGCTATATGTATGCACACACAGCTGTCTCTCACACATACTAACACTCCTTATTTTTCCATCCATATACACCAATAGGGACCACATAGTATCCACACACACTTTTAGTTGTGCTACAAACTCTCACATTTCCACACCCACCCACACCATTTATATCCCTCTCACTCCACACACACCTTGTGTAGAGCACTGTTTATACTGTGGGCTCTCCATTCATTTTTATTCACACTGATACACATACACACTCTTTCTTCACTTGCTTTCAGTTACCCTTTGACACCTCTAGCCATAAAACACATCCACACCGGGGGAAGGAGAAGCACAGATAACATTCCAAGAGACACTGTTTTTAAGTTATCCTTGCTTCATTCATTGTAACATCGCCGGAAGAAGAGATCAGTGTATCTCGAAAGCTCGCACAAATAAAAGCATTTCGTTAGCCACAGAACGGTATCATCTATTTATTTTTTGATTATTGAAGCTCGGCTAACACGGTACTGATACCTCTACATGTATGTATATATATATATATATATATATATATATATATATATATATATATATATATATATATATATATATATATATATATATATATAATGTATGTATGTATATAGCAAATAAAAAGATCACATGTGAGCACTTTCACATGTCTTAGACAGGTCTGCAACCCTGCCTTTCCCCATTATCACAAGGCATACAGTGCTACCACTGCAGCAAGGAATTCTGGGAAATTACATGCAAATAAGCACACAGTGCCACCTCTTTGCTATATGCTATGTGGTGGAGGTTTCTTGTTGCCTTTTTCACCAACCATAACTTAAAATGTGATGGCATATATAGTTCAATTACAGTATATATGATCCTCAAATGGTTATTTGAACCATTTTTCAGCCAGATCCGCAAACTTCTAACAAGGCGTTAACCTACGTAAATGCTTCATTAGGTGTAAACGTGTATCCTCAAAGCTCAATAACCCAACGTTAAGTCCTGTTTTCGGCCAGAAAGGGCATTGCTATAATGGCCGTTAGTGCTAATGCTATGGAAAAGAGAATCACCCTCCAACACATATCCACAGAGGTCCTTACAGAACGAGACTGAGATTATTTTGGAAAGTACATCAGCAGAAGTTTAGAACGTGGTTTGTTCCCAGCATGTGGGATTACGTTAACCTCTTATGACTGCAGCTTCTGTGCTTCTTGTGCTACTATACCTGTCAGGGTACGATCTGCCCATTCAACTGGTGAACCTAATTAATTTCAGCCCCAGGGACCCTCTGCTTTCTGAGATACAAGTCCTGGTATGGGGCGCCGGTATTTCCAGCACGTTTAAATGTACTGGTCACGTGACGCGGGAGAATTAAACTTGCAGAGCGATACCGGGCGCCCCACACCGGGACCTGTATCTCGGAAAGCAGAGGGTCCCTGGGGCTGAAATTAATGCGGTTTAGCTCCGGAAACCCCCTTTCTTCCACACTGATGTGGCCTGGTAAGATTAACACAGCAGAAGCCCCATTCAGAAGCAGGGACCCCCGTTGTGTTAATCCTGATGAGAATTCCCCCTGCGCTGCACTGTGAACACCCCATGTCTGGTGCGCGGTTCACCAGCACATGTGCTGGGGCAGGTTGGAGATAAAGTTGGCTGCATCTGTATCTCAGGTGTGGTCCGTTTTGTGAAGCTAACGCAGTGCTATTTACCATGACATTATTTTGCATATAATTAGCCTTGTGGTGGTTACGTGGTAATGTCAGGTAAAATAATGCTCGGTACTGATGTTAATAACAGTCCATTGTTAACTCTGACTTTACGGACCTCTGTGGATCTGACCCTAAGGGTCTTTGATATCTTTTGGAATGAGCATAAGGCCTCGGTCCCGCTGCGCTCGTTGGCGCGGGTGGCAATGTCGCGAGTTCCCCACCAGCAGGGGAATCCTCGCGAGCCGGTCCCGGTCCCCACTGGCGGCACAGCTGACTACACGCTGTCGCGCGTCAGCCGCTGGAGACACCAGAGAATGGTGTTTTCTAGCTTTGACGCGTGACGTGTGTGGCTGTGAGCCAATGGGGAGGGGAGGCTGCGGGAGGAGGAGAGGCTTCGGGGAGCGGGGAGGAGTGTGGAGTGAAAGCAGGTGAGTGCCTTTCTCTGTGTGTGTGTCTGAGTGCGTGCCTGTCTGTGTGTGTATGTGTCTGAGTGCGTGAGTGCCTGTCTGTGTGTGTGTGTGCCCGAGTGCCTGCCTCTGTCTGTGTGTGTGTGTGTGTGTATGAGTGCGTGAGTGCCTGCCTGTGTGTGCGCGCGTGTGTGTGTATGAGTGCGTGAGTGCCTGCCTGTGTGTGTGTGTGCGCGTGTATGAATGAGTGCCTGCGTGTGTGTGTTTAAACTTACCTTCCAGCTCCAGCCCGAGTCCGTGGAGGGAGGGGGGGGAGAGTAGCGGGTCCCTCCGCTCAAGCCACGCCCCCCCTCCCTGTCAAACCGCCCACCTCCCGCCCACCTCCCGCTCCCTACAGACCGCAGATCGCGGTCTGTGTATCTCAGCGCACCGCCTGTCAGCAGCGCAGGTGCGCTGACTCTGGGAGCGGGGCCTTAGCCTAACCCTTTGTCCTAATGTTTTGGTAAATGTCTGCTCTTTGTATACATTGAGGGGTTGCTATTGCTCATTTAATAGCTGTTCTCTTTGTAATGTCACAATGACTATATGCTACAGTAGCACACACATGAATAGAGCATAACAGCCCAAATAGAAAATCGCGTGTAGATAACGTGTAATAAAAATAACACCTGCTCTCAAACAAACAATCTCCTCCTACGTCCAAAAGCGCACAATGCTGGCGTACAGAGCGCAAACACTCCAGGTAGAAGTGTGCATTAACACCATAGAATTATGATGTGATTCTAAGAAGCTGGAAGAAGCTTGGGTCTAATGCTGATTCAATATGTGTGCGTACAGTACAGTGAGAGGGTTGGGACTTCCTATATTTTGGAGCACCTTTCTATTCATGTCTTAGAATCACAATATCATTCTATGGTGTTAATACACACTTGTACCTGGAGAGTGTGCGCTCTGTTATCCACGATTGTTGGCACACGTTTGATTTTAGCATATGATGACTCTGCCTCTTTACTGCTGCCTTCTATAAGCAGCCCCCACAGATTCTTATGGGATTGACATTCCTTCGGGGACAACACCGCTATTTCTGCATCACACAAATAAATGATAGGGTATCTGCGGAGTAATTTATACGATCAGTATATGATAAGTTAATAACAGAGAGAACCCCCAATGACATGTTAGTTTTTACTTCCAATGTCGCAGCTAGTGACAAATAACATAAATTATCTTGTAGGAAGCTACAGCACATTCAGAAGATGAGCTAATTCTGGATCCGTCCACCGTAGAAAAGTTAGAATGTTACTTCACTGCTTCTGCCGACAGCAAAAAGAGGCCGAGAACATTGAACATGCAGGATATGTCACAAACTAAGACTAAGGGCCAGATTTACAAATAGTGCTAAATTGCAACACAACATTTAGTAAATGTCACAGGTAGCGGCAATGATCAAGGTGGAAATGTGTCTGATTAAAAATACTTCCACTATTATTGTATGCTTGCCAGAAAAATTAAAACCGGGACCTGCCCTACAGTTGCCTACTGTATATTATATCTACTGTATATTATATCTACTGTATATTATATCTACTGTATATTATATCTACTGTATATTATATCTACTGTATATTATATCTACTGTATATTTTACCTACTGTATATTACCAAAATCAGAGACTAGACCAGTGGCAACATAAGGTCAGCCTGTACTTTCGAGAACCATCAGACAACTACCAATGCACACAGGTTTCATGTTAGTCTCCTAGCTACAGAATTAGGCCCACCCTTACTGTAATTTAGTGCCCGCCCTTACTGTATGCTAGTGCCCACCCTTACTGTATGCTAGTGCCCACCCTTACTGTATGCTAGTGCCCACCCTTACTGTATGCTAGTGCCCACCCTTACTGTATGCTAGTGCCTGCCCTTACTGTATGCTAGGGCCCACACTTACTTTATGTTAGTGCCCACCCTTACTGTGTGCTAGGGCCCACACTTACTATATGCTAGTGCCCACACTTACTGTATGTTGGTGCCCACCCTTACTGTACAATAGTGCCCACCCTGACTGTACATTAGTGCCCACCCTTACTGTATGTTAGTGCCCACCCTTACTGTATGTTAGTGCCCACCCTTACTGTACGTTAGTGCCCACCCTTACTGTATGCTAGGGCCCACACTTACTGTATTCTAGTGCCCACCATTATTGTACATTAGTGCCCACCCTTACTGTACGTTTGTGCCCACCCTTACTGTATGCTAGGGCCCACACTTACTGTATGCTAGTGTCCACCATTATTGTACATTAGTGCCCACCCTTACTGTACGTTAGTGCCCACCCTTACTGTATGCTAGGGCCCACACTTACTGTATGTTAGTGCCCACCCTTACTGTACATTAGTGCCCGCCCTTACTGTATGCTAGTGCCCACCATTACTGTATGCTAGGGCCCACACTTACTGTATGTTAGTGCCCACCCTTACTGTACATTAGTGTCTGCCCTTACTGTACATTAGTGCCCGCCCTTACTGTATGCTAGTGCCCACCCTTACTGTACATTAGTGCCCGCCCTTACTGTATGCTAGTGCACACCCTTACTGTATGGTAGTGCCCACCCTTACTGTACATTAGTGCCCACCCTTACTGTATGCTAGTGCCCACCATTACTGTATGCTAGTGCCCACCCTTACTGTACATTAGTGCCCGCCCTTACTGTATGCTAGTGCCCACCCTTACTGTACATTAGTGCCCGCCCTTACTGTATGTTAGTACCCACCCTTACTGTACATTAGTGCCCGCCCTTACTGTACTTTAGTGCCCACCCTTACTGTACATTAGTGCCCACCCTTACTGTATGCTAGTGCCCACCCTTACTGTACATTAGTGCCCGCCCTTACTGTATGTTAGTGCCCACCCTTACTGTACATTAGTGCCCACCCTTACTGTACATTAGTGCCCACCCTTACTGTATGTTAGTGCCCGCCCTTACTGTACGTTAGTGCCCACCCTTACTGTACATTAGTGCCCACCCTTACTGTATGCTAGTGCCCACCCTTACTGTATGTTAGTACCCACCCTTACTGTATGCTAGTGCCCACCCTTACTGTACATTAGTACCCGCCCTTACTGTATGCTAGTGCCCACCCTTACTGTACATTAGTGCCCACCCTTACTGTATGCTAGTGCCAACCCTTACTGTACATTAGTGCCCACCCTTACTGTACATTAGTGCCCGCCCTTACTGTACGTTAGTGCCCACCCTTACTGTACGTTAGTGCCCACCCTTACTGTATGCTAGTGCCGACCCTTACTGTATGTTAGTACCCACCCTTACTGTATGCTAGTGCCCACCCTTACTGTACATTAGTGCCCGCCCTTACTGTATGCTAGTGCCCGCCCTTACTGTATGCTAGTGCCCACCCTTACTGTACATTAGTGCCCACCCTTACTGTATGCTAGTGCCCACCCTTACTGTATGCTAGTGCCCACCCTTACTGTACTTTAGTGCCCACCCTTACTGTATGCTAGTGCCCGCCCTTACTGTACATTAGTGCCCGCCCTTACTGTACATTAGTGCCCGCCCTTACTGTACATTAGTGCCCGCCCTTACTGTACATTAGTGCCCGCCCTTACTGTACATTAGTGCCCGCCCTTACTGTACATTAGTGCCCGCCCTTACTGTACATTAGTGCCCGCCATTACTGTACATTAGTGCCCGCCATTACTGTACTTTAGTGCCCGCCCTTACTGTATGTTAGTGCCCGCCATTACTGTACTTTAGTGCCCGCCCTTACTGTATGCTAGTGCCCACACTTACTGTACATTAGTGCCCGCCCTTACTGTACTTTAGTGCCCACCCTTACTGTACATTAGTGCCCACCCTTACTGTATGTTAGTGCCCGCCATTACTGTACTTTAGTGCCCACCCTTACTGTATGCTAGTGCCCACCCTTACTGTACATTAGTGCCTGCCCTTACTGTACATTAGTGCCCACCCTTACTGTATGTTAGTGCCCACCCTTACTGTATGTTAGTGCCAACCCTTAATGTATGTTAGTGCCCGCCCTTACTGTACATTAGTGCCCGCCCTTACTGTACTTTAGTGCCCACACTTACTGTATGTTAGTGCCCACCCTTACTGTATGTTAGTGCCCACCCTTACTGTATGTTAGTGCCCACCCTTACTGTACTTTAGTGCCCACCCTTACTGTATGTTAGTACCCACCCTTACTGTACATTAGTGCCCACCCTTACTGTATGCTAGTGCCCACCCTTACTGTACTTTAGTGCCCACCCTTACTGTATGCTAGTGCCCACCCTTACTGTACATTAGTGCCCGCCCTTACTGTACATTAGTGCCCGCCCTTACTGTACTTTAGTGCCCGCCCTTACTGTACTTTAGTGCCCGCCCTTACTGTATGTTAGTGCCCGCCATTACTGTACTTTACTGCCTGCCCTAACTGTACTTTAGTGCCCGCCATTACTGTATGTTAGTGCCCACCATTACTGTACATTAGTGCCCGCCATTACTGTATGTTAGTGCCCGCCCTAACTGTACTTTAGTGCCCGCCATTACTGTACTTTACTGCCCGCCCTAACTGTACTTTAGTGCCCGCCATTACTGTATGTTAGTGCCCGCCATTACTGTATGTTAGTGCCCGCCATTACTGTATGTTAGTGCCCGCCATTACTGTACATTAGTGCCCACCCTTACTGTACATTAGTGCCCGCCATTACTGTACATTAGTGCCCGCCATTACTGTACATTAGTGCCCGCCATTACTGTATGTTAGTGCCCGCCCTTACTGTACATTAGTGCCCACCCTTACTGTACATTAGTGCCCACCCTTACTGTATGTTAGTGCCGCCCTTACTGTACTTTAGTGCCCGCCCTTACTGTACTTTAGTGCCCACCCTTACTGTACATTAGTGCCCACCCTTACTGTATGCTAGTGCCCACCCTTACTGTACTTTAGTGCCCACCCTTCCTGTATGTTAGTGCCCGCCATTACTGTACATTAGTGCCTGCCATTACTGCACTTTAGTGCCCGCCATTACTGTACTTTAGTGCCCGCCATTACTGTATGCTAGTGCCTACCCTTACTGTATGCTAGGGCCCACACTTACTGTATGTTAGTGCCCGCCCTTACTGTACTTTAGTGCCCATCCTTACTGTATGTTAGTGCCCGCCATTACTGTACATTAGTGCCTGCCATTACTGCACTTTAGTGCCCGCCATTACTGTACTTTAGTGCCCGCCATTACTGTATGCTAGTGCCTACCCTTACTGTATGCTAGTGCCCACACTTACTGTATGTTAGTGCCCGCCATTACTGTATGTTAGTGCCCGCCCTTAATGTACTTTAGTGCCCATCCTTACTGTATGTTAGTGCCCGCCCTTACTGTACATTAGTGCCCGCCCTTATTGTACATTAGTGCCCGCCCTAACTGTACTTTAGTGCCCGCCCTTACTGTACTTTAGTGTCCACCATTACGGTACTTGCGTGCCCACCCTTACTGTACTTTAGTGCCCGCCATTACTGTATGTTAGTGCCCACCCTTACTGTACATTAGTGCCCGCCCTTACTGTACATTAGTGCCCGCCCTAACTGTACTTTAGTGCCAACCCTTACTGTACATTAGTGCCCGCCCTTACTGTATGTTAATGCCCACCATTACTGTACATTAGTGCCCGCCCTTACTGTACATTAGTGCCCGCCCTTACTGTATGTTAATGCCCACCCTTACTGTACATTAGTGCCCGCCCTTACTGTACATTAGTGCCCGCCCTAACTGTACTTTAGTGCCAACCCTTACTGTACATTAGTGCCCGCCATTACTGTACTTTAGTGCCCGCCATTACTTTACTTTAGTGCCCGCCCTTACTGTATGTTATTGCCCACCATTACTGTACACTGGCGACACACTTTATTCGAGCTCGGCTAGTCCCACGAATTCGGGTATACCCGGGTGTATTGAGGTTTGTGACTGTTTTCTGCCCGAGTATATTGGGTTATTTTCTAGGCAGGGATTGAAGCATTTTATTCCCGCTGGCTGCAATACTGCACAGTATATATATATATACTGCATTACAATTCATGAATTTATGCCATCTTGTAGACACGCGAAGCATTGCAGCCTATTAAATCCTAATCATTATAATTTAACAAATCAGCCGCCCATCAGCCAGGCATGAACCCAGGCTGGGAAGGCAAACGCAACGGGGCTTGTCAGAGGTGAGGAGCGGCGCATTCCAGGTATCTGCCAGGTACATACCGGGTATTTGCTCGAATAAAGTGTGTCGGTGCAGTACTTTAAAGCCTTGGCCCCGTAGCCACGAGCCTGCCCCTTTAATATCACTACAACACATCGTAATGGTTGAAAACCGGCCACCAGCTTTGTTTTATTTACAACAAACTGATCGTGCCAAATCTACCCATAAGCTCACTGATCCCCTTGGCTTGAATCTTTTATCCATGCACTGTACCATCTTAATGCCCCTCCCCCCTCCCCCTTCAAAACAGTCACTTGAAACTCCCTTTTCAACACCCGCTTTCACAGCCAAGCTAGTTTCTTACAAACACGATAAATATCTGGCATAGAACAAACGCCACAAATATATATCGATCCTCTCCTCCTGCTTCCAATATCAGCTCCGCCTTATGTCTCCGTCTGTTTCTTTCTCTTCCATTGAGGTTCACGCTGTCCAGTTTTTTTACCCTCTCGCTCTGCATGTGACATTAATCTACAGACCACCTACCTCTACATCCTTTATTTATAAAATGTTTTACCAGGAAGAAATACATTGGGAGTTACCTCTCGTTTTCATGTGAGTCCTGGGCACAGAGTTATCTCCACATTCCTCTGACTTTTAATCCTTGCCTTTCCTTCTTTCTCTCCTCCGACTCTCCTATCCTCATACTGGGGGGTCTTGAACTGTTATATTGATCCCTCATTCTCGTGGGCATCTCATATTCTCTTTAACCTTCTCTTTTGGTGTCCACCAATGGACCAATTCCAGCACCCACAAGGATGGTCACTATTAGACCAGGTCTTTACTAAAAACTGTATGGACCCTTTATGATTTTTCTATCTCCCCGCCTTTCACTGTCTGACCAGCACTCCTATCATTCACCACCACTCTTTGGAAATGGAATCCTTGAATATTAAATATAATGGTTTGGCTATTTCTGAACTTGGCTCCTTAACAACACTTGGGTGCATGCCAAAAGGCCTGAAGGAGTTAGTACGTTGCAAAGTGCCCAGGCAGGCTGCTCGGGCTCTTTGAGGCCATCCTCCATCAAGGTCCTCATCTTCCTTTCTTCGGCCAGAAGTCCAGCAAGAAAGTCCAAGACTTTGATTTTCAACTGGAGCCTACTCACCCAGGTTGTTTTCTCTCCGAAGAGAGATGGTGACAAGCCGTGAATAACTGTATCTCCTCCGCACACACACACACACACAAAGTAAGTGCCGTATAAAGGGGGGTCACTTCTACAGCGACCTTAGCAGGATAACAAGTGCTGCATGTCTGTGTGTGAGTACCCCTGCCTAAAGGCCAGACAGGTACAAAAAAATTCAGCTTCCTCCCAGCCAAAAGGCCAGGGGAGGTGCTAGTGCAGGAAACGTAAAAGTCGTGCCAAATGAATCCGTGCAGGTGCCAAGTGCTCTAGTGATGTGTGAAGCCACATCCCAACCCGAAGGTGCCACGACATCCCAACCCAAAGGTGCCGCGACATCCCATCCCGAAGGTGCCACGACATCCCAACCCAAAGGTGCCGCGACATCCCATCCCGAAGGTGCCACGACATCCCAACCCGAAGGTGCCACGACATCCCATGCCGAAGGTGCAGCGACTCGCACGGGCTCCATTGTATCCGCCTTCCCAGCCATGACCATCGAATCATGTGTATCCTACTAACAGACAGCTGTTTTAACCTTTTGTGTCTCCATGTGAGGCTGGTTACACCGGCTTTGCAATGCGAAGCTCGGATAGGTTGCAATCAACCTAAACATTAAATAAATTATGATGGGTAAAAAAGTGACAAAAAACCTCCACCGTACAGCATACATCAAATAAAAATCTCACTTGTGAGCCCCAAAAAGAGACATTTTAATGGAAAAGTACTGACTTTTGTCACTGAGACTTCATTGAAATCTTTGAGATGCTGATGCCAAGGTATATTGGGTATGTTGTATTCAACAGCTCCTAAATATGAGCATCTTATAACTCCAGCTGCGTTTTGAAGGCACTAAACTGTAATTTGCATACAAATATAGGAGGTAACACACTTTATTATAATACAGTATTTGATTATGTGGCAACTTGATGCGTAATGAATAAACATTTTTCTAAAAGTAGTGCAACAGCATAATGAATTTTTCAGAGGCAAAAATAGAAGAGGGAGTCTTTAAAAATATATGAGTTGCACATTTAATTGCATGTCAGGGTGCTCGGCAGCAAAGACAACACAAAGACATAGAGATGAAAATGGCAACAAACACCAGGGATTTCTGTGGGGAATAAAGAGTATGAATAAGGTTATTCATGAAAGTGAGGGAGTGACAATGATTACCTAATTACTATGCAAGGCAATATAATTAATGCACAATAGACCTTGGTACTGTATGTAAAGGATTAAGCTATCACATAATGGTGCTGCAAAACCCGGGATAGAATCTATCATTACAGATAAATTAATCTAGCGTTGGATGTGGTAAGGTAATTATTATAGAACCAAACGTATAGAGATTGATTGTTAACATTTCACCTTACAAAATAACATGCTATATAACAAGGCCAATTTTCATGATCAACCTCCCCTCCCCCCCCCCCCACCCCTTGTAAAACAATTATTTCATTAATATTAGGATTACAATGCCAAATTAGTCAGTGCCTGCAGGTATTGGCAGGCAGGTTTATCATCGTGGGAAGCTGTATTTTCCAAGAAACAAAGAAGTCCAGAGCAACATCCAATGTGACAGAAATATACAGTGAAATACCTATATATCTCTTGAAGAAAGGGTCATTTAGTTAACCCTTTGGCCAAAGCGTATAAGCCTGCGAGCCACTTTCAAGGCATGACCAGTTTGCAGGTCCTAAAACTAACTGATGCATGAAAAGAAAACCTGCTTACTTGGAAAGTGGGGAGGGGTGAGCTTTAAACTCTGGGTGGGAGGAGCCACTAACCTCCAAAACAGCTGAGACCAGCTGGACAAAGTTAACAAACACACAGATACCCAGCAAGCTCTCACAAACCCCCCCCCCCCCCCAAATTACCATAAAATATATATGTATTTAAGTGTCAAAAGGAGTGCTACTGAGCGTGGCTAATTGTATAAAACAAGAAACAAAGAAGCTTAAACCCTGGGTGGGAGGAGCCACTAACCTCCAAAACAGCTGAGACCAGCTGTATATAAGTGTCACCTTACAAAATAACATGGTATATTACAATGCCAAATGAGTCAGTGCCCGCAGGTATTGGCAGGCAGGTTTATCATCGTGGGAGGCTGTATTTTCCAACTGTTATGGGATTTCAGGTCTCTTTGCTCAAAAACGATATTGAAATATAGTCCTGAACATGAATAGGATAAACACTATTGCCTATTGAGATTGCTTCCTTTTTAGGTACAGATGTATGGTTCGGGATCCTTTGAATCTAAAAGCTAAGAATTTGCCAAACTCGGTACTCCCCGAATAAGAGTTCAGGGCTTTTCGAGGTTCGGATTCATTCTGTAAGATTTGATGCCTGTGCTGAAACAAAACACAAACCGGATTGTATTTATTTTTTATTACTAACATTGAAACAACTAGACTGGTCATTTAAATAAAACAGGGAAGTCATAAAAATCACCCACAAGAAACATTTACAATAAGAAAACAAAATATGTGGATTTTTATTTGATTTTTTTCCCATTTAATCTGATTTGTGTCTATATGGAGGTGTTTTCAAAACCACCTTGGCAAATTTTCATAAGAAATGGCAAAGCTTTAAGATTTTATTTATCTTTTTAACACATATATACTTAGGGCAGTGATTGTCTCCAAGGCCCCAAACTGCACCTAGCGTGGGTGCAGTCAATTACAGTAGGAACTTTCCGAAATCGCTCCCAGAATGCTTTGCATACACAGCAGCAAAGCATTATGGGGTGGGACTTTGGATGCTCCAGCTATACATCCCACTCTGTCTGCCCACACTGGTGCAGTTTGGGGCCTTATTAAGCGTGTGTTTCCTCACAAGCTAAGGACACTATTCTGCCTGCGACCGGTCACACACTTTTTGTTAGCAATAACCTGATGAGCAGGAAAATAAGATTTAGTAATTGGGGGTTCACGTAACAAATTTACTCTTGCGGTGGATGCACAGTGTGAAAAAAGGTTGGGAATCATTGACTTAGGGATTCTTACATAAACCAGGAAAAGTGGATGATTAGCAATCATTTGGCTGAAATTCTGTTTGCATTTGCTAAACTCGGTTGCCTGACAATAACCGCCATAGTTCCCACAGTATTGATGCATTATTTTTACTTTTACACAAGTGACCACCAGGGAAGTTTTTGAATGTAGATTTGGAGATCAACCAGAGTATCAATTCAAATAAAATCATATGTGCTGCTCCCTGCAGAGCTAGAGGTATGGGGCAGGATTTGTAATTTTCCTTTAATCGTCCCGGTGCCTTTGGGCTGTACCTGGCTGGAACGGCACGAATCCGGGCACACCAGAGGCTCTTACAACATACCAGGTACATCGCTGACACTTGCTCTTTTTCATGGGGTTGATTGGGCAAACCCGATGGAAATGGAGCCCCCACTACTTCCCTTTAATGCATCGCGGGCCTGGCACGGTCATGGAATCGCTCCTGGAGAAATCACATGGTCCGGAATTTGCAAGGTCCGGTGGCACTCTGGGGTCGCCAGAACCGCAACACTGTAAAGGTTAATCCGCATCAACATGTGTTAAAACAATCACTTTTAAAGAAGTTCCTGCTTATAAAGAAAAGAAAAAAAGGGTGTCAGGGAACAAAATGAAATGTCACCAATGGGATGTCCAGTGGTTGAAATGTCCCTCGGTACCAGAGGGGTACAAAAGTACCACTGCTACTTGTTATTTTCACATACATAGAACCACTACTACTTGTTATTTTCACATACATAGTACCACTACTACTTTTTATTTTCACATACATAGCACCACTACTACTTGTTATTTTCACATACATAGTACCACTACTACTTTTTATTTTCACATACATAGTACCACTACTACTTGTTATTTTCACATACATAGTACCACTACTACTTGTTATTTTCACATACATAGCACCACTGCTACTTGTTATTTTCACATACATAGTACCACTGCTACTTGTTATTTTCACATACATAGTACCACTGCTACTTGTTATTTTCACATACATAGCACCACTACTACTTTTTATTTTCACATACATAGTACCACTGCTACTTTTTATTTTCACATACATAGTACCACTGCTACTTGTTATTTTCACATATATAGTACCACTACTACTTTTTATTTTCACATACATAGTACCACTACTACTTGTTATTTTCACATACATAGTACCACTACTACTTTTTATTTTCACATACATAGTACCACTGCTACTTGTTATTTTCACATACATAGTACCACTGCTACTTGTTATTTTCACATACATAGTACCACTGCTACTTGTTATTTTCACATACATAGCACCACTACTACTTTTTATTTTCACATACATAGTACCACTGCTACTTGTTATTTTCACATACATAGTACCACTGCTACTTGTTATTTTCACATATATAGTACCACTACTACTTTTTATTTTCACATACATAGTACCACTACTACTTGTTATTTTCACATACATAGTACCTCTACTACTTTTTATTTTCACATACATAGTACCACTGCTACTTGTTATTTTCACATACATAGTACCACTGCTACTTGTTATTTTCACATACATAGTACCACTGCTACTTGTTATTTTCACATACATAGTACCACTGCTACTTTTTATTTTCACATACATAGTACCACTGCTACTTGTTATTTTCACATACATAGTACCACTGCTACTTTTTATTTTCACATACATAGTACCACTGCTACTTGTTATTTTCACATACATAGTACCACTGCTACTTGTTATTTTCACATACATAGTACCACTGCTACTTGTTATTTTCACATACATAGTACCACTGCTACTTGTTATTTTCACATACATAGTACCACTGCTACTTGTTATTTTCACATACATAGTACCACTACTACTTGTTATTTTCACATACATAGTACCACTGCTACTTTTTATTTTCACATACATAGTACCACTGCTACTTTTTATTTTCACATACATAGTACCACTACTACTTGTTATTTTCACATACATAGTACCACTGCTACTTGTTATTTTCACATACATAGTACCACTGCTACTTGTTATTTTCACATACATAGTACCACTACTACTTGTTATTTTCACATACATAGTACCACTACTACTTGTTATTTTCACATACATAGTACCACTGCTACTTGTTATTTTCACATACATAGTACCACTGCTACTTGTTATTTTCACATACATAGTACCACTACTACTTGTTATTTTCACATACATAGTACCACTGCTACTTTTTATTTTCACATACATAGTACCACTGCTACTTTTTATTTTCACATACATAGTACCACTGCTACTTTTTATTTTCACATACATAGTACCACTGCTACTTTTTATTTTCACATACATAGTACCACTACTACTTGTTATTTTCACATACATAGTACCACTGCTACTTTTTATTTTCACATACATAGTACCACTGCTACTTTTTATTTTCACATACATAGTACCACTGCTACTTTTTATTTTCACATACATAGTACCACTGCTTTTCTTTCTTTTCTTCAATTCAACCTTCTTTTTTCAGCAAAGGGGATTTCTGTTAGAACGTCTCCGCTACATCCTAACTTTACAACATGAATATACTTCCAACATACAGTCCAAAGAGCTCTTCTCGCCCAACTGTAAGAAATATAAATCTTTGTTAAATGAGGAACAGTGCAATTAAAAAAATGTTTTAAATGTAATGCCGCTTCATGCACTGAGTTAGATGTTTTCCTTGACTGTTATCTCTACACTGGAAATGATAAATCCATCAATACTACACGGCTTGTAGTTCTGTGTGCAATGACCGGAACCAGTGGCCGGGTTTTCTATTTCTGCATTCCTGCCCAGCACACGCTTTCCATATTCTGGGGTGACTTTTCTTGCTCTTCCCCAAACAAGAATCCCAGTTCTGTAGATTTTTCTACCTCACTGCCTCAGATATGATTTCTTGGTTTTGGAAGTTAATTCCTGAGGGGATAGAGTGCTATTTATTTTCTTCCATCTGGATGTCAGGAAAACGTGTGTTACCTTCAGCTGAAAGGGACATATGACTCAGAGGTTAGTACAGTTATGGCAGAAACTAGAGGGGAAAATCGTAACCATGAAATTCTTCTGTTTTTCAGTTGTATGATATTTTTGACACCATCTTTTCAGTGGGTTTTTTTCCTACTTGTGGCAGGATTAAACCTGTTCATCCTAATACACTCTCATGCATGTCGTTCCCTCATTGAACATTTCACTTGCCGTTCTTTCATGCTTAAAGCTTATGTGGATTTGGGACAAAGCTGTATCTGAAACCTTTGTCATGCTAGGTTTCATTGTCTTTGATTTTCTGTTTGTTCAGATCTCCTTTGGGATTTCATTTGATTAATGAGTTGCCTATTATTTTTTTCCATAGCGTGTTTGTAAAGTATGGATTCTCTCCCATTCAATCAATAAGGTAAATCTCTAAGTGTTATAAGCACTTGCAAATTAAGTCCCTTGCAGGTCTGTGAATTCTGTACCTAGCTCTTGAAGATCATTCAACTGGATCTTCATGGCTAGGGTAGGCCTGGAGGAATAAGGCCACAGCTTTTATTAATAACACAACACCATTTATTACTCAACCCAAACTGTCCTGTATCATGACGAGAACGCCCAGCACTGCTTTGGCTCGTGACATAGTAACCATAAAGGGTCACCCACCAAGGAGGATGCTCCCCAGGGGGCGGCATATCACGTGATGGGTGATATGCCCAGACATGCTACTTATGGGCGCATCAAAAACAGCCACTGGTTAGGCCATTTAACACCTTAAACTGGTGATCCCACTAGCCTAACGTAGCTGCCAAAATGACCTGATTCCCAACGCCCAATGTACTTGATAAATGTCCACAGCCACACCTAGCCTAGCCACCTCCGTTGCCAACTCAATGCTAAACTAAATTATTGTGTGCCATGCACACTTGGATTAAAGCTGATGATAACCAAATACTTGCAGAAAATACACGCAAACGAAAACCGCGATAAAGCGCACTAAATAGCCCAAATAACCCCCTCCAAGAGGCGCGGCGCCTTGTAATCCCGCAAATTCCTAGCAGGGCATAGTGAACTTCAACCCAGGGCCCCGATTCCTTCCCCTGCTGGTTGTTTTTTTTACCTTTATAGCAAAATAGACTCCCTCCTCGCAGGGGATTCTTGCATCCCCTTCTAACACACCCGCCCTAAAACGCATTGGGGCGCCCAATTCCCCAACATGCAGCTTTAAACAGCAAGTCTTCAAAAGAACTGTACACATAACACAATAACGGGCCTAACAAAGTGGGAATAACCGGCTGGTAATTATCCTTACTCAGTACCGAATACTTCAAATTCGTCTGCCCACCATTCCAGCTTAAAAAAGAATGATAAACTCACTAAAACCCAGTTGAACGAGCTGCCCAACATACTGTACCCACAGTAACTTTGCTCAACAAAAGAGTAACCAGCAACTCAACTTCTCCGACAGTGTCTGCTCCGACTGAACCAATTTACACGACTCGAGCCACACTCTACTGTAGGCTGATCACTCGTCTATCACCAACTACCACTGGTCCGACAGGCACAGATGACCACCCTTGTCTGCTCCTGGGGTCAGGGACCTGAACAAAAGAAACTTTAAATGGAACAAGGCATCAACAATTAGATTTTTGGCACCTGGGACATGCATGGCCCTAAAGCAAATGCTTTGCCTTAAACACTGCAACCTCATGATGTAAATGACTGCTAGCGAGTGTGGCGACATGCAGTTAACTACCTTGATCACCCCCATGTTATCAGTCCAAAAAAATGCATTCTTGATGGTGAGCTCAATGCCCCAAAATTCAAGGGCTACTACTAAACGACTCGTGAGGTTACTGCACAGTCCCAACAACCAATGCTCTCAGCTCTTCCAACTTCCTTTGAGGCAAACTGAACACCATTTCCTCTGAATCTATTTTGATGCCCAAAAAACATGATCTCGTGACAAGGTCTTTGGTTTTCACCTTTGCTAGGGGAACCCTGAAACCTTCCTTGACCTGTTCAAAACAATACCGCATCCTACCGCAAGATGCTGACCTTACCCCCCTGTAACTCCTCCTCCTGACCTCTACCATCTTAACACTCTTCCCACTCCTAAGCCCAAAAGAGGCCAGGCCCACCCTGTTATGTTGCCAGAGGTATTCTTTATGTGTGTTACGGGTCTATTTCACTGCTGGAGCATGCAGGGGTAGCTTTGTAGGCAAGCTTATTTTAGAATGCAATAATTTTCCCTCGTGCAAATGTGGCTTATGTCAGGCTTTCACCAGAGCTGATGGACATTACCCTGAGCAGTCATGTATCAAAATCTCCTGGCTGCAAAACCACTGCAAAAATTGCCGAGACATTGATAAATAGATGATGTATATTTGCTAAAATTTCCTCTGTATACTACTTTAGATATGAGGTACATGACGGTGCCTAAATTGATTATATGGTTTGCATATTCCTAATCTGGTGTTTATTGAGGTATACACATACACAATATATATGGGATTGGCTAAGTAAGTATCTAATAATCTGAAGGTATCTAGTGAATTTACATCTGAAATGTTGGGGTGACACTGCATGAAAACACAGCAGCTCCCATACAGATGAATCTTTTGGACATGGTCTTGCTAGAAGGTTAAGTTAAAGATACACCCATCTTAAAAATACTTTATGCACAGCATTATGCAGCCTCCTTTGAGACATAGTTTTGTGTGTTTGAGCCTTGAAAAGTATGGAAATGTGAGCGTTGGAGCCATAAGACTTTATGTTCCTTTCTTCTGAAGTCTCGTCTCTGTATTTAAAGAGCTAATGGTGTTTGTACTAAAAATATGTAATGGGCCAAAATGAAATGGAATGTCTCTATGGGAGGATTCACTAAAGGCCATTAAATGAAATAATTGGTGTCGTTATTTAATGCCAATTTTAAATACCCCCCTATTCACTAAAGTCTTACACAATCGTTAAAGATGTGATAAAGGGCTTTTTTACCACTGCAAAATGTCAACGTCATGTCAACTGTCCTGTATGTAAATGAGCTTGGATAAACTGTACATGCAAATTGGGAATTAATGTATAATTACTTATTCACATTATATCACTTACCCCAGATGGGTGGTAGGCCGATCTTTCCCATATACTGTATATTGTGGCAAGGTAAAACTAACCAAATACATAATATTAACAATGTGGAACACAGTAGCCACCTCTGGCTACTAAAAGGCTTAATATTTGCACTATATTAGCTGTATATATAACTGTTATGGGGTTTTTATAGGATGTTCATTGTATGTTAACTCCTTTGGTGCCTGAATGCACTTCTTTTCAGTGCATTGGTAGGCTCTGGCATCACAAGGGTTAAATGGTGTGCCATATGGTTTAGTAAGAAATCTTATTCCACAACCCTATGGTATAAAAGTGTGATGGCTCCTCCCCACCACACAATTGCATCGTTGGCGCGACTTGGCGTACATTTCTGTGAGTTAATGCTTATTTGTATCACAAGCATTTAACGCTGGGTTAATGCCATTTTCAGGTATGCAAATAAGCGTGAATATCGCAACCTATTGATGAATAAGTAATTATTGGTGCATAAGGTGGTAATTATAAAAACTATTGCCACAATCCAATTATTTTTTTTATGCTAAATTTCAGCACCGCAATATCGACCTTTAGTGAGCGTAGCCCTATATATGTGTAGGGATGTCTCAGTTGCTTATAATACCTTTTTGCTTATACCTTCGCTGCAGCGTGTCTGTTGAGGGGGTGTTTGGAAGGTTCCACAGCGGCCCGGCAGCATAGGGCGCCACCATGTTGTTGCGCAATAAGACAGGAGCGACTGTCAGAGCGGAGAGAGTTCACGCATGCGCAGTGCAAAGCGTGCGAACGACTGGCCAATCAAATAGAGGCTCGGCAAGTAACTATTACCCCAGGCTCCCAGTTAGCGGAGGCCCAGATCTTCCTGAGCCAACAGGTGTGTGCAGTACCAGTAGTCACTCTAAAGCAGTAGGAAAGAGGGCTGTATATGCATCTTGGTTCATTGTCAAATTCAAATGACCGATTGATTGCTTGGTCTTTCCCCCAAATTCTACAGATCCACAAATGATTATTTGGGCAAAGATTGAATAGGAATTTTATTGTTGGAAGGAAAAAAATACCATAACCCTAAGCATAGAAAAATAATTTATTATTAGCTATAATAAATTATTCAGCTTAAATAAAGACATTTGGTAGAGGCATTTATTCCTCTCTCACAATTAGTATTCCAGTCCCATTCCTCGCGTCCTAATCACGAACGCTACGGGAAATTTCCTGGTGATCCCTACAAAAAGGTGTCAGGAGTCCTCCACCCCCCCTCCCTACCCTCCCCCCCTCAAAAATAGCCTGTACTATAATCAGTTTCTGACATATTATTAAGATGAAAAATAAATTTTAGCAATTAAAAGAAAAAAAAGTCACTATGATTGTTGGATTTACTCAATTTTGCTCAAAACTGCAATGCGGTTTTATTTGGAGCCAGAAGACTTTATACCATTGCCGTATTCAGCAGATATAATTTATTGACTGTTGCTGCTCAGCATGACGGGTGGGGGTATTGTCGTGAACCGCGGTCATTATGTCTCAGCATTTATCAGATGCCTAAAAGGCAGAGATAGGGATGATAAAGTGAACCATATGGTATTTTCTGAATGTGCAATTCAACTTCAGCTATCTACATGATGCGCGGTGCTCACTCTCTGTTAACTTTCTTTTCCCGCAAAGCCCTTTTACAACATTAAAACAATCATCCGATTATTCATCTTCAAAAAGAACCTGCAAGATTTGTTTGTGTTATTTATCCCAAAGTGGTGCAAAGTGTGAAAAGAAATAATGCACAACAAATTAATTGTTGAGTCAGCAAAACAGCATATCTATTGTTTTTCCATTTTCTTTCTATGCTTCGCATATAAAGGCACAGTTTCCAGTGATACAGCCCTAACTATTATAAGTATGCCTGTAAAAGACAGAAACTAGATATGGGGTGGCCAACTCCCGTCCTCAAGGGCTACCAACAGGTCAGGTTTTCAGGATATCACTGCGTCAGCACAGGTGGCTCAGCCTTTGACTGAGCCTCTGATTGAGCCACCTTTGCTGAAGCAGGGATATCCAGAAACCCTGATCTGTTGGTAGCCCTTGAGAACTGAATTTGACTACCCCTGAACTAGACTATGCTATTTACTTTACGTTTTAACTGTCATTGAAAGCCTAAGTGATGAAATATCATGTCTGGATACATGCAGAAGGGACCTTGTAAGGCGGGTCTGACTGGCTCATGCGCGGCAGCAGTCAGAGCTGTCCTTTTCCATTATACAACATCAGAGCAGTGGTTGTGTGTGAAAATCAGTGCTTGGGTCAGTAGCAACTGAGAGAACACAATGTGACAGACATTCTCCTCCTTACTGAATAAGCCATTGCCATTTTAAAATTCTCTGCATGGTTTGGCATTGAGCAGCAGGCTGACCAGTTATTAGTCTTAGCTGCAGGAAAACCTTGACTGAAATATGTCACCAGCATGTTGTGCAGTGTTAATGCCCTGAACCACACGGAAACTTCATGCATTAACCAGTGTATGGCCTTGAAGTGTGACACCCTTTGCTTTTGAGAATGATCTTAAAGTGCTATATGTCCATGGTCAGATGTCAGACCACAGAAGAACAACTCCTTGGACAATTGTGGGCTTATATCAATCATAAAAGCTTTCAGCCATGGCTGCACTTTATGTTATAATGCACCTAAAAACAATCTTGGATCAAAGAATCCTTCTGGCCTCTTGTTGTTTTCAGTTGACCACTTCACGATCCTTCCAAGTGCAAGATGAAAATGTAATGATAATTTCTCGCATCTGTAGCTGTAGAAAAGGCTTTTTAAGCTATAATGTTCTGCCTAGGAAACAGGCAACAGTCCTACTTTGTTCTTACCCTGCAGCAGTAATTTACATGAGGCATGGTAGTGTTCTCAAGAGTATGACACATTATTATTCTGCATAATGATACAGTTTAACTATTGTAAGACCCCTGGGCATTAGGGATCAAGGTGATAGCTGAAATGTCAACTGACAACTGGCCACTTTTCGTGGATTCAGAAGGAAGTGATGGGAAGAGACGTGGGGGAGGAATTTTGATGACTACTCCTTAAGAGCATTGGACGGAAATAAGAGATGTTGACGTCTATGTCTGGTGAAGCTTTTATTTTGTGAGAGGGTTTTTAGGTTATGCTCTTTTGGAGAACTGTTTTGAGCCACAATGAAGCAAACTAAGTTGGACAATTTAGCCTCTTGAGTATTTGAGGAAGGATATCTTGAAAGAAGAAATTGGTCCATCAGGACTTGAATCAGAGTATGGCAAGTGAGTGTACAGATAGTATTGCTTGCGGGGACACTGAATTTGGATTTGAACAATCTAGTTGTATATAGCTTGATAGAATGTATGCCAGAGAACTTTCAGTCTATTGTACAACATGAAACAAAAGATAGAGAACCAAACCAGGGCCCGTTGTACACCGGGAAAGGGAATTCTCCTCCAGCAAATAATTACACCGGTTTAATTTTAATTTGTGTCTTCCGTTTCATACAAATCTATTAGCTAGATGTTTACTAAAACTCATACTGGACTGAAAAAAGGCAACAAAATGACTGTTAAAAAGAGATTCATAAGCTAATTCCACTTCATGCTCCATACACTAGAGAAGTGTGAACTTTTGCAGTAGGTCACGAACCACTGGAAATTGGTCCCATTTTTAGTTGTGAATTAAACGTGGCTCAGAGTTCGCAAGCCATTCACCAAGTCTTTATATGAAGAGATTTCATACCCTCAAATATGACTTTTGAAGGAGAGGGTGGCACAGGAATGTGTAATCTCTTCTTACAAATAGTTGCCGAACCACTCGCAAACTGTGAGTGACCAGCGGCTTTTAGCGAAAATGTGAATTCTTGATGGACTTTTGCAAAATGTTTACCTGTTTACAGTTCGGGGAAAGGTTTTGCCAGGAATCTAATCTGGAAACAAATCGTTAACTTACTGCCTTTTGGATAGATTTGCATATCGCCACCGCACACCCTCTCCTCGTTCACTCTGACACAAGCTTAGAAAAAAGGTGTAAAGCAAACTATCTTAAATTAGCTGTCCCCTCACCCCCACCTTAGTTTTTTACATGGACCGGTACCAGAAGGTCCCCAGAGAGGAACCACTTCAATTTCAGCTCCAGACATCCTCCTGGTTCCGAGGTACTCACCAGACAAGGCAGCACCAGTACTTCCTTGTATATAAAGAATCAGCGTAACACGGGCAATAGGAAGCAGCAACGGATGACATCACAACATCCTATTGGCGCGTGTGAACTCCATTTTGTTTCCTCTGAAGTGGATAACCGCGGCACTATCTTCAGCTGTAAAGAATCTCGGAAAGTGAAAGTCCCCAGAGCTGAAAATAGCACGTTACCGCTGATTTAACCCTCTGCTTCCCATATAGGTAAAGAAGGAAATTCAACTGCAGGAACTGCACCGTTTAATACATAAATTAGTAACACTAAGGCATGTTTTAAAAATACTCTTAAAATCTATTTATTTGCAGAAGTACTCATTGTAAAGCTTTGATACACGAAGCAACATAGTTAATTGACATGTTTAATATTTTAGTTTTCCCATTCATAGATGTATCATGTACGGCCTTTTTAGAAGATCTGCAGAGACTTACAATTAGTGATTTAGAATGATTTTTGGCATATTTGACCAAACATGAGAACATACATATAAAGCACTTAATTTTAATAATATGTTCAATTGAGGAATGAAACTGCTACCACAACTTATTTTAACAGATTATACATTGAGAATTATTCAGTTGCACAAATATTGCAGACACATTTAAGGAAACAAGTATTTAGGGGGGTTGGACATGACCAAAATACACTGCTGTATTATTTTTTAATAGGCTAGCTTCAGATGTATAAATGATCCTCATAACTTGAGCATCTATAGGACCCCGTCTGATTACTTTCATTTGAAAACATGTTCGTTTGGAAGTCTGCTAAACCTTTGAAGCCCCACTATTCAGCCTTTCTGCTTGCGGTTATTTTCTTCTTGATAAATTACTAATTTAGGGTGAATTCATGCTCTTTAGTGAGTCCCTGCTCATGAATTGCAATCTGGTCTTTCCCCTCAGGGGGTCACAGCACATTTTGCTATAGTGTTTACCTCCAAATCGGATGACACATTTTATTTACTCAGCCCCATATTTTAAAGAGATCTTGACATAAAAATACATTTAACCCATCTGTGCATGGGCCAGCTTGTCCCGTATTGAACTGTCTTTGACTTTGATCGTAAAAAGGGCCCTTTGATAGCGTTCTCAAAACGAAATGTTTGATTAGTATTCTGACAGTCTGTGTTAATTGAGAAATGCATAACTGGGGCATGGAAGGAAACTTGCATATATATATGGAAGAGTACTCTGTTTCTTCGTGGTTAAAATGCAAAACAGAGCAGGTCAAGCACATGAGTTTGTAATGGCATTAAACCTATCCTTGCCACAGGGTCCTCAAACACATTCCAGAACATGGCTGGTTAGGAAATGAGTTAACACAAACATAAAAGTGGTAGCAGAGTGGCCCCTATGTCAGTGAATTGAGCTCGGAGCTTTCCTGGTTCAGGTTCACAGCGTATTGAATAGGGGGTATTGAAGGGGGTTGTTGTGTTTATGAGTATGGAATTTAATATATTGAAAAACCAAAAGAGTTTATTTATCAAGGCCATTTTGGACCTAAACTGGGGCATTTCCACCTTGCACCCAAGTATCAAAGCATTTTGCTTCACATTTTGCCCAGTCTGCACACATTATAATGAGATGTATCACATTCTGCGTCTCTGTCCCAGCATGCACCTTGGGGAGAGTCAGTAGGAGGAGTTGGGAGAGTTACATGGTGCACAGATTATAATGAGATGTATCACATTCTGCATCTCTGCCCCAGCTTGCACCTTGGGGAGAGTCAGTAGCAGCATTGGGATGGAGTTACATGGTGCACAGATTATAATGAGATGTATCACATTCTGCATCTCTCTGCACCATTCTTTTTCCCGCTTATTTGTCCCCAAAAATCCTCCACATCTGAAGTGGTGTAAGTGTCACTTCCTGCATCAGATGTTATTACATACAGATATAGCCTGTCTGTATGTTCAAGTTTCCTTAACTAAAGTCCGAACATCAATCGTTTTGTTTTGGAGATGTAATCAATATACATCCCGTTTAGTTGTACACAACTGGAGACAGCTCTCCATGTTGTTATTCACACCTGAATTGAACAGGGATAGGCTAGATAGATTCCAAATTTGTTTGTTTGAAATTCAGCGCCTGTCCGCCAGATGGCAAAGTGAATGTGTTAAGTTAGTTAGTCTATGTAGAATGCTATAAGTCTCAAGCAGGCGCCAGACTGATCCAGCAATATACTGCAATTAATTACAATTCCTCATTGTTTTATGGCCTTGACCATTCCAGATGTTATCAAAACGTGGTTGTTTTAATATTTTGTTGCAAAACATAAATGTTCAATGTTTTCGACTTATACTTTGTGTTTACTCACTCTTGACTGTTTTGTGAGCTGAGAAAGAGTGCAATGTCAGTTGCTTTGTAGAAACCGGAGTCTAGCTTAATTTTTCTCACATATTCAGCAATTAATGTTGCAGCAGATAAGAAAGCCACTGTATCAGAAGTATATGGCTATCTCATTGCCAATTATGAATACTTCAGAGATTCAGGTGGCTCTAGTAAATGGAAGAAGTCAGTGCACTTTACTTTGTCAATGAATGATTGCTTAATTCACATTCGCCCCAATCCAGGTGTATGAGAAGGTTTTTTGGGGTATTAGACGCATCCTCTGTGAATATGTTTGATCATGGCAACTTCAAAAGGAGAAGGAGAAGAAACGGGACCAACAGATTAAATCATACTTCCCAATCTTGCAAAGGGACACCATCTGAAAATCATTGTGAACAGTTGCCCCAACCTGATTATACCTTGACAGGTCCATCTGGTAACCTGGTCCTACCTGACTACTATCTACAGCAGTTGAACCTTGATTTTACCTCTAATGCTCAGTATGAATACCTATCCGAATATGATCCTGCCAAATATCATCTGCATCGGCAAGGTTAGCAAGAATTCTAATGAAGGTAAATATAATATAAAATATGTTATTAATTTTTGTGCCCTATGACACAAATAGCCCATAATACTGATCATTGATTGATTTGATCAAAATCCCGTGCCCCCCAGTTTGCGCACCCTTGGTGTATAGTACCTGTATACTTCGATATTGTGCTAAATCAACATCCAACATCCAGAGCACTCAGCCATCAGATGATGAGGATGATGGCGTGAAATGTCGAAAAAACACTATATTATTGTTCCTTTTAAAACTTTTTTATGCTTTTATACACTTTTTCTATTTTTCTAAATATTCTAATTCACGCTTGTTTTGTTAATAGTGCGAATGGGTTTATTTGTTTGTTTATTGCTTTGTCTGTGCTCCACTTTTTAGTATGTTTATACAAACATACATATATATATATTTGTCACAATTTTTTACAAGAAACTAGGGAGAAGGGGAAGAGGGGAAGAGGGGATGAGGGGAAGCCGTAAAAAAGAGAAGGTGGAACGTGTAGGGTTTTGACCCTCTGAGGAGGGTGAGTCACCGTACTGCAGCGCGCAGACGCGGAAGTGCCAACGCTGATAGCAATGAGGATCGGAGGATCCAAGCTACAGGCGTGCGATTTTGTAAATTAAGGGACTCTGTTTTGGGGTACTTCGGGCGATCCAGAGTGGTGTGAGTGTGCCCTTATAGCACTCAGTGCTTTAATGGATTGGGAAAATGTGAGCGTGCCCTTTTCCCACCATATTTGTATTGATGTCCATTAAACTGTGTCACGCTATGTTCTCTCTATATACATTCTTTAAGAGAGGTTGTGCGTGTCAAGACACTCTTCTACAGACATCCATGTGAGTGCTTTGTTCACTTACCACGTGAGCACAATTAATAATTTTTTTGGTATTATTGGTCAATTTGTTTTGTTGGTTGCACTCTCTGGCGCTTAATTTTTCACTATTCGCACATGTACAAAGTATCTAGAAACTGTTTTTTTGGAGCAGCACAGAGGAGCCTCACTATATATATATATATATATATATATATATATATATTTTTTTTTTATATATATATATATATATATATATATATATATATATATATATATATATATATATTGCTAATTTAAAATTGCGCTTCTCATCTTTTAATTTTCGGGTTAGGAAAATCCTGGATATAAACAGACTACATCTGTAAGTCGCAGCTCTGCTCCAAAAAGGAGAGCAGTGCGTCTAAACACATTCTTCGCTATGTTGGTATATAGACCTCAAAGTACGGTATATATCTTGCTGGATCCTATGCTTTCTTTGGTATTGTAATAAGTGTTTATTTCCGGAATGGATCCTGCAGAATTCTGGCTATAAATACACTAAATCAAAACATTGTATGGGTTGCTGTGAGTTCTTAAGGAGTTAATTATTATTACAATCAACGAATTCTAAGGCACCAACTTGCTCCATGGAGTAGTATACCATGATATACCAATACAATAACATGCTATCAATTTACCTTTTATACCTTTACTGGTATTTATTCAGAATGAGTGACATTATTTTGCATAAGTCAATTAATCTCAAAGACAATTTATGTAGAAGTACAGCATTTATTATTTCCAACGTGGTACAGTATTATCTGAAACAGGTTTATAGCAGAAAAGAACCAGTGACAGTTAAATAGAATTACATATATAGAAAAAAATAATAATAATTTGCTTAGTGCTTGTCTGTTTTTAAAGACCTCTATGACCATAGTAAGCGGTGTACAATGCAGACTGGCTTGTGATCTATACAGTATATAGCCTCTGAAAAGAGTTCTGAGCAAATCTGATGCACGTAGCAAATGTTAATCCTTGTGGAGGCAAAACTTGCATGTTTCTTGCAGCAGATTTGCACAAACGAAACGTAGCTACATAACCCCATAAATGTGACACTGGAGTCACCCTATTTTTAAATGTGCACGGGTGCTTTGCACATCTCTATTACACCAATTTTTTTTCAGCTGGCTGTACTATTTATAGCACGACACTTGAGCATTCAGTGGAAACATTTTGGGGGAGTAATTTGCATTGATTATATTCTGTAGTTGTAATGGTTATGTACATATGTGACAGTCAAATCTAGTAAGCGCAGACACAAACACTATCATTTATGCTGCAGAGATTTAACTCTGGAAGAAGAACAAGTGATTATATTGACTATATGCAATAGTTACCAAAAATCATTAAAACTGTTTCAGGAGAGCAATTCTTTTCTGAGTTGTCAAGTAGCGGTTACAGCCACATATGCCAGGAGAATTCCCTCATTTATTTGGGGCACATTAACTTGTGTTACTGCTAGTACTAGCCAGTAAAAACCATGACAAATGTCTATCTTAACAAGCATAATAACCTTCTTTTATGTATTGTGCCTTCATTTTCATTGCTGTGCTGTGGGGATACTGGCACTGGACACACATTTGATAATACATCTCTTCATTGTCTATTGACCTGCATGGGGTAAGGAACCTATTTCAGGGAGAAAGTAAAAAGATGATAAATGTTTTTCTGAATTCTGATGGAGTCCCATTTAGAAATAGCGAGAGTTGGGCCAGAATGGCTGTGGATGGATCTTAAAATCTGTATAAAACATACATGGTTTGGATGAACTAAAAATAAGAGATGTGAAATCTGTACACAATGCATTTGTGCCATTTTTTATACGTCCTTTTTACCAAATTAGTTTCTCAGCAAAAATTTGGCCAAGCCTCAACGTGTTAATAATGTCCCCCAATTAGTAACATGGGTACACCATCAGCAGTAGGCTGACCGCCTATTTTGCAAGTGCGCGCGGGGGGGCATTGTGGGCAAGTTGAGCTCGCTTGAAAGTTCATTTTTTTTTTACTCAAGCGCCAAGCTTGAGTGAGCGTGCGTGCCTGCGCATGAGCTCACGCACACCACATGAGCGGGGACTTACACATATATATTTATGTACATAAAAGCAGCAAGCACCCTGCGCTCAGCACACTCAGCGCCAGCGGGGACGCAGCCTTAAGCATGGATTCTGTGAGTGACTGTGGAGAATTCTGCACATTAGCATGTTACAGGTACTTGCAATGCACACTGAAGAAATGCTCTGAGAATAGCTTGGAACTCCGCCTCAGCTGCAGCTTTTTTCACAATACAAATTGTGACAAAGTGCCCCATCTAGAGACTTGTGATGCTCCCAATTATGAGGAAGCCACCTGCAAACTATGTATAAGGCCTGGGACATAGTTGTTTGCCGAGTGCGGAGGCGCGCTGAGGCTCAGGGAAAGCGGTGCTTTCCCTGGCCTTACACAGCGCCCCGTCCGTGGGCGTGTCGGGGGCGGGTCTGGGGGCGGGCCAGTGACGTCACGGAGCTGGTTCGCCCTCATTGGGCGAACCGCTCACATGACCGGCCCTGCGCTCCGGCAAGCAGGACAATCTCAAGACTCGGTGAGACACACGCTTCCGCAAGCGTGCAGAAGCGTGCGCGAGCCCCTGCTAAAGCCGCTCTCATTGCGGCTGCAGGGGCTCAGTGCCGAGCAGCAGCGCTCCTCAGCACGGGTCAGTGCATAAGCGCTGACCATGCCCGAGGCCTAAGAAGCAGAAGAATACTTCAAGGCCGTGTTCTAATAGCCGTAATGGTCATGAAAGCATACATTTGTCACAGGTTCTAATACCTTTTAATACACCATCAAGAGAGCTGGACATAAATATGAAAGTGTGTGCTAAACGTTTGAAACCTTTGCAGCCAGTACACGCGAAGGAGACGTCGGGCTCTGAATGCTCATCACACACTTTTATACCTCTACAGAATTTCCTTCCCATTCCCTTAAAAAATGTATCGCAACTCACAAGAAATCCGCTGCGACTTTAAATGTGGAGAAGTGGAGCCTCATCTGGCACCAGACAATGGGTTATACGATGAGCGTCAGGCACAAATAAAAATTCAAAAGCCAAAATGCAGAACAGCCCTAAGGCACAATAACAAAGTCTGAATTCAAATGAATATGATCTGACTCTTTTTATTTATATTCCCCCTCCCCCTTCACCCCACAAACAAATTAGCCATTGGGCCATAAAGCTACTGGAAGTGCTTCTGTTTTACCCTTGACATCACGTCCAGCACAGATCACTGCTCCTGGCTGTGTAACTCCGCTCATGCTCCGCAGTAGACCGTTGCTCAAAGCTGACATTCTCATCTCTCCATAAAATAATCCATTTGTCGTACCCAAACATATATTCTTTTAGTTATTGAGCGCTTATTTAGAGGAGGAATTGCGGAAGAGAGGTTGCCCTCTATGTACCCATGCTCACGATCGTTGACCTTGAAATATTAGATGGCTAGAACAAGGAAACTGAACAAGGTGTACTGTACCTTTCATAGTGTGTTTCTATAGCTGTGGCGTGCGCAATAAATACACAAATGCCATTTTACTGCAATATTTTTATGCACAGATAAAGCAAGAATAGTAAACGGTGTGATCACATTTAAGGTACCATCATGAAAAGCAGAAATTTAAATTAAAACCTACAGTACAAATTGGTGTAACATACTTTGATTTAAATAGGGGTTTAAAAGTGAAGCCTCAACCTGTTTTTGATTTTTATCCTAAAAGCAATATTTATATTGTAAGAATAATAGCAGATAATTCCACGCAAGAAAAAAGCATTGCAGTGTTTTGTATCTGTGGATTTGAATGCAGTAATAACAAGTTGTCTTACCGCACTCCCGTTTTAAATGGTGATATGTAGCTGTTCCTTATGTGGTTCCCTGTGAAGAATGGCTGGGGTCTCTCGTCTTGGTTAACAGTAAAACAGGCAAGTTTCTTCCATTGACTGCCCTATAAAGAATAGGTCCTGACATCTTACGTTAGCTTTTAATTGCAGGTGTCTAGAAGCACAACGTTTTGGGGAACCCCCTTCCGCAGGTGCAATGTTCAGTGGATTAGAATGCCTGAAAGTGATATATTATAAAAAAATGTTATTCACCATTTTGTGATCGCTTATAAAGTTATACAGATTACCCTGGAACTCAATAGATAATTGTCGGTCTCAAATCTAAGCTTCTATTTTAACACATTAGCCTTCACTATAAGTGCATACTGCAGTACAATGTGGTAAACCAGCTGAATCTCAGGGTTTCAATTATATACTTTCATTTACTTTGTGGGACCAATTATGCCACTAAAGAAAATTCTACACCAATACTTGCAATTACATCGACTAGTACAGGAGTTTTCAACTGTAGCCCACAAAGGCCAGCAACAGGTCAGGTTTTCAGAATATCT